>NC_090819.1:39680879-40021379 GCF_000390325.3 Nicotiana tomentosiformis
CTTAAATGATATAGTAGTATTATTTATCATAACCAAAATAAGGTTTGTCATACATATTAAATCATTGCCTGTGATGATCTAACTCTTGTTGGAAGTCCTAAAGCCACTGGCACCACTGATTCCAAGCCCACCAACAAAAATAAAGCTTACCGAAATTTTAAGAAGAAAGGTGACTAAAACTTAGTGGGCGTTTGGACATAAGAATTGTAAAATTCTAAAAAAAAAGTGAATTTTTTTTTTAACTCAAAATGGTATTTGAAAATTAGAGTTGTGTTTGGACATGAATTTAATTTTGAATTGTTTTTGAAGTTTTTCTGAGTGAAAATTTTGAAAAACAGTCTTTTGGAGTTTTTCAAATTTTTAAAAAATTCCAAAATTCATCTAAGTGAAAATTAAAAATTTTATTGCCGAACACTGATTTCGAAAAAAAATTAATTTTTTTTGAAAAAAGTGAAAAAATTCTTATGTCCAAACGGGCTCTTTAGTTGCATAGTTTTCTTATCCAGGTGAATTTGGCATTAGTGCTAGAGTAGATCTAACCTGTCATTTCAATTTTACTGTTTATATACCAGCTTTGCCAAGATATATACTTAATTTGTTTTATATAATGGAAAACTATAAAATAACCCAATGATGATTAAATATATTGAAAGTGGTAAGAAGTTCATTTACATATCATTTAGCTTTCAAAAAGATATATTTTTTCCTTTTTCAAGTGTATTCTGCTAATTTAAGGTTTAGGGGAAGCATGGTCTTTGTCATTATTCTTCGGGAGGTGAACTTCTCATGCAGGGGTGGAGCTAGCATATATGTTACTGGTTTGACCGAATTGAATAACTATTAATTCGGACCTTATATATGTATTAAAAATATACTAAATATTAAATTCTGAACCTAGTATATATATACAACTAATTCAATTTCTAACTTTTATTAAGTACAAAACTACATCTACACTTTGCTTATTTACATATCAACCCGTATGTACATATTATGTTACTCCTTTAATACTTTGTGAGTGGAAACCATTATTTCACCTTGAAATACTCCTCACACAAGTTTTTTCAACTTCAACTTCTCTAATTCAAGTTGAAATTGAAATAGTAGACAAAATTATAAAACAAATATTGTTTTGCTTATAATATTTCAATGTTTGCAAATAATGCATGTCCACACGACTACTACGTAATATCACCAAGTATTTCAATTTTAGGGGCATTTATGATCCAAACCAAGATCTCAACATGCGGCGAGCTGGCCCTTTATATGAAACTTAGAAAGTAACAATCAGCTGACAAATTGTTAAAATAGGAAATTGTAAGAAGTGATATGGTAAAGTTGTAGCCACAACATCAAATGTCAGAAAATGATCATGTACAACAATTTTCATCTCAGCCCAATAAGCAAAGCAACTACGAGTATTCAGTATGTTGAAGCTCTTTGAATACCAAATCAACGAAGCTCAAGAAGGACGTAACCTTCTAAAGCCTATAAATGTCTCAACTTGATCCTTGACTCTGCTTCCAACAAAAATACCAAATCTCCATGGCATTTGGTTAAGTGCACGGTGTGTTATGTTTTATGCTTTATTTACACGAATCTTCTGTCCATCAAGCAGCTGCAGAAGAAGGAGAAACACAAGCTTAGTCACATATTAATTCAACTCAAACAGACTTCAAGAAAAATCATAAGACTAGCAATGCATGTTAAATAAAAGTTGTCATCTTTTACTTCTGATGAACATAGGATTTTTTGCATAAGAGAAAGCCATTTCTCATCTAACTAATAGGAAGTGATAAACTTACTGCATCATTAGAAGATAATATTGTAAGCTTCCACATCCTCTTCGGAAGAAAATGAAACAAACCCATACACTAATATAGGATTTTCTTGCATCAAAGTAAACCAATTCTCGTGTATCTAATATAAAAGTAATAAACTCACCGCATTGTTTAGAGATGATATTGCAGCTTCCACATCCTCTTCAGAAGAGAATGAAACAAAACCATATCCACTAGACTTTGAGGTCCCTGGAACCCGGGAAACCTTTGCACTTAAAACATTTCCCTTCTCAGAAAAGAAGTTCTTGAGCGACTCTGAAGTTACACTTTTTGCTAGATTACCAACATAAACTTTGTGAGGGCTGTCAACAAATTTGGAATCATCCGATTGGAGAAGTGACGAACCCACAGAAGACAATGGCTTTTCAGTTATGTTTACTTTGATTTCACGACCTCCAATTTCCTGTTCAAGAATTAAAAAAGAAAATGGAACATGTCAATAAGTCAATCCTTTCCTAGAACAAAACTCAGTAACTTTAATTTTGGTTGTTGTTAAATTGTAAAGCACGTATGCCCCTACAGTGCCATTAAGCTTTTCAACAGCAGCACTTGCATCCTCAATTGTTGTCATCGTAACAAACCCAAATCTACGACTCCTTCCGGAGTACTTATCATACATAACCTGTCAATGCAAAACAGAAAAATTGTTAACAAGTGTAGCAACCACTCACAATATCCATTTACTATCTTCTTTAATAACTTTTTTTTTTTTTTTTGTGAAATGGTAAAAGTTTTATTGATAGAAGGTACCAAGATGGTACAAGTAGTACAATAACAAAGGGAATGCAGATTAGAACATAAAGACTACATCTACTGTCTGCTCTGCCCCCTAGCAAGTCCAAGAAATCCATAACTCATTTCTGCTACCAATAAGACTACCCTTACACCATAAGAAAAGATTCTGTATTCACTTGTTCTTAATTCTAGAAATATGGTCTCTTTGTCCTTCAAAACAAGCTCTATTCCTCTCCAGCCATAAGATCCATAAGAAAAAATTCTGTAAACACTTGTTCTTAATTCTAGAAATTTGGAATAGGAATACTATTCCAAATTTGCTTCAAGTTTTTTTGAATCCTCTGCCCTTGCCAGCACTCAAGTAAACCCCTTAGGCTATTAGGTATTTCCCAAGAGATACCACAGATACTCAGAAAAAGGTCCCAACACTACCTAGAAATTCTAAAGTGCAGAAAAAGATGTTCAACTGATTCCTGATCCTCCTCGCATAAGTAGCACCTGTTAGACAGGAAAAAACCTCTTCTCTGGAGATTTTCTTGAGTTAAACAGGCTCCCCAAATTACTCCCATTTACTCTAACTAGACCAGCAAATGTGTTCACCAATAGGCATATGAGAATTTGTGTAAATGGTTTTCCAGTAAGTAAGTTTTCCAGTTCATTCGGCACCCTTTGATTTTGAACTCGCAAAGGTTGGGTATTTAAGTGGAGAAGGGTAGGGGAGCAGGCCATTATCTACTGAGTTTGAACCGTGCATCAGCTCACCTTAGGGATTTCTTAATTATCAAATAAAACAATTTATTTGGATGATTGTTACATGTTGTATTGTATCGTATTGTTACTTTAAATACAATGTTTGTTTTGATTGTTACTTAAATTTTATTATATCGTATCGTTAAATGTAACGACGAAAAATATCACTTTATGGAACGACCGATTTGGTGCGGTCGCATCGTGATCTTATCTTTTTTCTCATCTTGGCCTTATGTATTAGTATTAAATAATCCTATTTTATCCTTTACCCTACCTTTTTATATAATAATTTTACCTCGTAACTTACTTTTCCTTTATAATATTGCAATTTTATTCTTAATATACAATCTATCCAAACATTATATACATCAAAACAATACAGTACAATACAATACTATACGATACATATGAAACGATACATAATAACCATCCAAACACGCTGTTAAAGTTCGTATCCACCATCTTAAATATCATGATCGAGTAAAAGTTGAAGCACTTATCTCTTTAGAGTACCCATACCAAGTAAAAGAATTTACTTATCTACCAAATGATGCTACGTTGGAAGGAAATCGTGGCACATATGTAAAGTCCGTTAACATGTAAAGACAAATGTATGAATTTGTTGGTTCGGTGTGAAAATTGTTTATCCTGCGAAGTACCTCGGCTTTCTCGACGGCGGCGTGCTCTTCAACGATTTTACGGAGCTCATCGGGTTTGAGTGTGCGAGGAATGTTACCAATGTAAAGTCGCCTGGCGGCTTCCGAAGAGGGGTCCGCTGTAGAGACTGAAATTTCTTCTTCCTCAACGGCATTCATTCTCGTGGATAAGCATACTCGCGCTGTTTGTGGTTTAAGAGACAAGTTTGGAAGTTGAATTGAGGAATTTCTGTTTCTATTTCTGGGGTTGTGCAAGAAAGTTGGGGATATGGTGAAAGATGAAAGGGTAGACATTTTCTAACCAACTGAGGTGAGAGGCCTGAGATGTACTTTGCAGGGGAAATGTGAGTCAATGAAGATAAGAGTAAAGCAACTCAACGATAAGGGTTTATCACTTTATCCAGTTTGGAAGTACAATGACATTTGTAGCCATTGCCTTTTCAATAAGAGGCTGGAAATTGAATTCTATGAATTACTCCAGCATTTCATTGCAGATCAGTTAGGGCCTTTTTGTCTTCAATTTCAAAAGCTTTCTAAATGTTTGCGAAAAGTTGAAATTATTAACTTAATTAATATGTAATTAGTTTTTTTTGTATATCAACCGAATTTAGTGTTGATTTTTATCAAATTGATATAAATAAAGTAAAAAAAATTGACTCCAAAAGGTTCTTATTCTATTTTTTAAAACTTTTCCGTAGCACAAATCTTCTTCATCTCTATGACCTTTATTTTCAGCAAAATATTCATATTAATTTGCCTTCCGCAAGATATGTTTAATAGTGGTCAAGGTGGCTTCCAACGACTATTTTCGATCTTCAAAAAAGTGTGTCACGCTGTATATCTTCTTCTTTAATAAGCTTGACAAAAAGTAGATAGTTTATTTTTACTTTTTCTTTTTATATCTTTTTCCTTTTGCTAATTTTTGTCCTTGTTTGATACTTCATACTCTGTAATGAATCAAGAAGTAAGATTTACCTTCCCTGAATATCCCATCATCCACTTTACTTGATCATCTTTAAGAATCTCTACAAGCACTTATGATTAGTGGCGCAGCCACATACTTTGAAGGGTGGCCACACCCTTTATCAAAACATTATAGTGTATATATAAAAAATTATATTGTATATATAGAAACTTATATTGTATATATATTGTTCCCTTTTATAAATTTAACAATGTAACACAAGTTTCATACCTGCAAATTATAATATTGACTTAAAGAAATAGTGAGGGTTAAAAATTTTCCTATTCTATACGTCAAATGTTGATTTTATAGCTTAATAACTTGGTCATAAATTGATTGACTAGGCCTTGTAAAGGTTCGATTTTAGGAAGGATTAGTGTTTAATTTTTTGGAGGAATGTTAGTGTATATCTTAAGTATACTTAGTGTATATTCACTGTATAATTGTAGTTTCACTAAGTATATAATAAGTATACCTTGAGTTGACATAGAGTACACACAAAAAAATTAAAAAGTAGACATAGGTATATTGTGGGATTTCTGTGATATTTTTATTGGAAGATTTTGCCCATTTTGAAACAATTTCACAATTTCAACATCAAATCACTGAGTTATACGCGAGTATACATTTAAGTTTACATTGAGTATATAAAATCTATAGTATACAATAGGTATATTGTGGGAACTCTGCAATTTTTTCTTTTACCAGATCTTTGTCAATTTTAAAATAATTTCATAATTTCAACATCAAATTTAATGTATGTGACATTGATTGTAGAAGAAAAATAATCCAGTTATGGTAAAAAATACTAGATTGTTAGATTTTTATGGAATGCATCTTTGTTCTCTTTTCCTTGAAACACATCGCAGTGTTTTGAAAAATGATCATTTTGGTTTGTTTTCTTACTGCTTAGGGTTTGAAAATAGTAGATCCACTGTTGAAAGCATGGATTCTAAATGAAATTCTTTTAAAGGATAAATGGTGGTCGAGAGTTTTGATGGGTTGGGATATTCCTACCAGGTTGATTTTTTACCTACTAGAAGATATTAATTTTTGGATAATAAGTGGAAATTTTAATTATTAGGCTAGGCTAGGTGAAGATGGGGTTGCCACTATACATCGCAATCCCTCATTTTGAGTTTTAACATTTCGTTTCTGTATGCGGCAAAATTGGTTAGTGACAGTTGGATGAATGAGAAGGTGACACGTGAAGCTGAAGACAGGTAAGATGTGAGTCAGCAAATAGTCGATACCAGTTGCAAGCATGTGACCGGTACTGGATGAATTCCGAAAACATGATAAAAGATAACAAATATTTGAAGAATTGATGTCGGATAACATTCAATGAGTAGCCGTTACATAGAATATCTGCACGTATAGCCAACTGTTATGCAACCATCAATGACAGTTTTATTCTCAGTCAAGAGGAGCTTGATTTGAGGATCTTGTCTCCCTAGACATAGCTATAAATAAGAGAATTAGCACCCATTATTGCAAACGAAAAATATTCTGTACACAAAGGCTATATTCTACTCTCAAATTATAAAATTATTTTCTTTCTTTTGTTCTTAATATTGTTCATACTACTGCTTCCGGAGAAGATCATCATACCAGCATGCTTGTATTTCTTTAAGTTATTTTTACATTCTTAATTTCATTCTTGTTTATTTCATATTGTTGGATCAAATTAATTCACGTGTCAATAAATCATATTATAAATTCAACTGTACCGTTTTACGTGTAAACAGTTTGGCGCCCACCTTGGGACATAGATAATTGTGTAATTGCTTTGACCCATTCATCTATTACTAACAAATTTTGATTTTTTTCTTAGCAAAAGAAAAATCAGATATGGCCGTTAATGATGTCAACAATTCCTATAATGTTGGAGAACATAATGAATGTGATGACGTGTTCCAACGTGATGATTCAACCAGCGAAACCTGCAATGAAAGAGATGAAACAACTCCAGTTCGCAAAAGTCAAATTCCTCGACATGTGAGGAGTCCAACTCCTGGTGATTTGGATGATGACCATGTTGCTGAAACGGTCAAAATCTTGAGAGAGCAACAAAAGGGCAATTATGGATCACCTCTCAAGACAAGATCAGGTGATGACAGAGTTGAAACATGCATTATCGGTTGCTTCCAATAATGCTAATGGAAGAGCTCAGATTCCTCCTAGCATCCCTGCAAAGCAAACATTCCAAAGAACCAGTAACGACGCTCTAAGGGAGGAGTTTGGTTTTGACGAGGTAGGAGGTACCAGTAGTGGATCTGGGAACGTCAACAACACATACGACCCTTTCAAAACCGAGCTCATGAGATTCATGAGAGAAATAAATGAGCGAATGGACCAGAAGGCAAAGGCATTTCATGCTCAGATGGATCAGATCCCAGGAGCGCCACCGGTGTTAAAGGGATCGGATTCTAAAATATATATGCAATTGCCGTTTAAACCAAGTGCGGCTCTAGAATTAATCTCAAAGAGGTTTAAAATGCCAGATATTCTGAAGTATGATGGGACTTCAGATCCACAAGAAGATATCACAACCTACACTATGACTGTAAAGAGAAACAACCTGGCCCAACACAAGATCGAATCTATTTTGTTGAAGAAGTTTGGCGAAACCCTGAAAAAGGGTGCCTTAACTTGGTATTCTCTTTTACCTGAGCATTCCATTGATTCTTTTAAAATTCTTGCAGATTCATTTATCAAAGCTCATGCTGGAGCAAGAAAGGTTCAAGCAAAAAAGGCAGATATATTCAGAATATCCCAAGGAGAATCCAAATTATTGCGAGAGTTCGTGATCCCATTTTAAAATGAAAGGATGCTATTACCAGCAGTACCGGATGAGTAGGCAGCGAAGGCATTTGAAAAGGCTCTCAACCCATTGAGTTCCAATGCCTCTCAGAAACTAAATAAAGGCTTGCTAGAATTTTAGTCAACCATATTGGCAGAAGTTCACAATCACTATGAGTCAAAGATTAGAATAGAAGATGATTGACTGGGTTCCTCGGTGTCTTCCAAAGGACGGAATCGTGATTGGAATCAAGATAAATTTAAAAATGATTTTAAAGAAAATCGGAGGTCCTCTAGAAGTCGTTTTCAACCTTACGAGAGGGCCGATGTACGTGGAAATAATGGTTTTCAGTCATCGAATAGGTTCGCTTCCGAAGAAGGGCGGATCGTGGTTGAAGTAATAGATCATTGCAGGAGAAAGAGGTATCGGGGTCCCGAGATTCAACATATCCCAGGTTATCCGATTATAATTTTAATATCAACTTGGTAGAATTGGTGTCGGTTATGAGGAATATTAAAGAAGCTAGGCTCCCGAAACCAATCCGATCGGATCGTAGCCAAAGGGATCCTAATCTATGGTGTGAGTTCCATGGAACTCACGGACACAGGACGGGGGACTGCCGACACCTTCGTGAAGAAGTAGCAACATTATTGAAGAATGGTCACATCTGAGAGTGTTTAAGTGATCGCGCTAAGAAAAACTATGGGAGAAACTGAGATGTTGCAGAACCATCAAAACCGGCTGCAGGGTCACCTCGTATGACGATAAATAGGATCTTCGGTGGAGATAAAGTAAATGGGTGACATTTCGGCAGCAAAGAAGACAAAGATATTGGTAGCTCATGGCAAGAGGATCCGAGAGATATCAGAAGATAACATCACATTTGCAGAAGAAGATGCTAATGGACTTATTCTCCCACACAATGATACTTTGGTAATCTCTCTTAATGTTTTAGATTTCTATATTAAACGTGTGTTGGTTGATCCAGGAAGTTTAGCTGACATCATACAATGGAGAGTTCTGGAGAAAGTGAAGTTAACCGGAAATATAGTTTCGGCAATAAAACTTTTAGCGGGGTTCAACTTAATACGTGTTATGACCCGAGGAGAAATTCTGCTACCCACGCATGCCGAAGGGGTAACGAAGACCACCCTGTTCGAAGTGATAGATGGAGACATAGGTTATAATGTGATCCTGGGGAGGCCATGGATACACGAAATGAAGGTTGTACCTTCAACATATCATTAGCTCTTGAAATTTCCCACACCAGAAGGGATCAGACAGATTAGAGGAGATCAACCGTCTGCAAGGAAAATGAACGCAGTGATCGTTTCCAGTAGCAAGGTTAAAGAAACGAGCAAATAGTAATTACAGGAATTAGTGACCTCTTCTACCTCAATTGAAGATAATAAAGAAGAAGAGTCATCGGAATTTTATCAGGTACCGAGGTCTTTTCAGGTACCGAAGAAAACATATGCGACCAAATCAACTGCAAAAGAGCTTG
Organism: Nicotiana tomentosiformis; assembly: GCF_000390325.3. Lineage (NCBI taxonomy): Eukaryota > Viridiplantae > Streptophyta > Magnoliopsida > Solanales > Solanaceae > Nicotiana > Nicotiana tomentosiformis. Next base: position 39,690,133 of record NC_090819.1, read on the forward strand.
GACAAGTGGTCTTGTTCGAAGAATTCTTAGAAAGGAAGTTTCACTTAGGAACGGGTTTGAGTCTCGAACTCAGGTTAAAAATTATGGATTTTATAAAATCTAACGTTGATTGTTTTGTATGGTCGCATTCAGATATGACAGGTATTCCATTGAAAGTTGTTGTCCACAAGCTGAGCTTGGATCCTAACTTCCCTCCGGTAAGGCAGAAGAAGCGACCGATATCAGAGGTCAGAAATAGGTTTGTCAAGGAAGAGGTAACCTGGTTACTGAATATAGGTTCAATTCGGGAGGTAATTACCCCGATTGGCTAGCTAACGTAGTGGTAATACCTAAAAAGAATAATAAATTTAGAATGTGTGTAAATTATAAAGATTTAAATAAGGCATGCCATAAAGACTCTTTCACGTTGCCAAACATTGATCATGATTGATGCTACGGCCGGACATGAGTTAATGAGTTTTCTTGATTCTTATTCCGGGTATAATCAAATTAGGATGGACCCGAAAGATCAAGGGAAGAATTATTTTATCAAAAGTTTCGGCACATACTGCTATAATGTGATGACCTTTTGGGCTTAAAAATGTCAGAGCCACTTATCAGAGGCTTGTTAATAAAATGTTTGAAAAGCAGATAGGTAAGACAATTGAAGTTTATATTGATGACATGTTATTTAAATCTCTTAATGCAGGAGATCATCTGGAACATCTCCAAGAGACATTTGACATTCTGAGAAAATACAACATGAAGTTCAACCCGGAGAAGTGTGCCTTCAGAGTTGGTTTCGGTAAATTCTTGGGGTTTCTGGTCTCTCAAAGAGGAATTAAAGTAAACCCTGATAAAATCAAAGCCATCGAGGATATCCACGACCAGTTAAATAAGTGTGAAGAAAGTACAGAGGTTGACCAGTAGATTGGCGGCTCTAGGTAGGTTCATCTCGAGGTCTTCGGAGAAGTGACATCACTTCTTTTCACTTTTGGAAAAGAAGAACGATTTCCTGTGGACTCTGAAATGCCAACAGGTACTGAAAGATCTAAAAAGGTACCTATCTAGTCCTTCGTTGTTGTCAAAACTAGAAGAAGGTGAACAACTGTTGATTTATCTGGCGGTCTCGAAAGTAGCGGTAAGTGCTGTTTTGGTCTGGGAAGAAGAAGATACACAGTTTCACGTTTATTATGTTAGTAAAATATTATCGGGAGCGTAAATACGATATCCACACCTTGAAAAGCTGGACTTAGCTCTCGTAATTGCCTCTCTAAAGCTTAGGCCTTATTTTCAATGTCATTCTAGGGCCATTGTGACAACCTTTCCCTTGAGGAATGTCCTTCATGAGCATGAGTGATTCATTTGGATAAATGGGCAGTCGAAGTTAGTGAATTCGACATTGAATACAAGCCTAGGACTGCAATCAAGTTACAAGTTTTGGTCGACTTTATGGCTGATTTTAGTCGGGGATTAATGCCTTTAGCTGCTAAAGAAGCAGTGTTGGTATCGGGAGCGGTATCAGGAGTTTGGACCTTATTTGCGGATGGAGCTTCCAACGTAAAAGGGTCCAGTCTCGGGGTAGTATTAATCACTCCTTCGTGGGAAACCCTGAGACAGGCCATTAGAACCGTGTCACTAACTAACAATGAAGCTGAGTACGAGGCTTTGGTTGCAGGACTTGAACTAGCTCGGGGACTAGTTTCCGAGGTCATCAAAATAAAGTGTGACTCCCAGCTGGTGGTGAACCAAGTATACGAAAATTTCGACACCAAGGAGGAGCACATGTAACAATATTTGAACAAGGTTCAAGTATTACTTTTCCGGTTCATGGAGTAGTCAATCATCCACTTTCCAAGGGAGGAAAATGTGGAGGCAGATGCATTGGCTAATTTGGGTTCATCCACGAAAATGAAAGGGTCTGTTGTTGGTGCAGTAGTTCAAAAATTATTGAATTCAATGTTGGATGTAGATGACTACTATGAAGTTAACTCAACCAACTTAATTTAGGAGTGGAGAAATGAGTTTATAGAATATCTAAGGCATGGCAAATTGCCTGAAGACCCAAAAGCATCCCCGGCGCTATGGACCAAGGCAGATCGTTACTGTCTTGTTGACGGTCAATTATACAGGAGGTTGTTTTAAGGACCATTGGCTCGGTGTTTAGGGACGTCGGAGGCTGACTACATAATGAGAGAAGTTCATGAAGGAGTATGCGGGAACCATTCCGGTGCAAACCCGTTGGTTCTCAAGTTAATAAGAGCTGGGTATTATTAGCCCCAGATGGAGCAAGACACAAATATATTTGTACAAAAGTGTGACAAATGTCAACACCATGCACAATTAGTGCATCAACCGGCAGAACTTTTGCATTCGGTGGTGTCACCGTGGCCATTCATGAAATGGGGGATGGACATAGTCGGTCCCTTACCACAAGGACTCGGTAAGGTAAATTGTTTTTTGGTTTTAACTACTTATTTTACTAGATGGGTTGAAGTAGGTGCTTACCAAAACATCGGAGAACGAGAAGTGATCAATTTTATATGGTATCATATCGTCTACCGGTTTGGAATACCAAAAGAAATTGCTTTTGACAATGGGCCACAGTTTATAGGTTCTTGTTACACCACGTACTTTCAAGTTAGAGTTCATCTTAAGTGAATCAATATGAGCCATAGAGTTGAAGGAACCTTTACAAAGATAATTATGGGGTAAAACAAGTTTTAAGGAGTATCTTGAGGGTTGGAAGGTTAAGAAGCTAATCGAATCAAAGAAAATAAGTTTTGTCGAAAGTCAACAAGTTGGGAATGTTATAACCCATATTTGTGGGTTGAGACTAGGGTGCTTAAGATGATAAGAAGGTAATGTTATGAGGTATTCTAGTCTTGTGATAAGTTTTGTAGCCAAGCGAGATGAAACAAAAATCGACAAAAGTTGTCACAAGTTATGTTCATTATTTTACTAAAAGTTTATGTCTAATGTTACTGATCTTTTCTCTCAATGTACTTAGATTTACGAGATGATACACCCACAAAATTGAAGATCTAGGAGTCTAGTTTCTAATGCAGTAAACCGTTTGTCAATATGATATCGGAGTTGAGAGATATTCTCATATTTGCAAAACTGCGCAAGCAGCTACTGTTGGGACCCACTTGAGACGGCCACCGATCGTACTTCTTGTAAAAGATGTTTCAGCCTTATTCGGGTCATTTCTCACCCAAAATACGTTCTAAAAGCTCTTGAAAACTCTCTCTAACAAATCCCAATATCCAAGAACCAAACTCAAGGGAAATCAACTCAAATCATCATCAAAAGTGTTAAAAACTACAAGAGAATGCTTCTATGATGTTGTGGTGTGATTGAGGGCTATTTTGAGCTAAGTTGAGATGGGGTTTCGAGTTGTAGCTTCTGTCCAAGGTATGTATAACATCTTCTTAATTGTTCCTAAGGTTAATCTTGTGTTGGGTGTGTTGTTTGAGTGAAAAAATATAAGATAGCACTTGAAAGAACATGGGACATGGTTATCTTTTTGGTTAGACTGTTTCTTGGCCACATATATGGTTTGTGGTGGCTAGAAATTATGAGTAATAATTTGATAATGTTGTGGCTGCTGTTGTTAAGCTTTTCTAGGTTTTAACTAAGTTTGTTAAAGAAGAAAACATGAAACACAAGTGATTGACAATAAAAGTTAGGGTGCAAGGCGTATGGGGCTATTTTGGAAGTCATTTTGTGGATGTTTTGAATTAGGAATCATATAGTACATATAAGTATGATATTTTAAAGGTAAACCAATTTATGTAATAATAGTTGGATTCAATTTATGTTTTATTATTAGTAAAAATGATCTTGCCGCTCAATATAATTGTTAAGATAATCGGAGAAGCTCATATTGGATTATATTGTTATTGTTGTTGGGCTTTTGATGACCCTTAGTGGTCTTTGGGATGTAGTAAAAACAGGGGAGTTTCTGTCCGATTTTTTGTAAGCTATACGACTAGCCAAATACGATGGTACGACATTATATGTTGACGACAATATCATTTCACTTGTTATAGACGCAAGAAGTCGTGTTGAGCTTGGTTGAGGAATAAGGAAGAGATCATACAAGTATGTTAAGGCAGTTCCTTCATTCTTTTGGCATGATCTAATTGAAATAAACATAAACAATACGCTATTTCATAACGGATCCACTCCTACCAACTAAGTTTGTCCATGCTGTTCTTTCCTTATAAAGTTATTCTAAGCATGTATGAATGACCCTTGAATCCTATTGAGGTCCATATTGATGGTATGGATGTCCATAATGTTAATCAAATGTGCAACAACCCTACGTCACTCCGAAAGGTTTAGAACGTGATTCCATGAGTCCAACATGTATTATATATATGTATCTATTTTACTCTACCGAGTCGCGCTATAGTTGGACGGGTACGACACCTACTGTACAATCACTGATCAGTTGGGTCTTACCGAGCTTCACGTGGTCGGGCACGATTCAACCGAGCCTGATGATGGCCAGGTACATTTTTACCGAGCCTATTATGGCTGGGTACAATATGATGATGATGATGTCCACAAAAGCGAATGTTTTAAAAGCTTATGTATATATATGTATCATTCATTTCATGTCAGTAGCCCTTAGAGGTACTAAGATGTTACAGGTTGTATCTTCTCTATCTTTCTTTACATTACTGTTCTTATTTATGCTTTCTAGCCTTACATACTCAGTACTTTATTTGTACTGATGTTCCTTTTGCACGGGGACACTGCATTTCATGCGCATAGGTCCTGATAGACAGGTTGATGGTCCTCCAAGTATGCTATCCGTTCAACGAAAGGTGTTGGTGCACCCCAATTGCTCTGGAGTTTCCTATTTGGTCAGTATGCTTTGGACATGTATTGATTGATATGGCGGGGCCCTGTCCCGACCCTTATGACGTTTATGTACTTTTAGAGTCTAATAGATAGATGTCATGTATATGGATGCTGGTAATTCCTTTTCGGTATATGTTTGAGTGTACAAATGGTCATGTCGGTCTTATAGGCCCGTATGTCACATGTATAAGTTTGTATATCATGTTGGATCATCCTATGTCGATTATTCCCTTATGTTTTGATGGTTTATCTCTTGACTGCCTTCCCAGCCCATTTATGCATGATGATATGATAAGAAAGATACGTTACATGGGTACTCGGTTATGTAAGGCCTGGTTGCCCGTCGCGTCCCTCCGATTTGGGTCGTGACAAACTTGGTATCAGAGCAGGTCTGTCCTACGGATGTCTACAAGCCGTGTCTAGTAGAATCTTATTTATGAGTGTGTTACATGCCACACTTATAAATAAGAGGTTGCGGGATATTTTGGATTGTTACTTTCCTTTCATATTCTAGATCGTGCAAAAGATCGGAGTTGTAGGGAATTAAGTCTAACGTATGCATTGATGTAGGTTGTACAAAGATGTCATTACCCAGAAGAGATATAACTAGTCGGGATGTTAAGGAAGGATTGGTAGGGGTATGAGACACACGCCCTCTATTGAGACAGATCCGTCTGAGGACCAGGGTGAGTCATTCCTTCAGACAACCCTGATTCCACTAGTACTAGAGGAGCTGAGGGAGGCTCCAGCATCATTAACTCTGACAAGTTCCACCACCGGCTCTGTTTATGTAAGAACATCAGTACAAGTATTGACGTAGTTGGTAGCCTCTCAGGATTGGCATCACTTGAGGGCCCCTGATAGTGATAGAGCCCTTGAAGGGTCAGGAAATTCACAACCTAAGGAGTGCGAAAGTCGTCTATATTTGCAAGAGATGATTCTGATGAAGCTATGGGATGGACTAAGAGGGCCAGATCAACTGATGCTTACATAGGACTGCTGGGCGGTGGTAGGTTATAGCAGATTGGGTTTGCACAGTGACTTGCGCATGATCAGAAAAGTAAAGCAATATGACAACTAAAGAATGAGGCATGTCAGAGTACGAGAAGTAGAGAATCAAGGATGTTTTGTTGAAATTACTTCCAAAGAAACGAGAAGTGAAATGTTGTGAAAAGTTTGTGCGAAACTAAATAGAGCAATATGAGTGAATAGGGAAGACTATTAATGGACATACGTTAAAGTATGGAAGTACAATAAGTTTCATAGGTAAGTGGATTCATAATTTAAACGGGGATTATTAGAAGGTCAATTTAACCATACATATGCGAGGTGACGCTATCGAAGGATGACTTAGGATGAACTAGAACTAAGGTACCAATTAGAGATTCAAATGACTCTCACACTAGCTAGCATTGTAATGATAGAAAGAGGGAATAAGCAGAAGGAGGAAGAGGATTAGTGGGAGAAGAACCCTAAAAGAAATTGGTAAAGATATCCTTGACAAACCACGTGAACTAAAGTTAAACTCGTTGAAAGAAGGCATGCCAACAAGAACGTATGGCTCGCTACATATATGGACCTCTATAAATTTCTCAGAGGAAGGAAGGTTAACCATAGGTCAATCGTAAGTTACTAGGAATATGGACCTATGGAAGGCAGAAAGACAAGTAGGACTTCAAGCGTGAAACATTGAACTATTTCCCTAAGGGGGGAGACGAGGTGGTAAAGTACTAAGTCGAGAGAACATTTGTTTAACAACAAAAATATTAGAGGATTAGAGACAAAAAGAAGTATAAGCAACTTTAAAGTAACGCACGGGTACAAGTAATATGGAAAAGAGACAATATTGATTTATAAATAGACGACAAGCATAGTCAAACACTTTATACATGGGAATGTTAACCTAAATAATTCATTAAATTTGGAAGATATGATCCCAAAGGAAATTTATGAGATTGAAAGGAGAAGGAAGAACAGTCATATGGAGATAGAGAGGGACCCGAGTACGATAACTCTTAAAATTAAAGATAGACCATGGTAATGTCCAAATGTTACAACCATGAGGGATAATCGAGATGACAACAAGAACAACGGAGTTAGTACGATATTTCAAAAAAAAAAAAACCTAAAGAAGAGAAACCATCAAAGTGGAAACAATAAAGTCGACATCAAGGATAAGACTTAGGATAGACAATAAGGAAAGGACGAAGTAGAAAGAAACAGTATGAAGGCAAGCTATTTCACAACGTCAATTTCTTCTATAAATCAGAATCTAACCAACGAATAATACGTCAAATGTATACGGTAACAAGAAGATGGAAATCAATAGGTGATGTCTAGAACTATATATACAAGGGATTCAAAATATGTGGGAATTGGATTAGGGTTACAAATAAAGAATATCATAATATAAGCCAAATAAGAAGCCGTTGACAATTTGGGGCAATGAAAAAAATAAGGATGAATGGAGAACCATAATGGTATACATGTTTCATATAAGACGGCTTAGAACTAGAATAAAAAGAGCAGAACTAAGATTGTAATGGATGCGTTTAGTCATAAGTCATGGGTAGTTCGATAAATGAGCAAGCCCAAAAGGAACAAGGGGTTGACTAGAGGTCTTCACCAATTAAAAGGATCGAAATACGCTTGGTAGAATCAGTTAATAAAATATAATGGTCAGGAATATGGTAGATTCATCTCTTGTAGATAAGGAAGATTTCTGTTTTAGGAAAAGTTAAAAGAAGTATTTGGTAAGAGATAACTACAACTTTTTGAGTCTATTAAAGGAGGGATCTTGAAATATCATGGCCGATTGTGTATTGGGATAAAGGTTCATTATTAACGCTATTCTATTCATCTCGGAACGTCAAAAGTATACCATGATGTCAAAAGATTACATTGGTAGGATGACATGAAGGAAATTATTGTAGGGTTCGTAACTTAATATTCTAGTTGCTGATCAGACAAAATACAACATCAGGAACCCAATGTATTGACATGAATAAAGTAACCCAATATGGAAAGGAGAAAAGATTGTCATAAGATTCGTTACAAATATAGCAAGTTCGATTCCACATGGATGACTGTGGTTAGTTTTACAAAAATCAGTTTACATTTACTGGACAAATTACTAAAGGTTATGTAAAACGGAAGGGTGCAGAAGGTAGATCGGGTACAAAAATATTTATTCCTCGATTACGGTTAATAGAGGTGCTCAGTTATAGATAGCTTATGAAAGACCTCTCAAGAAACATGAGTACATAAGATAATTCTAGCAAGTAAAGCGTACAATTCAAATGATCAAAGATATGTTACAAGCTAAGATGCCAAATTTTATGGAAGGATGGGATAATCAATTACCGACTATTGAGTATTGCACAATAATAACTATAATAGTATCTATACATGGGGGAGGATCATAAGGAAATATTTTAAACTGCACGGAGTAACTCCTTATAAAGCATGATGCGGAAGGAAATATAAATTCCCCATAAGGCTTTTTGAAAGACAGAATTATTCGACCTGATTTAACGTATCAAGTTATAGAAAAGTCATCCTATTTCAAGAGTGTTTATGCTTAGAAGTGTCATAGATCGAACCCCAAAATGCGACGACGAAACTTAAGGAAATATCGATTTGATAATGAGGCCTTCTTGAAAATTATGCTCATGAAGAGCATAACAACTTAATGGGACAATCTAATCAAGACATATATAAAGCCACGTCCAAACTACACAAAGAAGGGACTAAAGTGAATTTTCCCTCAGAATTAGGATCCGTTCACTCGGTTATCATGTTATGATATTGAAGAAATGCATTAATGGTATACAAGTAATAAAGGATCGATATTATGAGAAGATTCTAGTAGCTATAAATGAATCAGGAATCTATGCTATAGAAGCACATGAGGTTCAGATTACAGAAAACCTATTTTACGAAGAGGTTCTAGTTGCTATTTTAGATCATCTTGTCCACAAGTTGGGGACCAAGAAAGTAACTTCCGTAAAGATATTGTGGAGGAATAGGAACGTCGAAGGTAAGAAGTGAGAAGCCATAGAATAGACAAATTCTAAGTACCCTCAATTGTTTCAGATAGAAGATTAGGCTTACCTTTGGCCTTGAAATCAATTACGACCCTCACAAAATAGGTGGATAACCTCCAAAAGTCCACAATAACCTATCCATAACACATATAATCTGTCGTTAACTCTTGACATACCTTCAACATCCGTAACCAAGGAACAATATGCCTCCGAGGCTCAATCATGTGTTTTTTATCCCATGTTATGTAATTTCAATCAACACTCATTTTATGATTAAATGCTATTAAGAATTGAAGCGTTACAATGTTTTCAGGAGTAGATTTGGACACAAGGTATGGGATAGTCCTGTTTGCATAGGAGGCTCTATTAAAATTTCCATAAAATCCGCGAGAGCTAGTTTCTCCTCTAAGACTCGTTTACATTCGAGGACGAATGTTCCAAAGGGGGGAAGGATGTTACACCCCGTACTTTCAAGTTAGAATTCATCTTAAGTGAATCAATATGAGCCAGAGAGTTGAAAGACCTTTAGAAAAATAATGATGGGTTAAAATAAGTTTTAAGGAGTATCGTGAGGGTTGGAAGGTTAAGAACCTAATCGAATAGAAGAAAATAAGTTTCGTCGAAAGCCGGCAAGTTAGGAATGTTATAACCCATACTTGTGGGGTGAGACTAGGGTGGTTAAGATGATAAGAAGGTAATGTTATGAGGTATTTTAGTCTTGTGATAGTTGTGTGTTAAGTTTTTTAGCCAAGCGAGTTATGAAACAAAAGTCGACAAAAGTTGTCACAAGTTACGTTCATTATTTTACTAAAAATTTAGGTCTAATGTTACTGAGCTTTTCTCTCAATGTACTTGGATTTATGAGTGATCCACCCACAAAATTGAATATCTACGAGTCTAGTTTCTAACTCATTAAACCGTTTGTTGATATGATGTCAGAGTAGAAAGATATTCGCGTTTTCGCGAGACTGCGCAAGCAGCTCCTGTTGGGACCCACTTGAGACGGCCACCGACCTTACTTTTTTTAAAAAGATGTTTCAGCCTCATTTCTTATCATTTATCACCCAAAATTTGTCCGAAAAGCTCTCCAAAACCCTCTCAAACATATCCCAAGATCCAAGAACCAAACTCAAGGGAAATCAACTCAAATCATCATCAAAAGGGTTAAAGACTACAAGAGAATGCTTCTATGATGTTGTGGTGTGATTGAGGACTGTTTTGAGCTAAGTTGAGATGGAGTTTCGAGTTGTAGCTGCTGTCCAAGGTATGTATAACATCTTATTTATTGTGCCTAAGGTTAATCTTGTGTTGTTTGAATGAAAAACTATAAGATAGTACTTGAAAGAACATGTGACATGGTTATCTTTTTGGTTGGACTATTATTTGGCCACATATATGGCTTGTGGTGGCTGGAAATTATGAGTAATAATTTAAAAATGTTGTGGCTGCTGTTGTTAAGGTTTTCTAAGTGTTAACTAAGTTTATTGAAGAAGAAAATATGAAATATAAGTGATTGACGATAAAAGTTAGGGTGCTAGACGTATGGGGCTATTTTGGAAGTCATTTGTGGATGTTTTGAACGAGGAATCATATAGTACAATCTTGGATTGGAGCTTTTAAAACGAGCTCACCGCTCAATATGATTGTTAAGATAATCGGAGAAGCTTATATTGGATTATAGTGTTGTTATTGATGTTTTGGTTATTGTTGTTGTTGTTGGGATGTTGATGACCCTTAGTGGTATTTGGGATGTAGTAAAAGTAAGGGAGTTGCTGCCCAATTTTTCGTAAGCTATACGACTAGCCAAATACAATGGTACGACATTATATGTTGACGACAATACCATTTCACTTATTATAGACGCAAGGAGTTGTGTTGAGCTTGGTTTAGGAATAAGGAAGAGATCATACAAGTATTTTAAGGCACTTACTTCATTCTTTCGGCATGATGTAATATGAAATGAACGTAAACGATACGCTATTTCATAACGGATCTACTCCTAGCAACTAAGTCTGTCCATGTTGTTCTTTCCTTACAAAATTATTCTAAGCATGTATAAATGATCCTTGAATCCTATTGAGGTCCATATTGATGGTATGGATGTCCATATCATTAATCGAAGATGAAACAACCCTACGTCACTCTGAAAGGTTTAGAACGTGATTCCATGAGTCCAACATGCATTATATATATGTATCTATTTTACTCTACCAAGTCGCGCTATAGTCGGCCGGGTATGACACCTACTGTGCAGCCACTGATCAGTTGGGTTTTACCGAGCTCCACGTGGCCGGGTACGATTCTAACGAGCCTAATGATGGCCGAGTACGTTTTTACCGAGCCTATTACGGCCGAGTATGATATGATGATGATGATGCCCCACAAAAGCGAATGTTTTTAAAAGCTTATGTATATAGATATGTATCATTTATTTCATGTCAGTAATCCTCAGAGATACTCAGATGTTACAGGTTGTATCTTCTCTATCTCTCTTTACATTACTATTCTTATTTATGCTTTCTTGCCTTCCATACTCAGTGCTTTATTCATACTGACGCCCCTTTTGCCTGGGGATGCTGCATTTCATGCGCGTAAGTCCTGATAGATTGGTTGACGGTCCTCCTAGTAGGCTATCCATTCATCGGAAGGTGTTGGTGCACTCCAATTGCTCCGGAGTTGCTTATTTGGTCAGTATGCTTTGGACATGTATTGATTGATATGGCGGGGCCCTGTCCCGACCCTTATGACATTTATGTACTCTTAGAGGCTTGTAGACATATGTCATGTATATGGATGCTGGTAAGTCCTTATCGGCATATGTTTTGAGTGTACAAATGGTCATGTCGGCCTTATAGGCCCATATGTCACATGTATAAGTTTGTATATCATGTTGGATCGTCCTATAGGAATGTGTGGAGTTCGAGCATTCGGGTTGTAGGTTAGGAGGTAGTTGAGCATTTTTCTACTTCGTTCTGGGTGTGAGGATAGACTAATAAGGTTTGTCTTAGATTGCTAGTGGTTAATGTTGTGTTCACATTATTCTCTCGTCTCTCTTTACTAATTATTGTTATTGTGTTTCAACTATTTTCTGGTTCTTATAATGCTGTTATTATTTCTATAGTTTCTGTTGATGGTACTGATATGTTGTCTTTTTCGTCTTTTTCATTCTTTTGAGTTGGGGGTCTATCAGAAACAGCCTCTCTAGTCCATCGGGGTAGGGGTAAGGTCTGCGTACACACTACCCTCCCCAGACCCCTTACCTGTGGGATTTTACTGGGTTGTTATTGTTGTGTCATCCTATGTTGATTATTTCCTTATGTTTCGTCCTATGTTGATTATTTTCTTATTCTAGTTATCTCATGACTGCCTTTTCAGCCCATTTACGCATGATTGTATGATAAGAAAGATACGTTACATGGGTAGTTGGTTGAGTAAGGCATTGGGTGCTCGTGGCGTCCTTCCGATTTGGGCCGTGATAGTTCCAAAGTCACAAAGTTTTTGGAAGAATTGAAGATCAAACAAATTATGTCTTCACCATACCACCCGAGTGCTAATGGACAAGCAGAGTCAACCAACAAGGTTATTATCCAAAACCTTAAAAAAAGAAGTTAGAAGATGCTAAAGGCTATTGGTCAGATGAGCTAACGAGTGTTTTATGGGCATATCGGACCACGACGAAATCGAGCACGGGTGAAACACCTTTCTCACTTGTATATGGTTCAGAGGCTTTGATCCCGTAGAAGTGGGATAACCGACCTTAAGGTTTGCCTGAGCAAACAAAGAGACAAACAATGAAACATTGCTGGTTAAACTAGATTTTCTTGAAGAGCACCACAATCTGGGATATGTGAGGATGGTGGAAAAAAAGCAAGGATGGAAAGATATTACAACATCAAAGCAAATCTCTAATATTTCAAAGTTTAAGAAAGGTAACTCAAAATACTCAGGAATTTAACGGCTGGAAGCTGGGACCAACATGGGAAGGACCTTACCGAGTTTCAGCTATAACCGGTAAAGGTTTATCTGAATTGGAAAATCAAGATGGAGTTAAATTGCTAATAAATCGGAACGTGACTCACCTCAAAAAGTATTATTGCTAAAGATCCTTGTTGGTACTGAAAGTATGTGTTGCTCTCATTTTCCCTTCGACTAGTTTTTATCCCAATTGGGTTTTCTGGCAAGGTTATTAATGAGGCATCAATGTAAAGCAAACTACGAAAGAAGGTCAAAAGAAAACTTCCAGTGTTCGAATTCTCATCGTACGTATCATCCGAACACTAGGGGGAACTATTATGTATGAAGGCACTAAAAAGGTTATGATGACCGGGGACTGTTAGAACCGGGAGCAATGTCTTATCAGGACCGAGAACTGCATGATTAGCCACGTAGAAATAAGTTGTACAAGATAGCCACATATATTATAGCTTTATTTACTTAAGAAAAAGAATGTTTAAGTAAATGTACTTTTAAAGATAGAGGGAATAAATCAAAGTCCTTTTATTTTTATCTTATTTCTTGTCTGAATTATAAGTTAATTTACTTTATTGTTTGAAAGTTAGTTAAAACTTCAAATGCTTGTGTCAGAATAAATAGAAGACGTCCTCTTCAAGAGAATTGTAATCATAAGGGCCCTCTTTTATGAAACCTTCATAGTCAAAGGGTAGATTCTGAAAGTATTTATGCCCACAAAAACTATCGGATGTGAAAAGATTCCCGAAGCTTTATCAGTTAGATGAAAAAGAATATTTTTTTCACAACACTTAAGCAAATAATTTCTTTCATTAATTAGAATTCCAAACTCTGTAAAGAAGTTTTGACATAGTTACAAAAAGAAAAGAAATATATCTACATTAATTCTTGCTGCCATAACCCGAAGGGAGAGAAGAGTCTTCTATTTCTTTATTGGGAGAAGGTTGTTCTGCTTCCGGTTCAGGGCCTTCATCTTTATCTCCATCTTCTTCAGCTTCCTCTTTGGTTTCCTCTTCGGTTCCCGAATACTCGGAGTTAGTATTCGAAGAGTCAGAAGCAGTGGCCCGAGCTGGAAAATTCTTGAGAGCGGTTGTCTCCAATTCACGAGCTTTGGCGATGCATCCATCAATGTTTGCAATGCCTTCTTTGGCCTCCTCAAAAGTATTCCTCTTCATATGATATATGACATACGTTTTCTCGAAGAGGATAGAATCTTCTAGGTCTTGGAGTTTAGCTCGAAGTTTTTCAATCTTGGATTGGAGCTTTTAATTTTCAGCTTTCATAATGTTGATTTTGGAATCAAGCTCAGCATTGGTGGTCGAGTGAAGTTGATTCTGCTCCATGACCCTTTTGAGTCTTTCTTCCATTCTTCCTCTCTTCTCCTAGGCAATATTGGCCTCCTCGATTTTGGATCATAAGCTAGCCTCCAAGTTGTTTACTTGCTCCATAAAAGCAAACTCGCGCTCGGCAGTAACATTCATGGTATCATATAGGTCAACCCACTTAGCCTTTGAATCCTTGAGGTCTTCATACAATTGAGTGACCTCTTAGATGTGGGCCATTCTATATTGCTTGGATTGCTGTAATCGGGCCTCGATATCATCCATTTGAGAAATATTTGCTTCCAGTACTGGGAGGCGCTCGGCAAGCTGACTCCGTTCAGCCAAAAGTTGATCTCGTTCCATAGTAACTGTTTGTTTATCCAACATTGACCTTTGTAGGACTTCAGAAGCAAGAAAGTTGGCCTGAAGAGGTGAAAGCTATGGTTATTAACTCAAAATATAACAAATGAAGAGTGATGGGAGATGATTATAACGATACCTATGCTGAGCAGTGCATGCTGTTGTTTAACAGACACTCTGCAGAATGAGAGTCCATTTTTCTCCAGTCTTTTTCTGTGGCCAGCGACTTTAAATAATTGGCAAGCTTTACCGGTTTGGAAAGTATATGGAACTCATTCAAAACCGTGAGGATGATGTTTTGTTTTCCATGAGGGTATTGAATGGGTGCTGAGTAAGTATTTCTCAAATTTCCATGGTCGGGTGACCATGGGGAAGGAGCATTTTCCATTTGTTCGAATGGCGCCGGTGAGGAGGAAGCAACTGATGTAGAAGGAGAGGTAGTTATTATCGGCTCAGAAGTTGGTGGTGGAGGATGGTTAGGGATTGAACTCCTTTGGCCAGAGGCGTCGAAAGGATTCAGAAAATGGGACTCGATATTTTCAACCAAATCCATTTTCGTAAAGAGTCTCTGAAGTTCCCCCCGTGGTGGTGTGCGAAGCTCTCCCAGCTAAGCATCCGGTTGAGCTGATGAAGGTTTTTTCTTCTCTAAAGGGCAATCGCGTCATCGTCGGTTTCTTCATCATCAAGGGCCATTTTGGTCGGTCTAGTTGGTATTTTTTTACTCTCTTCTCCCGAGTCCCAGCCGAGGAGGTACGTTTCCTCTTTTGTTTCTTGTTTTTAGGCTGGGGACTCCGGGAAGAGGCACCTTCACCAAAAATGATAGTAGATGCACGAGCTCTCCTCTGGTTAAGGGCGTTTTGCAGTACCCTTTTGGCTTCCACCGGGTCATCGAGAGCCTTGATGTCGGGGCAAACAACGGGTCCTTTCGGAAGTCCTGTGTGGTACAAAAAGGTAGTTAACAAATTTTTCCAAGTTATGTTGTAAGATTGAAAGAAGGGAGGAAGAATTTTTGTTTACCATGGTTTTTGGCTTTCCACCCATATTTGGGGGCCATTTCTTTCCACATCGAGATTCCGATGTAGTGATATCCAAAATTTTCTGTGCCCATTGGGCCAAGTTCTTAACCCATGGTGGTTTCAAATGAGTATCTGGAATAAGAAAAATATAAAGTTAGCAAAGAAGGAAGGTCTTTTTAAAACATGGAAAGAAAAAGATACCCGAAGACTTATGGAAAAGATTCCATGATTCAGGAAAAGCAGGTGTTGTGGTCAGGAGGATGTCCCTGGTAGCAATGAAAATGAACCGTTCCATCCATCCACTGTTGTTGTCATCACCAATGCTGGCAAGAAGGATATGATGACCGCATTTGCTAAGTTTTAGCACACCCCCACGGAAAATCTTTGGGGAGTAGAGGTTCATTATATGTGCAAGAGTTAGGGTTTCCCCAGTCTTAGAGCACAATTGGCAGAGGCAAGACACCGTACACCATACTGATGGGCCTGCTTGTGCCAAACAAATTTGGTACTGGTGGCAAAATTCTAAAATTAGTGGGTTGATCTTTACCCACTCCCAAGGTAAAAGGGTATGTATAAACATACATGAATCCTGATTTGGAGAAGGTGACCCTCTCTATTTCATCATAGGAGATGATTTTAATATTGTTCCATTCACAGTCTTCCTTCACAACAAGGATGCTGGAAAGACGAATGGAGGAAGTATACCTACAAACAGGCCTGTGCCTGTCACTTTGGGGTTAATGGGATCTTTTTGTTCTTGACGATCAAATTTGGTGTTAAGTTGAAGAGGTATGATGGAGTTTATAGTAGGAGGTTCAGACTCGACATCAACCTCTTTTGTTTTGTTCTTCTCTGGGCCTCCACCAAAGAGAAGGAAAGTGTTTCCGAGGATAGCACTGTTAGGTGACATGATTGTATGAAATTTATGAAGAAAGATTTTATTGAGAGAATTGAGTTCTGCAAGTAGGATTCTAAGGAAAATCGGAGAAGAAGAAGGAGTTTTAAAGGTAAAGAGTAAAGTTATGAGTAATGTAGAAGTATACAGACGACAAAAATTGTGGTCATGATTGCCTCGAAATCTAGCAAAAATATTTTCCAAATCGTGGGTTAACACGTGTTTGGGTCATTAAATACGAAGAGACATGTGTCCTTTCAAGTGTCAGAAAAAGTTCAGAAACTTGCCTGCTAAGGAAAAAGGTTTTCTCTACTTCCCAGTAACACTAAAGTATTGTCACCGAAAAGTAGGGGGACTATCTGTATGCAGTAAAATTGGTTAGTGATAGTTAGACGAATGAGGAGGTGACACGTGGAGTTGAAGACAGGTAGGATGTGAGTCAACAAATAGTCGATACCGATTGCAAGCATATGACCAGTGTTGGGTGAATTTCGAAGACAGGATAATCGATAACAAAAATTTGAAGAATTGATATCGGATAGCATTCAATGAGCAACCGTTACAGAGTATATCTGCATTTATAGCCAGCCGTTATGCAACCATCAATGGCGATTTTATTTTCATTAAAGAAGAGCTTGATTTGAGGAACTTTTCTCTATAGACATAACTATAAATAGGAGAATTAGTATCCATTGTTGCAAACGAAAAATATTCTATTCACAAAGGCTATATTCTACTCTCAAATTATAAAATTACTTGCTCTCTTTTGTTCTTAATATTGTTCATACTACTGCTTTTGGAGAAGCTCATCATACCAGTAGGCTTGTATTTCTTTAAGTTATTTTTACATTCTTAATTTCATTCTTGTTTATTTCATATTGTTGGATCAAATTAATTCATATGTCTATAAACCACGCTACAAATTCAACTGTACCGTTTTACAACTAAATAATTTCTTAATTTTAGACTTTTTGTAGCTTATATGATTTTTTGGGACTTGGGGATACGGGTGGTTTATGCCCCAAAGTGCTCGAGGGCGAATTGACATATTATATGCAACTTGGGAGTCATAGATTGCATAACCTAAACCATAACCCTAGTATTTAGCGTTGCATTTCGATTCTGTAATGAACCAACATATCGTTTTGAGTATTTTAGCCTCGTTTCCCCCATTTGATGGTTTATAAATGTGTATTTATGGTTATGTGACTTGCAGGATAGTTGTTTTGGGTTTTAGGGAGGTTTTGGATTGAATTGGGACACAATATAAGTCAAATCCTTATCCAACTGCACTGACCTGAAATCTAACACATGTGACGGATCCCCGTTAGTCCTTGGGTGGATGCTTGAGTTCTAAAAGTTGATCGAAGTTTTACATTTTTGTAGATGACTCTGGAGTGGTGTATTGATGGTTTAAATAGCTTTGTATGGTGATTTTAGACTTAGGCATATATCCAGAGTTGGATTTGGAGTTTCCTAGGTCATGCTGGCTTGAATTGGCGAAAGTTGAAAGGTTGAACGTTTGGAGGGTTGATAGGTTTGACATAGAGTTGAATTTATTGATATTAGGTTCAAATTTTGTTTTGGGAGTTGGGATAGGTCCATTGTGTCATTTGCGACTTGCATGCAAAATTTGAGGTCATTTCGAATTGATTTGATATGGTTCGGCACGAGAATTGGAAGGTGAAAGTTCATTAGTTCCTTGGGCTTAAATTGGGTGCGATTCATGATTTTGATATTTTTCTATGTGATTTGAGACCTCGAGTAAGTTCGTGTTATGTTTTATAATTGGTTGGTGCATTTGGATGGGGTCCTAGGGGCCTCGGGTGTGTTTTGGATTGATTTCAGATAAATTTTGAACTATTTGCATAACTGAAGGTTTCTGGTTCTGGTGCTTCTGCATTTGCATAGTGGTGGACGCAAATGCGAGCCCGCAGATGCGGGAGTGTGGTAGCAGAAGCAAATTAGAGCTAGTAAAGGCAGGGACCAGAAATGCGGAAAAATGAGTGCAGGTGCGATGACGCATCTGCAATGGAGGATCGCATATGCTATTGGTCGGGCTGTTAAGTGGGATCACCAGTGCGAGCTTTTTGCCACAGAAGCGGAGCCACAGATGCAGCGAAAGTGTCTGCAGATGAGGATTAGCTGGGCAGACTTTATGTTTCGAAGGATTTGGTCATTTTCTCATTTTTGGAGTTGTGGAGCTCAACTAGAGGCAATATTTGGAGGGCTTTTCATCACAACTGAAGAGGTAAGTGATTCTTACTCGATCTTGGTGTTAGATATTAATTACCCATAGATTATTACACCTAATTTATATAAATTAAAGATGGGATTTGGGGTTTTTTGGACTATGATTTTGGAGAGTGAGAATTGATGATTTGACAGTCGATTTGAGGTTGGAATTCGATGAAACACATATATTTGGACTTGTATCGGAATGGGTATTCAAAATTTGTGAGTTTGGTTGGGTTTCAAGGTGCGAGCCTGGGGTTGACTTTGCATAATTGATTCAAGAGATTAGCTTTATCATTCGGAATTATTTCCTATGGCATTTATCGATGATGTTAAGTTATTTTTACTAGATTCGAGTCAACTGAAGGTTGATTCACGTGGGAAGGGCTTCCTAGAGTATTGAGTTGGCACGCTTGAAGTAAGTATCTTACCTAAACTTGGTTGAGACACTAGTTACCTGAGTTATTTGTGATAGCTATGCGCTATGGGCGGGGCACATGTGTTGGGTTGAGCCCATGTGCGTGCACGGGGTATTTTTCATGCTCGAGGTAGTGTTTAGGCTATGATATGCCTTGGATTGATTTCTAAGCTTTATGCTGTGATGGATTTTATAATTGTACCTCTGTTGTGAGGTATTTGAGCCATGTTTGAGGTTACATAGCGGTTAATCTCCTGGTTGAACCTGATAATTGCTACTTTCGTGATGTATTTGCCTTCTTTAGCTATGATAACACACTTTGCACATACATACACCTTAGCATGTCACTTATACCTGTACAGGAGTATGAAATTTGATGTTCATCAATCATATATTCTTGTATATTTGCTTTCTGCGTGATATGGATTGGACTGGTAGCACGTGACCACGCTATGCGGATTGTGCTATTAAGCAAGTGATTGTGTCGGCCGGATTGAGATATTGAGCCTCTGACCATGCCGGGCGGATCGTGAAATTGAGCATGTGACCACGCCGGGTGGATTGTGATATTGAGCCTGTGACCACACTGAGCGGATTTTGATATTGAGCACGTGAGTTATCCGTGCGGATCTGAGATATTATTATTATTGGCATGTGAGTTGTCCGTGCAACACGTGAGTTGTCCTTGGAGTTGATATTATTTAGCACGTGATTTTTTCGTACAACATGTGGATATGGATCCATCCCCCTAGAGTCACCCTCTCATGTTCCTTCTTGATAGTGTACATGCGGTTTGAGGAAAGCTGATAAGTGGTTTGGTTCAGTTATTGAGATTCTGAGGAAACGCTGGCCAATGTTTGATTTAGTTTTTGCATTTCTTCCTTACTTGCAATTTACTTGGTTGCTTACCTGATTTGTTTGCATATCTTCTTTATATGATGGATTGTTGACTAAGCAGAGTACGTTAAGTTATTGTGTTCACCAAGGTGGTTTCTATATGTGATTCATGACTCGATCATATTATTATTCTGAGCTTGTTAGAATATGAACTATAGAGGTGATTAGAGAGTGTTGACGGCCAATTTTGACCCTCCCTTTTAAAATTAATTTATTTATACTTAATTATTTACGATGAATGTTTCGAAAGTATTTTTATCAATAAATACTTATTTTACAAAATTAACTAGTTATTAGTATTTTTGAAATTAATAACTTAGTATCCGTATTATGTAAATATACTTATCATTTTTAGATTATTAAAATAAAATACACCACATAGGTTTTACAATTAATTTAGCGAATTATTTCTCAATTTTAGTTAAATAGGTCACTATATTAATAATTCGAAGTTAGTGTCATAATTTAGAAGATAAATTATTTTATAAATAATTAGAATAATTAGTAGTATATTGATAATTATAATTTTACTAAATTTTATTGAAAATTAATTAAGTTTAATTAAATTAATTTTAAAAGGGGTTAAAACTAAAGGGGCTACAATTGTAATTTCTAATTAAAATACAAGTGGCTATTTCCTAAATCAATTCTAGCCCAAAGACAAGCCTAATACGAAAAATACCAGTCCAAACACCCCATCTCTTTCTATCTTGGCAATCCGGGTCACTCTTCCTAAACCAATCATAACCTGCCACGTCACTCGCCTCTCTCACTCACAAAGAAAGCACAATGAATCTGGACTATTGATCTATCAGATCAACGACCCACGTTTTATCCTTATTTTTTCTTTAATTTTAGTACTCCACCAGACACAATCTCAGTTGTCCAAATCCAACAATCCCACGGCCTTGACTTTTTCACATTTTAATTCTTTAATGCCCAAATTATTAGGGCCGTTGATCAATATATCCAACGGCCAAGATCCCATCTCTCACTCTTAAACCTAAAGACCAGCCCCCAAAACCCTAAATCATTTCCCCAAAACCTCTGGACATTGGAGCTTTACCCGATGGGTTTTTCCTTCAACTGTTAGCTTCCCTCCTCTTAGGTAAAATCCCTAACGATTTTCCCCTCCGTCTCTCTGATTTTCACTCGCCTATGCTTGCATCATCTAGTAGTCTTCATCTTCCACTACTGAATTGGAATGTGTTGAAACCCTAAGCCATTAATGGCACTATAAAAGGGGCTTTCAATACTCTCATCAACCAGACCTAAGACAATAAGAAAAACCTAACATCTTCAACTTATAGAGCTAACACACTGAATAGACAAAAAAGCTAATATGAAATTACTTAGAAAATATCGCTTTTAGTTCTGAGTAGTAAATTGAGCTAGGGTTCTAATTAGTTTCTGGTTTCTCTCTGATTCTGAGTATTGCACTGGTCGGGGGAGTTCTTGATTCTATACGGCTAAACAAGAGCCTTTTGTTTGTTTTGTTGTTCAAGAGGAGGTCAGTATGCCTCCATCCTCTCTCTCTTAATTTCTTCATTTCAAAATCCTGAACATGTTATTGTTTTCCTGATTAACTGCTTAGTCTATAATGTTTATTGAGCCTTTAATTGTTTATTTTGGTTCACTATGACTTGTTAATGATCAATGATAAGCTGTTGTATTTGTCTAATGTTAATTAGGTGGCTATGCGACTTTAATGACCTCAATTTCTGTATTGAACAACCTATGTATTTAAGCTGCTTAACCTGATGATTTCTCACATCTGCCTAGGACCTCAGACCTTACTCTAATGTTTTGTTATAATCTTCATGCTGCATTTTGAGTTATGTTTCACTTAATGTTCTGTTATAACCTTCATGCTCATCACGTTGTATTGTAAATTTTGTTCCACTTAATGTTTTGTTATAAGTCCTCATGATTCATCATGTTACATTCTCCTGAGTTCTATTACTCTGCATTTAGGTTTTGCTATAGTCATGTTTAACATGCAGCACCTTTCTAAGTTCTGCTATACTACCTAGGCTTTTCTGTTCACCATGCCATATTCTTTGAGTTCTGTTATGCTTAGGGTTATTGTTGCAATCTTCATGTTCATCATTGCCATATTCTTTGAGTTCTATCATGCTATACTTAGGGTTGTTATTGCAGTCTCCATGTTTATCATGCAATCTCTTTTGGGTTCTGTCATGCTAAATTTGGGATGTTGTTAGATAACTTTAGCTAGGGTATATATGAAATTCATAGGACAACCTTGCCTCACTAGGTTAAGGCTTATGAAAGCTGAGTGTTCAAAATGCTTTCATAAATGTTTATTAGTCCTTAAGTATCCTCTGAATCCTCATCATGAATGCTATACATCTATGTCTAACTGTTAGCTTGTAAACAGTCCTATTGGGATGGATTTTCCTTGAATATCAGCAGTATTTGTCATGATCAACTTATCTCCTGTGAGTCCGACTATAGTTGTGCTTGTTGATTATTTCTGTAATCTGAATATGACTCCATCATGCTTAGCTATTCAACTAAGCCTCTGTAGCTGATTTAAGTCTGTTAAGTGTGATGTTTCCCCTATCTTTAACCCCGAATGATACTGACAACGTGATTCTTCGATGTTTGGGATCATCTTGTCTTGTGAGGCCATAATCTTTGATTGAAATCTCTGTATGTGTGGGAGTTTGGTATGAACTCTTTTTTTATCCTTCATGACTTCACATTTTTAAACACTGTCAGTGATTTCGTTTAGTCTTTGTTTGCAAATTTTATATATGGATATGTATACAATGTTGTTATTCTAATGACCTTCTCTTTTATTTTTGGGCATGTACAATGATTTGGGCATGTTGAATTCTTTGAGAACTCAGGCCCAAGTCCAGCTCTACTATGGTCCAAGGGTCTACCGTCGCTCGTCATTGTTACTGTTGGGCCTACCTTTTGAGGCACAAACCTCCCAGAGTCACGTCTTTCCCTTCTCCTCTTTATTTACTATTTCGTCATTCTTCAGTTGCACTATGTCATTGCTCATTGTTGTTTTCCTGTTGTTATATCTCATTGTGTATATGACAAACATATATTGGATTGAATGTTTACCCTTATCCTTTTAATTCATAGAATGACTTAGGCAAGCCTTAAAGAACTTAGGATTAAAAAGAAGCCTTAGTTAGCGATTAATTCTATAGCTACTAATCACGAGCTTATTATCAATTCATTATGCCTCGCTAACCTTCTCCTCAAAGATTTTTGAAATCCAAAGGTTTAACAAAGGTGGCAGCCCTCTTTTCAAAGAGAAAAAAAAAATAGAATTATCGCGATTTAATCTTCCAAAAAGGGAATCAACTTTTTCAAAGGATTAAGGTGTTGTTGCCCTAAAACAAAGGCTTTCAAATAGTTTTCTACTTCAAAACTAAGGTATATCTTAGGATCATTTTCATAACACTTTTACCACATTAGGATGACATAAACCTCCATGATTTAGGAAACAAAATTCTATAACTTGGCTTCCATTTCACATGTATACAAATATTTCCATCTTTCGAAGTTCTCTTTTTAAGCTTATATATTAACACTAATTTCCTAAAGGCTTTTCTTTAAATCCATCTTTTTAAAACCATACTCTCTCCTTATAGATGCTATTTCCTAATATATGGTAAGTTATACCCTTAGAACATTAGTTAAGGCATAGTACAAATAATTAATTTCAAATCTAGTATAAGTCCTATGGAGCTACCTCAAGTAGATTTTAAAGGGTGTCTAACACCTTCCCCTTAGAAGAACAAGAACTCTTATCAATGATCTCACCGGTTAGTAGACCAATAAAGAATATAACCTTTAGCAATTAAATAGGTACCCTAGTATACCTTTAAATATTAGGTGGCGACTCTCTTTCATCAAGAACAGAGAAACCACAAGTTGAATCTTGTTTTGACTAGTGCAAAATAGGGTGCAACAACATGGCGACTCTGTTGGGGATTCATACTTAGGTTCTGACCTTAGCAGACTTAGACTGAATTTGGCATTTAGATTTATTTATACATTGCTTTAATTGTAGCTAAATTTGCAATTACGTGCTTACCTGCTTTATTTGCTCTTTATGCTTATTGTCATACTTATTGTTGCTACACCCTTATCCGTTATTGCTTTACATACACTGTCATCACATTTCTTTCTATCGAGTCTTGGCCGTACACTATCACGGACAATGACACGCGAGGGTTGTCTTTTACAGCCCTCCGAACCTTCTTTTCAAAATTCTCTAGTTTCAGAGAATGGCGTTGTCAGGTCAATTGACATAACTTCTCTCAGCCTTTAGTCGAACTCAAAAGTAGGAAACACTCCACTCTAGAAAAAATAGGTCATACTACATAAACCTTAGGTGAGTCGTCCTTGGCATAGACACATAATTAGGAAAGCCACCCTAATGTCAACGGTTCATGCACCCAACGACATGATTTCTATGGAAAGACAAACAAACCTGACAAGACACTTAAATATTCGAAGCAAATACTTACCAATACCTTTCTTTTACCCCAGAAAATGGAAATCAAACAAAACATCCCCAAAATTAACATGGTGATGGGAGCACCACACAAGTTGAAGCAGTGGTGGAATAACACTCGCCTGGAACACAGAGATTAGATTCAGACAAACCTGGGGTATTGACCGCTTTGCTAAACATCCAAGTAGACAGGGTGCTCACTCACCTGGTGATAGAGTTCTGGGATCCGGCTAAGGTGGTGTTCAAGTTTGCCAACTGTGAGTTAGTACCGACATTGGAAGAAGTTACTAGTTTCACTGAGCTGCCATTCAATGAAAGGAAGCCAATACTACTAGTTACTATGCTCGTTTACAGGTTCTTGAATGTTTTAGTCCTAGCTAATAGTCAGGGTCTGAGAAATATTGAGGACGGATAGGTGAGCCTCGATTAGCTGTTCGACAGATTTGGACATCGCGAAAGCTTTGAGTGTTATTCGGGAGAGTTTCAGTGTGATCAAGCAATATGGGAGTCTCAGGCCTATCACTTTCTCATTAGCACTGTTGGGATTATTGGTCTTTCCGCAGAGAAGGGGTCGGATCAACATCAACTTATTACCCATGGTTCTGGCGACTTCCGCGATAACCTTCAAGCTACTTTGGTGCCGATGGTGCTGGCTGAGATTCTGAGGGCTTTGTCTGTATGTGCATGGGGGTATGATTTCTTTAAGGGTTATAACTTGCTACTTCAGATCTGGGCCACAAAACATTTCTTCTAGCGAGAGGCCACCATTGCCTACTTTGTGGGCGTCAGCAACATGATCCGCAACCACAATGAGAGGATGAGATATTGGGTCTCCCCACATGGGCAAGAAGAGTGGAGGGAAATGCTGACTAATCTAAGTGGAGAATGGGTCAACTGGAAGCTATCATGTTTAGGAGGGAGGGCAATCTTATGGACTCCTTAGAAATACTTCATTGAGCTGATCGGACTTGAGGAAATCCAATCATACTCACCCTTACGGGTTCTCAGACAGTTCAGGATGATCCAGGATGTGCCTCTATAGATAAGGACATCGCTATACGAGGTGAGTACAACTGACAGATTCTAATCCCTAGGATAAGAAGGTTCCAAGAAGAGTGGAACGACCTGGTCACAATGCCGATGGGTCAAAACTTATGGAGTACTCCGGAGTATTATGTCTAGATCAACAAGGAAGACGAGCTAGCCCGACCAAGCAGAGAGGGTATAGCCTGGTTGCAGGACGCAGTGGCTGCTTTGCAAATCTACCATGAGATTTTGCCACATTACCTTGTGACTACCTCAATGCATCGTCAAGTGGTCCCAGGATCCATCGATCACATGTTGCCACCTGCTGACGGTGACCGAGTAGTGGAGTGCATCAGATAGAGTCTGGGACAGAGCCAGAAGAAGATCTAGAGGAAGGGTCTGAGTTCAACAATGACAAGGAGAAGTTTGAAGAAGACTTGGAGGAAGATCCGGAGAAAGAACCAGAAGAAGAAGAGGAGATGGGAAACGATTCCGGGGATGGTTATTAAATGTTGGTTGACTTCCCCTTCTTTCCCACTTTGTACCCTTATTCCCAGTTTCCTACTTTCCTAAATGGCAAGTTGTTTAAGCCCATGCAGTTCTATGAATATCAGAAACAGTGATGTAATCTTTGTTCCAACTTATCTCAGTCCAAAATTATCAATGAAAACAAACTTGCTTTAGATCTAAATGTGTCAAGTCTAATTGTTTGTCAAACATCTATGATTTAGGCCTCCCTCCAGCAATGAGAAGTCCCACGATTCTAGGAAAACGCGCTAGCCTTAATGCGTGAATTAATTGCTTTGTGTGATTTCCTGCTTGTATAAATGAATAAACTGGCTCCTGCTTCTTTTTTCTTTTCTTTCTTCTTGTTTTTCTTTTACTTTATTATTACTCCCCAAAATAAAGTTGGTCTGGGTCGACCCGAAACTGGCGGAACCACCGTACAATCTAAGATCAAAGGGAAAATGTCAGCTACAAAAAACCTGACTGAACATGCTCTGTCATAGCTGACAGTCCGGGGCGATCGGGAGAGAAGGACGATACCAGGAATGATGAACACGTGGCTAGGATGGCCCAGGAAATGGAGTCTCTAAGGGAGGAAGTACATCATATTAGGGAACTAGCAAATCTGGCTGTGACAACGCTTCCTCAACCACCTCTCTTTCTTTCTTTGGATTCAATTCCTAACCACTTTCCTTCCACATCATGCCAAAACAACAACACCCTAACTTCAGTCCCTACCACTCAAGTCATACCTCCAGTAACCCCAATAAACCCACCAAATCCCCCTATCCACATTCCCTACGTACCACAATACGTTCAAACACCACAAAACCCACCTATGACCACCAACGCAACTCACACCCTTTCTCGTGACGGAGTCAATTTTACCACTCACCCAAATCGGCACATACCTATGGCACATACCACCGCTCATGAGCGATATGGTCCTTCTGTATATGCCATTTCTGAACCTACCTTTATAGCGCATGTCACGGTCAGGATGCCTTATGAGATTGACCAATACGTAGAGATGGAGAGGGAAGCCAGGTGTAAGGAAGAGGAGTCAGTATCTGAGCAATTACAAATCTTGAGAAAACAAATGAAGAACCTCCAAGTCATCCGGGGAAGTGAAAGTTTGGACTACCAGGATCTGTTTATCCATCCGGATGTGGATATGTCAGCAGGGTATAAGCCTCCAAAGTTCGATATCTTCGATGGGAGGGGTGATCCCCACGCGCATTTGAGGGCATATTGTGATAACTTAGTCGAAGTGGGGAGGAACGAGAAGCTAAGAATGAAGTTATTTATAAGGAGCCTGACGGGAGAAACACTCACCTAGTATACTCGATAGGATCCGTGAATCTGGAGAACCTGGCAAGATATGGCGGAGGACTTCATGAATCGCTTTCGATTCAACATAGAGATCATTCCCGATATGTTCGCACTGCTAAACCTGCAGAAAAAGCCATCCGAGTCATTCCAAGAATATGCACGTCGGTGGAGGTCAGAGGCAGCCAGGGCGCAACCTCCGCTGGACGACAGTGAATTAACCAAATATTTCATCAGAGCCTAGGAAGGGTAATAATTTGAAAAAATGATGGGAATGATGGGATAGAAATTCCACAAGCTGGTCTAGATGTGACATTTCTTAGAAGAAGGCATAAATCTGGTAAAGTACAATCCATGAAAACACTGCAAGCGGCTAGCAACGCAATCCAATCAGGGTTAATCGGTAGCAGAAAGAAGAAAAAGGAGGAAGTAACCAAGCAGAAAGAGGCGAATGTGGTAAGGGTTACCAATTATCCCAGCTGGTTGGCAAATATCGCCCAGTACCCAAGAAAGACGGAAAGATCAGGATATGCGTGGATTACCGAGATCTCAATAAAGCTAGTCCAAAGGACGACTTCACTTTACCAAATATCCACATCCTTATTGACAACTGCGCGAAGCATGAACTGGAGTCATTTGTGGATTGTTTCGCTAGGTACCACCAAATCTTGATGCACGAGGAAGCCGCAGAAAAGACAGTCTTCACCATACCTTGGGGAGTTTACTGTTATAGAGTCATGTCGTTCGGTCTCAAGAACACCGGTGCCACCTACATGAGGGCCATGACCACCCCTTTTCATGACATGATTCATAAGGAGATTGAAGTATATGTGGATGACGTCATCATCAGGTCTCGAAAGAGTTTAGAGCACCTGGACGATTTGAGGAAATTTTTCGAGCACCTGCAGATTTACAGTTTGAAATTGAATCCAGCAAAGTACGCGTTCGGAGTCCCTGCTGGAAAACTATTGGGCTTTATTGTAAGCAGGAAACGGATAGAACTGGACCCATCAAAAATCAAGGCCATTCAGGAATTGCCACCACCAATGAGTAAGAAAGATGTGATGATTTCTTGGGTAGACTAAAATACATCAATCGCTTCATAGCCCAGTCCACGGTAATCTGTGAACCCATTTTCAAGTTGCTGAAAAAGAATGCTGCCACAAAATGGATAGAAGAGTGCCAGAAAGCCTTCGACAGAATTAAGGAGTATCTGTCAAATCTACCAGTATTGGTTCCCCCTGAGCCCGGGAAGCCATTGTTACTATATCTATTAGTCTTGGATAACGCCTTCGGCTGTGTATTGGGACAACATGACAAAATTGGGAGAAAGGAGAAGGCCATCTACAACTTAAGTAAGAAGTTCACGCCATGCGAGGACAAATATACTGTCACGCCCAACCTGGGGGAGCGTGACCGGCGCTCAACCGAGATAACCTGGCCGAACAAGCCTGCTAGATTTCCTTATACCCAACACACCCATAAACGAAGAGAAGATAATTTCATTAATTAGCACCAAGAGGATTCATGAACAATACCCATTTTTCCATCACCATTAGTTACCTCATTTATAAAGTCTCAAAATACAAACACTTTCATAGTTTGAAGTGGAACAAGTGGTTCAAATACAACAAGATTAGTTTGACTTTCCCAACACCCATATATATAACACACACTGTGTCCAAGGAGCCTCTAATAGGTACAAAAGAGTACAATCATAGTGTCGGCAACAAGGCTCCGGCTATACCTCAAAACATAATACACACGGAATAAAAGATGCAAGACCCCAAAATGAAGTGGGGCTCACCAAGTCAACTAGGGAGAGAGTATACCACTAGCACTGGTCAATGGCTTCCGCTGTGGAACCACCTGCATCCTTTAAAGATGAAGTGCCCCCAACAAAAGGGACGTTAGTACATGTCGAATAGTACTAGTATGAAAACCAAACACCTATTCAAGGACTTGGAAATACAACATAAATTATGTTGAATTATGGTAACAATAAAAGGGTTAGATAGCCATTAAAGCCATAGCAAATTTATTCAGAGCTTTCAATAACCTTTATAATTTTAAGATGAGGATCCTTTGTAACCACCTTTACACAAAGCGGCTTCGCCGCCTCACCCCTATGCATGCGGGTGGAGGTGCAATCACAATGTCGTAAACTCTACACAAAGCGGCCCTGCCGCCTCACCCTAATGTATGCGGGTAGAGGTGTAACCACAATACCACAACTATACACAAAGAGGCCCTGCCACCTCACCCCACTGTATGCGGGTGTAGGTGTAACCACAATACCACAACTATACACAAAGCGGCCCTACCGCCTCACTCTAATGTATGCGGGTGGAGGTGTAGCCACAATAACAATCTCTACACAAGTTGGCAAAATAAATTTCATTTCAAATACGACTTGAAGTTATAACATTTAAATATGCAATCCATACTTTGAACACATTTTCAAATAGTAACACAACATAACAAGAACATTTGGAACACATATTGAACATATATCGTTTGTCACAACACCTATTCGGAATAATCAATTTATGATGAACAACTCGGGACTTACAAGGGTATTGTGGGGTTCAATTCTAAGAGAAGAGTTTAGCCAATATACCTCACTTTGAGCTTTCTTAATTTACTACAATTTTCCGGGAATCTTAGCAACTTCAATCTATTTAAAAACATAACAAAAATTGAACCATAATTAGAAAGAAGTTCATGGTCCAGCTCATTGGAGCATTTCATCAAACATTAAGTGTGCAATTTTAGCTACAAGGTTCTTCTATAAGATTTTCTTCACTTCACAACCCAATATTTACCCATTTGAACTCAAAAATCTTCCCACAAACCCTTTAGGCACATGCATGTATATATAATACTCTCACACCCAAGAATCATACCCCCAATCACCCATCTTTTACCCCAAACTCAAAATTGAAGACTAGGGTTAGAACCTTACCTCTTGGGTGAAGATCTTGTGAGCTTTCTTGTTGAATTTCAAGGCTTGAGCAAGATTTTGATGAACAATTAGCTAGGTCTTCTCTTTCTCTCTCTAAGATACTCTCACCTCTCTCTAAAAATATCAGATTTTCCTCTTCAAAATGACCCTTTAGGACTATTTATCGATATAGGGTCGGGTTATAAAAACTAAAAATTGGACCTTGTGATTCCAAGTCTGAGATCGCAGAGTGGACTGCAGAACAACTATGCGGTCTGCAAATTTAAGCGCGGAAATGATCTCCAAAAACTAGGTTGTTTTGGGTTGGGTCTAAGGCAGGTCTGCGGTCCGCAGACCAATTCTCCGGTCGCAGATTTGACCGCAGAATCACCCAACAAATTTCTTCACACAAAATATGCGATGAAAAGCGCAGAATGTGTTTGTGATCGCATAATTTACCGTATAATATCATCCAAAATCCGCCCAATTCTCTGCTTCACTCTATTGCGATTCTGTGGCTCGCAAGAGTGATTCTGCGGCCACATTGTGGATCGCAGAAATGCCCTATCCTGCCAAAAAAAATTTCACCTCCCCAACGCACTGTTCAACCCAAAAAGTATGTACTGCGTCGAGCTTGCGAGCCGCGAAGAATTTCTTCAATCCTTAAACGCAATAGCCTACCTCAACACCAAGAAATCCCGGGTTTTTAGGTAAACTTTTACGGGGCCTTACATATACTTTGACAGAATGCACTTGTTGTGCTCTAACTTAGATCACCTAGAAACTAAGGCATTAAATGTCAGCATACATTACGCATCTAATATCTCGGCTCGACCCACTCAAGTACATCTTCCAGAAGATGATGCCGACCGAAAAGCTCGCTAAATGGAAAATTCTCCTCAACAAATTTGACATTGTGTACATAACTCAAAAAGCTATCAAGTGTCAAGCTTTAGCTGACCACCTCGTAGAGAATCCAGTGGATGGGGATTATGAGCCACTCACTACGTATTTTCTTGATGAAGAAGTATTATTTGCTGGGGAAAATATTGCAAAATCATACCCTGGATGGAGAATGTTTTTAGATGGAGAAACAAACTTTAAAAGAGTCAGAATTGGGGCAGTCCTAATTTCGGAATCCGGACAGCACTATCCAACATTTGCAAAGATAAGATTCCCTTGTACCAATAATATGGCTGAATACGAAGCGTGCATCCTTGGGATCAAAATGGCAGTTGACATGAACGTCAAAGAACTTTTGGTCATAGGGGATTCCGATCTATTGATACACCAATTCCAAGGGGAATGGTCCACCAAAAATGTCAAGATCCTTCCGTACCTACACTACGTGAAAGAGCTATGCAAGAAGCTCACAAAGATTGAGTTCAAGCTCGTTCCCAGGATTCAGAACGAGTTTGCCGACACCCTTGCAACTCTATCATCCATGATTCAGCATCCAGACAAGAACTACATCGACCCTATCGAGGTAGAGATCAGGGATGAACATGCCTATTGCTTTCATGTAGATGAAGAGCCAGATGGTAAGCCATGGTATCACGACATCAGGAAATTCCTTGCAACTGGAGAATACCCAGAGAATGCTACTAATAGTCAAAAGCGAGCCCTCAGGAGGTTGGCGAACCACGTTTTCCTCAATGGGGAAGTCCTGTACAGGAGGACCCCATATTTAGGTTTGTTGAGATGTGTAGATGCTGCCAAGTCAACTGGGTTATTGGAAGAAATACATGCAGGCACGTGTGAATCCCACATGGACGGGTTCACATTAGCCAAGAAGATCTTGAGAGCTGGATACTTTTGGATGACTATGGAAAGCGATAGTATCCGCTACGTATAGAAGTGTCACCAGTTCCAGATTCGCGGGGATTTCATCCGGGTTCTGCTAAATGAGTTCAACGTGATGGGTTGATCTTAGCCACTCGCCGGTTGAGGCATGGACGTGATTGGACCCATAGAGCCCGCCGCATCAAATGGGATTCGCTTCATCTCGGTAGCTATCGACTACTTCACTAAATGGGTCAAAGCATCTACCTACAAGGCCGTCACAAAGAAGGTAGTGGCAGATTTCATTCGAAACAACATTGTCTGCAGATTCGGGATACTAGAGTCTATCATCACTGACAACACTGCTAACCTGAATAGCGACCTCATGAGAGAAATCTGCGAGAAGTTCAGGATCGTCCACCGCAACTCCATTGCCTACAGACCACAAATGAATGGGGGCAGTTGATGCAGCCAACAAGAATATCAAGAGGATTCTACGAAAGATAGTGGACGATCACAGGCAATGGAATGAGAAACTATCTTTCGCCTTACTTGGTTATTGGACCACCATGAGAACATCCATTGGGGAAACACTGTACATGTTAGTATGCGGAACTGAAGTTGTGATACCCCCATAAGTTAAGATACCATCTTTAAGGGTCATTCAAGAGGCCAAGTTAGATGACGCAGAGTGGATACGAGCCAGACAGGAGCAACTCATGCTCATCGACGAGAAAAGAATGATGCAGTATGTCATGGTTAGCTATATCAGAATAGGATGGCCAGTGCATTTAACAATAGAGTGAAGCCTTGTCAGTTCACACCGGGGTAGTTGGTCCTGAGAAAATCTTTCCCCACCAAGAGGAAGCCAAAGGAAAGTTCGCACCAAACTGGAAAGGTCCTTATGTGGTTCACCGAGTATTATAGGGTGGAGCTCTAATCTTGGCAGAAATGGATGGAAGAATCAACACGAAGCCCATCAACTCAGACACAATCTCGAGATACTATGTTTGAAGACAAATAGAGTTAGGTTCTTGCTGTAACAGAACTACGTTCAACCTGACTTCTCATGGAGGGATACGTAGGCAACCCATGTAGGGTTCGATTTCTCTCCCACTTTTCTTTTGTAATAGAAAAACCAAATATCACTTTTGTACGTTACTCTGGAACTACGCCGACTTGATTTCCTCAGAAAGGAATATGTAGGCAATCCTCATCATATTCAGTCATCTTTGGTAATTAAACTACGTTCTGGCCTGATTCCATTTGGATATGTAGGCAGCCTGAGTCAGACTCAGCCATTTCATGCTTAATATCATCATTTTTGCATCTATTATAATCGAACTATGTCTTGACCAGATTCTATATGGATACGTAGGCTGCCTGAGTCAGGCTCATTCATCTTCATCATATTTTGTCATCATCTATGAACTACGTTCAGACCTGATTCCATTGTAGATACGTAAGCAACCTGAAAGGGTTCGGTCATAACCTTAAGGAAAACCTTTGTAATGCATTAGTTTGAATAGGACGCAATCGCAACGGCAAGCAACCACGTCATCAAACATCACGAAGGATCGACATCAACGGGACAAAGTTTTTAAGAAGAGACGCTCGCGTGTGGAGAACTTTTTGTAGCATGTCATAATCCAGACCGACAACATTTGTCTTAAAATAAAGCTTTTCAAAATTATTTTTCTAAAGATATAGTAATTTGTTCTACCTATCGATCTTCTTGGCGTAACCATATCAAAGGCCGGGGCTAACCAACACTGTGGTCGACACAAACCAACCTCCCCGCTCCCACTAAGAATTTTTCTTTGAGTGTAGGGTCAACAGGAAGCAAGGAAGCGTTGAGACCACACTGGGGCAAATAATGAATCTACCACCTTCCTAGGATTATCTTCTCTTTACTCCCTTATTTAAATTTTCTGGTACAGCTAAAGCTAATCTTTGAATCCTTTGCAGGTACCTTGGAGTCTGACCGCTGATACGAAAAAGGCATTGTATATAGCAAATCGTCTACTCAACCAATCAGAGCACCTTGTACAAAACGAACCATTGGCTTCACCAATTGAAACCCCTGTATATAGAAAACTGCCTTCTCAACCAATCAGAGCACCTTTTACAAACGAGCCGTCGGCTTCACCAATTGAACTCCTGTATATGGAAAACCGTCAGCTCAATCGATCGGAGTGCCCTGTACAAATCAAACGTCGGTTTTGCCAATCAGAGCCTTATATATAGCAAGCTGTTTATTCTACCAACGGAACAATCCACACTGTCACTCCATTGCAACGGAGGCCAGAATAGACATTCGCAAACCTCGTCACCGACATTCTGCCAATCGATGGTCGCAACTTAGCTTCGCAGTCAAACGTATCTCTTGGGCAAGCTTTTCTTTCCTTTGCTATTACTTTGAATGTTTTGATGTTTTGATGTTTTGCTCCTGCGACTTCAGGCATGATTATGGTTTAAAGTCAATCACTCCCAAGCGGAGATTATTTTATATTTTTTAATGCAAAGCTCTCCCAACAAGCGGAGACGTACTCCACGAATCAAGTTCTCCCAACAAGCGGAGACATTTCCTCAGTGCAAAGCTCTCCCAACAAGAGGAGACGCACTCTACAAGTCAAGCTCTCCCAACAAGTGGAGACATTTTTCAATGCTCTGACAGCTGCGGAATGGTACATAACTCGGCTAACAAATCGAGTCAAGATCAAGTATCCCAATATCCCGATCCCAAAGAACGGCTCTCCGGCAGCCAGTGATCATCATTCCTGCATCATTTACATCACATCTTAATATATTATGCATTGCAATATATGGGTATATGTGTATTTCAATTTTTTGTAGGAACAATTATCGCAACGTGGAACTCTTTCTACGCAGCAAACCAAACTACAACACTATGAGGGACAACAAACTCATTAGCGGGCCAAGGATCCAAGTTCAAACATAAAACGACTAGTGGAACTCTAAATCTTCAAATCCTTCAAGTCAAGCAGCAAATTCAAGCCATCGCCAGTGCCTAGTCCTCTGTCTCGCTGTATCGTCATAATACGATACTGGGGTAGTTCCTGCGAGTATCGCTTCCTCAAAAATCTTCACTCCAGAACTACATGAGGCCTGATCCTCCTTAAGCTCGAGGTATGTAAGCAAACCAAAGCCAAAATTCGGCCCTTAATTCCTCCAAAATCTTCCTGAAATCTTCCTTAACTCTCCCTAAATCCTGCTATCCATAATCTTCCTTAAATCCATATGTCGCTCCTGCAATGCATGCCTAAAGTCGGAACAAAATTGGCATTGGTTCAATTTCTTTGCCTGAAAACTCTTTCATCGTCTCCGGCCAAAGAAGGGCCGCTGTTGACGGCCCATTTTGACCCTCCCTTTTAAAATTAATTTAGTTATACTTAATAATTTTCGATGAATGTTTTGAAAGTACTTTTATCAATAAATACTTATTTTACAAAATTAACTAGGTATTAGTAGTTTTGAAATTAATAACTTAGTTTCAGTATTATGTTAATATACTTATCATTTTTAGATTATTAAAATAAAATACACCACATAGGTTTTATAATTAATTTAGCGAATTATTTTTCAATTTTAGTTAAATAGGTCACTATGTTAATAATTTGAAGTTAGTGTCATAATTTAGAAGATAAAGTATTTTGTAAACAATTACAATAATTAGTATTATATTTGATAATTATAATTTTACTACATTTTATTAGAAATTAATTAAGTTTAATAAAATCAATTTTAGAAGGGGTTAAAACTAAAGGGGCTACAATTGCAATTCATAATTAAAATACAAGTGGCTATTTTCTAAATTAATTCCAGCTCAAAGACAAGCCCAATCCGAAAAATACCCAGTCCAAACACCCCATCTCTTTTCATATTGGCAATCCGGGTCACTCTCCCTAAACCAATCATAACCTGCCACGTCACTCACCTATCTCACTCACAAAGAAAGCACAATGAATCTGGACCATTGATCTATCAGATCAACGGGCCGCGTTTTATCCTCATTTTTTCTTTAATTTTAGTACTCCACCAGACTCAATCTTAGCCGTCCAAATCCAACAATCCAACGGTCGTGACTTTTTTACATTTTAATTCTTTAATGCCCAAATTATTAGGGTCGTTGATCAATAGATCCAACGGTCCAGATTCCATCTCTCACTCTTAAACCTAAAGACCAGCCCCCAATACCCCAAAACCCTAAATCATTTCCCTAAACACTCAGCCGCCCCCCTTTCCTCTTCTTCTCTCATCTCTCTCAAACCCATAGACCCATCAATCACCCAAACCTTGCACTAATTAGATCAAGGTCATGAATTCATCAAAGAATCATTCTTTTTGTCTTCCCTAACCGTGAATCCTGCTGATACCTTCCCCCTTTGTCATTGCACTTCAAAATTCCTCAAATTCGAACCCTAACCTTCAAAGACGAAACCCCAACTCACCATCGATCTTTGAAATCCATGGCATGCATAGCCGTCCGTTCTGTCTCTGTACTATGAAACTCATCACTCTCTTTCCATTCTCATCATTTAATCTCAATAGCCCTAATATCGAAGTCATAGACCTAAGTATGAAATCTCAAATCATCTTATATTTTCTTATGCTCTTTCAAATCAAGGCGCATGGGAGCCACCTCAGAACCTCATTATGACTATTCGAGGTCCAGAGGTCAAATGCAATGACCTCTGGACATTGGGGCTTTACCCGATGGGTTTTTCCTTCAACGGTTAACTTCCCTCCTCTCAGGTAAAATCCCTAACGATTTCCCCCTCCGTCTCTCTGATTTTTACTCGCATATGCTTGTATCATCTAGTAATCGTCATCTTCTACTACTGAATTTGAATGTGTTGAAACCCTAAGCCATTAATGGCACTATAAAAGGGGCTTTCAATGCTCTCACCAACCAGACATAAGACACAATAAAAACCTAACATCTTCAACTTTCTGAGCTAACATACTCAATAGACAAAAAAGCTATCATGAAATTACTTAGAAAATCTCGCTTTTAATTCTGAGTAGTAAATTTAGCTAGGGTTCTAATTAGTTTCTGGTTTCTATATAATTGTGAGTATTGCACTGGTCAGGGGAGTTCTTGATTCTATACGGCTAAACAAGAGCCTTTTGTTTGGTTTGCTGCTCAAGAGGAGGTCAGTATGCATCCATCATCTCTCTCTTAATTGCTTCATTTGAAAATCATGAATGTGTTATTGTTTTCCTGATTAACTGCTTAGTCTATAATGTTTATTTAGCCTTTAATTGTTTATTTTGGTTCACTATGACTTGTTAATGATCTATGATAAGTTGTTGTATTTTTCTAATGTTAATTAGGTGGCTGTGTGACTTTAATATCCTCAATTTCTGTATTGAACCTATGTGTTTAATTTGCTTAACCTGATGATTTCTCACATATGCCTAGGACCTCAGACCTTACTCTAATGTTTTGTTATAATCTTCATGCTGCATTTTGAGTTCTGTTTCACTTAATGTTCTGTTATAACCTTCATGCTTATCATGCTGTATTGTGAATTCTGTTCTACTTAATGTTCAATTATAAGTCCTCATGATTCATCATGTTATATTATCCTGAGTTCTGTTACTCTGTATTTAGGTTCTGCTATAGTCATCATGTTTAACATGCAACACCCTTCTAAATTCTCCTATCCTACCTAGGCTTTTGTGTTTATCATGCCATATTCTTTGAGTTCTGTTATGCTTAGGGTTGTTGTTGCAGTCTTCATGTTCATCATTTTCATATTCTTTGAGTTCTCTCATGCTATACTTAGGGTTGTTATTGCAGTCTCCATATTTATCATGCTATGCTCTTTTGCGTTCTATCATGCTAAATTTGGGATGTTGTTAGATAACTTTAGCTAGGGTATATATGAAATACAAAGGATAACCTTGCCTCACTAGGTTAAGGCTTGTGAAACCTGAGTGTTTAAAATGCTTTCATAAATGTTTATTAGTCCTTAAGTATCCTTTGAATCCCCCTCATGAATGTTGTACATCCATGTCTTACTGTTAGCTTGTAAACAATCATACTGGGATGGATTTTCCTTTGAATATCAATAGTATTTGTCATGATCAGTGTATCTCCTGTGAATCCGACTATAGTTGTGCATGCTGATTATTTCTGTAATCTGAATATGACTCCATCATGCTTAACTATTCAACCAAGCCTGTGTAGCTGATTTAAGTCTGTTAAGTGTGATGTTTCCCCTATCCTTAACCCATAATGATACTGACAACCTGATTCTTCGATGTTTGGGACTCATATTGTCTTGTGAGGTCATAATCTTTGATTGAAATCTCTGTATGTGTGGGAGTTTGGTATGAATTTTTGTTTATCCTTCATGACTTCACATTTTTAAAGACTGTCAGTGATTTCGTTTAGTCTTTGTTTGAGAATTTTATATATGGATATGTATACAATGTTGTGTTCTTTGAGAACTCAGGCCCAAGTCCAGCTTTACTATAGTCCAAGGGTCTGACGTCGCTCGTCATTATTACTGCTGGGTCTGCTTTTTGAGGCCTAAACCTCCCAGAGTCACTTCTTTCCCTTCACCTCTTTACTTACTATTTTGTCATTCTTCAGTTGCACTATATCATTGCTCATTGCTGTTTTCCTGTTGTTATATCTCACTATGTATATGACAATCATATATTGGATTGAATGTTTACCCTTATCCTTTTAATTCATAGAATGATTTAGGCAAGCCTTAAAGAACTTAGGATTAGAAAGAAGCCTTAGTTAGCGATTAATTCTATAGCTACTAATCACTAGCTTATTATAAATTCATTATGCCTCGCTAACCTTCTCCTCAAAGATTTTTGAAATCCAAAGGTTTAACAAAGGTGGCAGCCCTCTTTTCAAAGAGAAAAAAAACAGAATTGTCGCGATTTAATCTTACAAAAAGGGAATCAACTATTTCGAAGGATTAAGGTGTTGCTGACCCTAAAACAAAGGCTTTCAAATAGTTTTCTACTTCAAAACCAAGGTATTTATTAGGATCATTTTCATAACACTTTTACCACATTAGGATGACATGAACCTCCATGATTTAGGAAACATAATGCTATAACTTGGCTTCCATTTTACATGTATACAAACATTTCCATCTTTCGAAGTTCTCTTTTTTAACCTTATATACTAACACTAATTTCATAAAGGCTTTTCTTTAAATCCATCCTCTTTAACCATACTCTCCCCTTATAGATATTATGTCCTAATATATGAGCTATACCCTTAGAACATTAGTTAAGGCATAATACAAATAATTAATTCCAAATCTAGTCTAAGTCCTATGGAGCTACCTCAAGTAGATTTTAAGGGGTGCCTAACACCTTCCCCTTAGAAGAACAAGAACCCTTACCCATGATCTCACAGTTTAGCAGACTAATAAAGAATATAACCTTTAGTAATTAAATAGGTACCCTAGTATACCTTTAAATATTAGGTGGCGACTCTCTTTCATCAACAACAGAGAAACCACAAATTGAATCTTGTTTTGACTAGTGCAAGATAGGGTGCAACAACGAGTATCATGTATAATTCTTGCTTCAATTACCTCGCCGAGGTTAGTTATGATACTTGCTGAGTACGTGGGGTCGATTGTACTCATACTATACTCTACACTTAACTGTGCAGATCCAGGTGTTGGACCGAGCCACCAGTAGCTGAGTCTTGTTGTTGAGTTATCTTTAGAGAGATGAGGTAGAGCTGTATCTCGACCGCAATCTTGGCATCTTTTTTCATTTTGTACTATTGTCATTCATTCAGACAGTATTGTTATTTGGCATTTCAAACTTTATTTTTGTTTTAGAGCTCATGACTTAGTATTTACCAGTTCATGGGTTTTTATTATGTATCGATGCTATTATGTTATGTTGATGGCTTTATACCTGTATTATTTACTTAGCATGGTTGATTTTGACGTGATTTTTGTCATGGAATGGTTTTCACCATGTCATGCTATTCTGGATTGTCATGCTAAGACAGTGACATTGGCGATGCTGGAATTGCCTAGGGTTGAGTGGAAAGGTTCCCTGGATTATGTTCCTAGTAGAGTGAATTTATACTTGAAGGCTTAACAGATGGTTGAGAAGGGATGTTTGGCATATTTGGCCTTTGTGAGGGATGTTGGTGTTGATTCTCCTACCATTGAGTTTGTTCTGGTAGTGTGAGACTTTCTGGATGTGTTTCCAACAGACCTACCGGGCATACCACCCGACAAGAATATTGATTTCGGTATTGACCTAGTGTCGAGCACTCAACCCATCTCTATTCCTCTGTATTGTGTGGCACTAGCAGAGTTGAAGGAATTGAAAGAACTGCTTCAAGAGTTACTTGATAAGGGATTCATTAGGCCTAGTTTATTGCCTTGGGGAGCGCTGGTTCTGTTTGTAAAGAAGAATGATGGTACTATGCAGATGTGCATTGATAACAGGTAGTTGAACAAAGTTACAAATAAGAACAAGTACCCATTGTCGTGCATTGATAACTTATTAGACCAGCTTCAGGGATCTAGAGTATTTTCGAAGATTGATTTGAGGTCTGGGTATCATAAGTTGAAGATTCAGGATTTTGATATTCTAAAGACGACATTCAGGACCCGCTATGCTCACTACGAGTTCCTTGTGATGTCATTTGTGTCACGTCCCAAACCTGGGGAGGCGTGGCTGGCACCCGGTTCCGTGCTGGCCCGAGCGAACCACTATGTAACTCACTATTTTTCTTCTGCAACTATCATGGGCCAACATGGCCACAACTCGTAATTTATAACAAAAAAAGTGGGAAAACGTTGTATCAATGAACCATCATTCTTAATACATGAATAAATACGTGCCATCAAGGCCTCTTACATATTGTACATAATGAACCTATGTCTACAAAGCCTCTAAGATTATTCGACATCAAATGGGACAAGGTACCGGCCTACCCATAAGTCTGTAGCAAAACTCTGACATAATGACTTATAGACTCGGCTGCACTCCGAATGAGGTGGAGTCTTACCGATCCTTCACTGAGTGCTAACCTTGCCTATTATGAGGGCTTGTCAAACTGATTATCTATACCTGCAGGCATGAATGTAGTGTCCCCAACAAAAGGACGCCAATAAGAATAATGTACTGAGTATGTAAGGCAGAACTGAAACATATCTATAAGTCAACATTAATTAAAGAAATATAAGAATCAACCTGAATCTCTGTATATGCATACTTACTATACTTATATATATAATGCTTCTCTTTGAGACTATTATCTATATCGTATGATGCATGACTGCCCAACTGATCAGTGGTAACTGCCCGACCGATCGTAGCGCGGTGGTAAATTCATGACTACCCGACCGGCCGTAGCTCGATGGTAAATGTGTAACTGCCCAACCGGCCTTAGCTCGGTGGTAAATGCATGACTGCCCAACCGGAGCTCGGTGGTAAATGTGTAACTTCCCAACCAGTCGTAGCTCGGTGGTAAATGCATGACTGCTCGACCGGCCGTAGCTCGATGGTAAATGCATTAAGATGCATGTATCACTATATTATAAACATTAGCATCTTTATCATATACCTCAATAGATACTTAGGAACGTACTTAGACATACTTGAATATAACTTTACAGGAATGAATAACATAGACATCCTTAACTGCTAAGAGTAGAACCATTTATGGAATAGCATTACGTTTACGTATCGTTACTTGGATCATGCCAAAAGAAGAAAGGATTAGCCTTAACCTACCTGAGCCGATTCTCTTGACAATCCCTGTAACACACGTCTTTTGCGAAAAACACGTAACGGCAGATCGAAGTAGGAAAAAATCCGTATGATATTCTTGAGAAACATTGTACCGTGCTCTATTAGAATTTCATCACACGTTGCTAGACATATGGAGTATCATGAATGTATGTTTTTGCTATGTTTCTAAAGTAAGAGACTCCCCAACAATGGAAGAAAAGATTTCCGCCTCCTTTCTATATCTCAAATTTACAAAAGAATTATAACATGAAGGCTTAAGGCTTCCATTTCATGTGTAAGCAAGGCACACCAAGTTCTATGACTCATGTGCACATTAGTTCCACCTTTTGCCAACTCAATGCCATTTGGCAGCCCACAATTTCCCCATAAACCAAAGAGTCACCATTTGGATGTTTGAGTCATGTTCACTAGTTGCCACGTGGGGGGGTGATGTTCCCACCTAAATTATCCACCAATTTCCTAAATGCGCCATCTTGCTCTATGACTTAAGAGTCATTTATTAGACTTTCCTTGGCTACCACGTTGGGAGGCTTATCAAGTCAAGACTATCCAAACATTTTAATTACTTATCCACCCCAATAATTTAATGACTAAGCCACCAAAACTCCCTAATCTTGCCACCTAGCTCCAAGACTTGCCTAGTCAATATTGAATTCCCTACTTGCTACCACCTTAATCCTTATAAAGTTGATTAGTCATGAACCCCCCTTATCCTCATGATTCTACGTGGATTCATACAAATGACACTTACCCACTTATAACTAATTCCATATTCCATGATTTTATACCAACATTTAGCCAATTATTCACACAATAATTTCTAGGTCTCGATTCACTTAAATACTAATATATTCCATATACCTTACTATAATGATCGTGTGGTACCTTGTATGACACTAGTCTATAAATACGGAGTATTATAGCTTGGACCGTATTTTATCCCAAAATATCAAACATCGGCGATACTCACTTTCTTCGATTCGTTTACCCTCTGACCTTTATAACACTTACTTTTCACTTGATATAAATTTCATAAGCATTATAACCTCAAAAATAGTCTTGTCATTGAACTTATGTCAATAATCTTATGAGAAATCCAACATCGAAAAGTATGGGATGTAGCAATTTGGGCTGACTAATGCCCCAATAACATTTATGCATCTGATGAATAGTGATTCCAGCCAAACCTTGATTCTTTTATCATAGTATTCATTGATGATATACTGGTGTACTCACACAGCCAGGAGGATCACGAGCAACATCTGAGGATTGCACTCCAGACCTTGAGGGAGAAGAAGCTCTATGCTAAATTCTCCGTGTGAGTTTTGGATTAACTCAGTGGCATTCTTGGGACACGTGGTGTCTAATAAGGGGATCAAGGTAAATCCAAAAAAGATTGAGGCAGTTCAGAGTTGGCCCAGACCGTCTTCAGCTACAGTGATTCAGAGCTTCTTGGGTTTGGCAGGTTATTATCGCTATTTTGTGGAGGGTTTCTCGTCCATTGCTGCACCTTTGACTAGATTGACCTAGAAGGGTACCCCATTCAGGTGGTCTGATGAGTATGGGGAGAGCTTTCAGAATCTCAAGACCACCTTGACCACAACTTCTATTCTAGTTTTGCCGTCAGTATCAGGTTCATATACGGTTTATTGTGATGATTCGCGGATTGGTATTGGGTGTGTCTTGATGTAGGAGGGCAAGGTGATTGCTTATGTTTTGCGCCAGTTGAATCCCCATGAGAAGAACTACCATGTTCATGATCTAGAGTTGGCAGTCATTGTTCACGCATTGAAGATTTGGAGGCATTATCTCTACGGCGTGTCTTGTGAGGTATTTATAGATCATCGGAGTCTACATCACTTGTTTAAGCATAAGAATCTAAACTTGAGGCAGCAGAGGTGGTTAGAGCTATTAAAAGACTACGATATCATCATTTTGTATCATCCCGGGAAGGCCAATGTGGTAGCTAATGCCTTGAGTAGAAAGGTTATGGGTATAGGTAGCCTTGCATATATTCTAGTTGGTGAGAGACCTCTAGCATCAAATTTTCATTCTTTGGCCAATCACTTCCTGAGATTAGATGTTTCTAAGCCTAGCCGAGTTATTTCTTATGTGATTTCTCGGTCTTTATTGTATGAGCGCATAAGAGTGCGTCAGTATGACGACCCCCATTTTCTTGTCCTTAAGGACACGGTGCTTCACGGTAATGCTAAATAGGTTTCTATTGGAGATGATGGGGTGTTATGGATGCAGGGTCGTATTTGTGTGCCCAATATGGATGGGTTGCGTGAGTTGATTCTTGAGAAAGGCCACAGTTCGCGGTATACCATTCATCCTAGTGCCGCCAAGATGTATCAGGACTTGAGGCAACACTATTGAGATTCCCCAGTGGAAGTGGGAGCGTATTACCATGCACTTCGTTGTTGGGCTCCCACGGACTTTGAAGAAATTTGACGCAGTTTGGGTGATTGTGGACCGGTTGACCAAGTATGCACATTCCCTTTCGGTTGTGACCACCTATTCTTCAGAGCTGCTGGCTCAGATCTATATCCGCGAGATTCTTCGTCTTCA
Source organism: Nicotiana tomentosiformis (assembly GCF_000390325.3). Classification (NCBI taxonomy): domain Eukaryota; kingdom Viridiplantae; phylum Streptophyta; class Magnoliopsida; order Solanales; family Solanaceae; genus Nicotiana; species Nicotiana tomentosiformis. The sequence continues at coordinate 39,734,597 of NC_090819.1, forward strand.
TGGCGTGCCGGTGTCCATTATTTCTGATCGAGGCATATAGTTCACATCACAATTTTGGAGAGCAGTGCAGCGAGAGTTGGGCACACGGGTTGAGTTGAGTATATCATTCCACCCACATACGGACGGACATTCCGAGCACACCATTGAGATCTTGGAGGATATGATACGTACCTGTGTTATGGATTTTGGGGGTTCATAGGATCAGTTCTTACTGCTTGCAGAGTTTGCCTACAACAACAGCTACCAATCGAGTATTCAGATGGCTCCTTATAAGGCCTTATATGGGAGGAGTTGTCGATCTCCAATTGATTGGTTTGAGCCAAGGAAGGCTAGGTTGTTGGGCACTGATCTGGTTCGGGATGCCTTGGAGAAAGTCAAGTTGACTCGGGATTGACTTCATACAACACAGTCTAGACAGAAGAGTTACACTGATCGGAAGGTTCGTGATGTTTCATATATGGTGTGAGAGAAGGTACTGCTCAGCGTATTTCCCATGAAGGGTATGATGAGGTTCGGGAAGAAGGGCAAGTTGAGACCTAGGTATATTGGCCCTTTTGAGGTGCTTGAAAGGATTGTAGAGGTGGCCTACAAGCTTGCATTGCCACCTAGTCTATTATGTATTCACCCATTATTTCATATTTCTATGCTCCGAAAGTATTATGGTGACCCGTCTCATATTTTGGACTTCAGCACGGTGCAGTTAGATGGAGATTTGACTTATGAGGTGGAGCCGATGACCATTTTGGACTGGCAGGTTTGAAAGTTGAGATCAAAGAATATAGTTTCAGTGAAAGTTCAGTGGAGAGGCCATCCAGTTGAGGAGGCTACTTGGGAGACTGAGAGGGAGATGCGAAGTAGTTATCCACCCCTATTTGAGACTCCAGGTATGATTCTAGACCCATTCGAGGACGAACGTATGTTTAAGAGGGGGAGAATGTAACGATTCGGCCGATCATTTTGTGTATTAAAGCCTTGTTTCCCTATTTATCGCTTCTTCTATGTTCATTTGTGGTTATGTGACTTGCCAGGGTGGTTGGATTGGTTTCGGGAAAGTTTTGGAGTGAACTGGGATACGTTGTCCCAAGTTTGGAAGCTTAAGTTGAAAGAGTTGATCAGAATTTGACTTTTGTGTAGACGACTCCAAAATGGAGTTTTGATGGTTCCAATAGCTTCATATGGTTATTTTGGACTTAGGCATATGTCAGAATATTAATTTGGAGGTTCGTAGATTGGTTTGAGGCTTTTTGGCAAAAGTTGGAAAGTTGAAGGTTTTGGAAGGTTTAGAAGTTTGACCGAGAGTTCACTTTTTTGGTATCAAATTCACTTTTTTTGTTACGGGAGTTGAAGTAGGTCTATTGTGTCATTTATGACTTGTGTGAAAACTTTAAGTTCAATCAGAGTTGGTTTGATATGATTCGGCATTAGTTTTAGAAGTTGGAAGTTCATTAGTTTCATTAGGCTTGAATTGGGGTGCGATTCATGATTTTGATATTTTTTAAATTGATTTGAGGCTTCGACTAAGTTCGTATAATGTTTTAGGACATGTTGGTATGTTTGGATGGGGTCCCGGGGGCCTCGGGCGTGATTCGGATTGAAATCTGATTGAGGTTTGGACTTAGAGAAATGTTGTTGGCTTCAGTTCTGGTGTAGCCGCACCTGCGAGGTTTTGGCCGTAGGTGCGGAGCCACAGAAGTGGCCAAGTATGCGCAGATGCGAGATTTGGGAAGGAAGCCTAGGAGCGCAGGTGCAGAGGTGAATCCGCAGAAGCGAATGCTCTTTTGCGCAAAAAGTTTCGCAGAAGCGAATTTTAACTTGATGGACTGGGGACCGTAGATGCGAAAGGATTCCGCAGGTGCGGACGCACAGAAGCACGAGGTGGAATGCAGGAGCAGACCCGCAGAAGCGGGATGCTGGACATGTTAATAAAATCGAGGGTTTGAGTTAGTTCTGTCAGTTTCGAATTGTGAAGATGGCTAGGCGTGATTCTTGAGAGGGTTTTTGGCTACGATTGAAGAGTTAAGTGAAGATTCATCGCTTTTATTGATATTTATGGTTTACCCATTGATATTTACACAAAGATTATGTATGTTTGAGGTGAAATTTGAGGATTTTTGGACTATATGTTGGAGAGTGAGATATGGTATTTTGAGGGTCGATTGGTGGCTGGAATTGGATGATTTTGGTATGGTTGGAATCGTTATTGAATGAGTGTTCGAAATTTATGAATTTTGTCGGGTTCCGAGGTGCGGTCCCGGGGGTTGACCTTTTGGGTTGACTTTTTTATTTTTGGTTAAAGATCTTAGCTTTGTCATATGGAATCGATTCTTATAGCTTGTATTGATTATATTAAGTCATTTGTGACTAGATTCGAGTTTTTCGGAGGCCAATTCGCGGGCAAGGATTTGTTGGAGAATTGAGTTGCGTGCTTGGAGGTAAGTAACATTTCTAAACTTGGAATTGAGGGTATTTACCCCTGGAAAATGTGTTATTTGTGCTGTGTTGGGATGACGCACATGCTAGGTGACGGGCGTGTGGGCGTGCACCGTGGAAATCATGACCCGGTTGATTCTTTTGTACTATGTTGTTATCAAGTCTTGTTCTATCCATGAAATCCTTACTTGCTAGAGTAATTGAACTGTGATTCATGTTAGAAATCATGTTTAGGCTATGTGCTTATTTGTTTGAGACCTAATGAGGTTATTTTTTATGCTTTGAGATATCTACTTTAACTGTAATTATATGCTCAGTCATGATTCTTAACTTGCATATCATATCTCAGTCTCTATTATCATTCATTGTTACATCACATATTATTATTGTCGGGCTGAGTGGTACGAGATTTGTGAGCCCTTGAGACTTGAGAGAGTGATGACTGAGGTGGGCTTGAGAGCCGAGTTATGAGTGTTATTGTAGATCGGGCTGCACGCCGCAGCAGGCCATATTGGCTTTATAATTATTATGTGGATCGGGCTGCATGTCGCAACATGCCTTATAGGCTTTATATTAGCACTTGGGTAGGATCAGCCCCTCCGGAGTCTGACATACCAGTAGTGAACGCAGGCACATTAAGATATCTACACGTGCTTTGGTGAGGGGCATTAATATCAGGCACTCGTACAGTTCTGGGTGATTGTATGTGAGTTGTGTGGGCATTTGTGAGATAGTTTTAGCATTTTATAGAAGTGTGAGTACTTTGGAAAATCACCGTGAAATAATTCATTGGACATGCATAACTAACATGTAGGTATAGAGATGTACCATTCCTCATGATAGTTGTAACTGAAATGTTCTTATCAGTGTTAGAATTTAATTGTTGAACTTGAAAGCATGTCTAATTTTCCGTAACAAGAACGAGTTGATTATGATAATTTCTCTGAGTTGTTTATTGTTTCTGTATTGTCATTATATTAGACTCTGATTGTCTTCTTCCGATCCTATCACTGCTTTCAGCCCAAGGTCAGTTCTGTTATTTATTGAGTACATGGGGTCGGTTGTGCTCATACTACACTCTGCACTTTGTGTGCGGATCCAGGTACGTCTGGACGCGGTGATTGCTATATTGGTGTTAGTATGTCCTTGGGAGACTTCGAGGTAGCTGCTATGACGTCCGCAGACCTTGACTCTCTTTCCTTTTATTTTTTTCAGTACTGTTCTATTAGTCATATAAATGTACTAGAGTTTTGGTTTATGTTGATACTTAATAGTGATCATGTACTTGTTGACACTAGATTTTGGGGTGGTTGTAGTAGTATTTCAGTTATTTGTATTAGATATTCATGAGATTTCCACTGTTGAGTTTATTAAAACATGTTTTATTCACATGTTTAAGTTGTTATGTGATTGTCGGCTTGCCTAGCAAGTGTGTAAGGTGCCATCATGACAGGTTGAAATTTTGGGTCGTGACAAACCCATATCTATTCCCCCGTATTGCATGGCTCCGGCTAAGTTGAAGATGTTAAAGAAGCAATTGCGGGAGTTATTGGACAAGGGATTTATCAGGCCTAGTGTATCACATTGGGGTGCACCGTGTTATTTGTGAAGAAGAAGGATGGTTCTATGAGGAGGTGTATTAATTACAGACAGTTGAACAAGGTCACTATCCAGAACAAATATCTATTGTCTCGTATTGATGATTTGTTTGATTACTTTCAAGGTGCAAGGGTGTTCTCGGAGATTGATTTATGATCAGCCTATCATCAGTTGAAGATTAGTGCTTCGGACATCCCTAAGATAGCTTTTAGGACTCGTTATGGGAATTATGAGTTTTTGGTGATGTCCTTTGGTTTTACTAATGCTCTAGTACCTTTCATGCATTTGATGAACAGCGTGTTCCGGCCATATTTGGATTCTTTTGTCATTGTATTCATTGATGACATCTTGGTATATTCCCCGTAGTGAAGAGGACCATGAGTAGCATTTGAGGATTGTGCTTCAGATTCTGAGGGATAATAAGTTGTATGTTAAGTTTTTCAAGTGCGAGCTTATGTTGGATTTAGTAGCATTCTTGGGTCAATGGTGTCTACTAATGGTATCAAGGTTGATATAAAGAAGATTGAGGCGGTTTAGGGTTGGCCTAGACCTTCTACAGCTATGGAGATTAGCAGTTTATTGAGTTTGGAATGCTACTATCATCGCTTTGTGGAGGGAGTTTTATATATTGCATCCCCATTGACCAAGTTGACTCAGAAAGCTGCTTCTTTTAGATGTTCTACTAAGTGTGAGGAGAGCTTTCAGAAGCTCAAGACTGCTTTGACTAAGCCCTAGTGTTGGTGTTTCCCACAGCTTCAGGGCCATACAATGTGTATTGTGATGATTCACGTGTTGGTCTTGGCGTGGTATTAATGCAAGATGGTTGAGTGATCGCTTATGCTCCATGACAGTTGAAGCCCCATGAGAAGAATTATTTGGTTCATGATTTGTAATTGGCGGCTATTGTGCCTACACTTAAGATTTGGAGGAATTACTTGTATGGTTTGTCATGTGAGGTTTATATTGATCATAGAAGTCTTTAGCATATGTTCAAGCACAAGGATTTGAATTTGAGGCAGCGGAGGTGGCTTGAGTTGCTTAAGGATTATGATATCACTATCTTGTATCATCCAAGTAAGACGAAGGTGGTAGCGGATACCTTGAGTAGGAAGGCAGAGAGTATTGGTAGTTTGTTATTCATTCTAGATGAGGAGAGGCATTTGTATATGGTTGTTCAGGCCTTGGCTAATAGATTTGTGATATTGGATATTTCCGAGCCTAGTAGAGTACTTGCTTGTGTTGTTGCGCAGTCGTCCTTGTTTGAGCGCATCATGGCTCGTCAGTACGATGATCCCTATTTGCTTGTCATTAAGAACACTGTGTTATGAGGTGGTGCTAAGGAAGGGGTCAATGGAGATGACGGTGTATTGCATTTTTCTAGTCGGATTTGTGTTCCTATAATTGATGGCTTGAGGGATTTGATTCTTGATGAGGCTCATAGTTCACAGTATTCCATTCATCCGGGTGCTACAAAGATATATCGTGATTTGAAGCAGCATTATGGGTGGTGGAGGATGAAGAAGGACATTATTAGTCATGTTTCATGGTATTTGAATTGTCAGCAGGTCAAGTATGAGCATCAGAGACCCGGTGGTTTACTTAAAAAAATAGATATACCAGAGTGGAAGTGGGAGCATATCAGTATAGATTTTGCGGTAGGGTTGCCATGGACCTTGTGAAAGTTTGACGCTATTTGGGGAATTATGCATAGATTGACCAAGTTTGTGCATTTCAGTCCAGTGATGACTTCTTATACTTCAGAGAAGTTGGCTCAGATCTACATTAGAAAGATTGTCTGTTTGAATAGAGTGCCTATTTCCATCATTTTGGATATGGGTACTAAGTTCATATCGCACTTTTGAAGACATGTTCCGCGAAAGTTGGGCACACGGGTGGATCTTAGCACGACATTTCACCTACATGCAGATAGTCAGTCTGAGCAGACTATTCAGGTCCTTGAGGATATGTTGAGAACTTGTTACTGGTTATGGAGGTCATTGGGATCGGTTTCTATCATTGGTGGAGTTTTCTTACAATAACAGTTATCGGTCAAGCATTTAGATGGATCTGTATGAGGCTTTATATAGTAGACATGGCGTTCAATAGTTGGTTGGTTTGAGCCTGGTGAGGCTGGGTTATTGATATAGATTTGGTTCGTGATGATTTGGATAAGGTAAAGTTGATTCAGGAGCAGCTTCGCACAGCCTAGTCCAAGCAAAAAAGTTATGTTGATAGGAAGGTTTGCGATGTGGCTTTCATGGAAGGTGAAAAGGTTCTTCTTAGAGTTTCTCCTATGAAGGGTGTGATGAAATTTAGGAAGAAGGGAATGTTGAGCCCTAGGTCTATTGGCCCATTTTAGGTGGAGTACATGCTTGGTTTTCCACCTAGCTTGTCAAGAGTTCACCCAGTATTCCATATTTTATGCTCCGAAAGTATCATGAAGACAGGTCACATGTGTTGGATTACATTTCAGTGCAGTTGGATGAGAATATAGCTTATGAAAAAGAGCCAGTGGCCATTTAGGATAGACAGGTTCATAAGTTGAGGTCGAAGGAGATTGCAGCGGTGAAGGTCCAGTGGAGATGTCAACTAGTCAAGGAAGTGACTTGGGAGACGGAGCATGACATGTGGAGCAGATATCCTCATCGTTTTGGCATTTCAGCTATGATTCTAAACTCGTTCCAAGATGAACGTTTATTTATGAGGGGGAGAATATAATGACCTGATCATTTATTTTGAGTATTAGAATCCTATTCCCCTATTTGATGCTTCCGGTAGTTTCTTTTGATGTTTGTTGACTTGCAGGAATGGTTGGTCGGATTTCGAAAAGGTATGGGAGTGGATGGGAATACTTAGTTCTATTTTTGGAAGTTTAAGTTATAAGAGTTGACCAAGGTTTGACTTTTGAGTAAACGACCTCAAATTTGTGATTTGATGGTTCTAATAGGTTCTTATGGTGATTTTGGACTTTGGTGTATGTTCGGATTTCGTTGCAGATATTCATAGAAAATTTTGACTATTTTTGTCGAAAGATAGTAACTTGAAGAATTGGAGAGTTCATAAGTTTGATCGATAGTTGAATTTTGGGTTAATGAGCTTTTATTGTGGTTTAAAGACCTTGGATAGGTCCTAATGGTTGACATGAACTTATGTGAAAGTTTTGTTGTGATCAGGAATGTCTAAGTACGATTTAGACGCGTTTGGGAAAGTTGAAAAGTTTTGAAGTTAAAGAATGGATTTGATCTTTGGTCTTAGTTTTGTGGTTGTTTTTTATGTTTAGAGCCCTGGAACAAGTTTTTATGAAGTATATAGACTTATTGGAATGATTGGACGGGATCCCGAGAGGCTCGGGTGTGTTTTTGGGTGCTTTCGGGCCATCTCTTTTGGTTTTGTAGCAAGTGAACTGCTGTCAAGTTGCACTGCTTGGCGATCACGGAGTAGGGGCTCGTGATCATGGAGAAGGAAGGTGGTTGAGCTGGTTGTTCTTCGCGATTGCAGAACAACTTCCCGATTGCAGAGTCCAACATCAATAGCCAAGAACAACTCGTAACAATATAATAAAAGTAGCACAAGTAATAACTCAAAGATATGATGTTCAGCTCATTCACAGTTACAGAAAATAGGCGTGCTTTTTCAGGTATAACAGTAAAACCCAAGTCTTTCATCGAAATCACCAAAATATGAGAATTTCAGAAAAACTGTGATTTTTTCCAAAAACCTTCAACAACAGATAAGATGTTTCATTATCAGATTGCATGAGGACAGTACATCTCTATACCTACATATCAATATGCATGAGAAGCCATGAATGTCACAATACCGTATAACACGAGGAAATGCATCTCTATACCTACATGCCAAGTATGCATGTCAAATGTAATGCACCACACTGATAAACTCATGTACTCACACTGTTAGAGTACTCAATCTCACAGTCTCAGACTCAATCACTCGGTACACTCAATCACTCGGCACTTGGTACTTGTCGCTCACTACTGGTATGTCAGACTCCAGGGGGGAGGATCCTGCCCAAGCGCTAATAGAAGCCAACATGGCGTGCTGCGGCGTACAACCCGATCCCATCATGAATCAATAAAATCTGCTGCGGCGGGCAGCCCAATCCCATCAATATCACTCATAATCTGGCCCTCAGGCCCCAACTCAGTCATCAATATCTCCAGTCTCTCGGGCTCACAAATCTCATGCCAATCAGCCCAAACAATAATAACATGATGTGATAACAAATGATAATAGAGACTGAGATATGATATAAAAATGAATGAATATAACTGAGTATGTAATTGTAATTTAAGAAAATAACTCAACAGAAGAAATGACCTCAGTGGGTCCCAAAGGAATAAGTATATGGCCTAAACATGATTTCTAACATGGATCACAACTCAATTACTTTAACACGTAAGAATTCATGGATATAAACAAGATTAGATAACTGCACAATACCACAGAATCAACCGAGTCACAATTTTCGCGGTGCACGCCCACACGCCTGTCACCTAGCATGTGCCACCTCAACACCAACCACATAACAAGTATTTCAGGGATTCATACCCTCAACACCAAGTTTAGAACTGTTAATTACCTTGAATAAGCCAAATCAAATATCGAGCAAGCTAAACAATACTCTAGAAATGCCATCACATGCATTCCGACCTCTGAACGGCTCGAAACTAGCCAAAAAGCAATTCAAGAATATTAAATAATGCCAAAGGAAATAAACTCAATTGATAAAGGTGGAATTTTTAATCAAAAGCCCAAAGTCAACAAAAAAGTCAAACTCGGGCCCGTACCTCGGAACCTGACAAAACTCACAAAATCCGACAATTCATTCAATTACGAGTCCTACCATACTAGTTTCACTCAAATCCGACTCCGAATCGATGTTCAAAACTCAATAATTCACTTTATGAAAGTTTAGACAACCCCCCCAAAACCCCCCAATTTCTCTTTCAAAATCATCAATCAAATGCCAAAATCAAAATATGGATTCATGAAACATAATCAGAATCAAGTATAAAACACTTACCCCAATCCATGTAGTGAAAATCGCCTCAAACATTACCTCAATCCGAGCTTCATAGCTTAAAATATGCTAAAATGTGTGAAACCTTCGAAATAGAATACTTTATACACTATTCCAGAGGTACCCTTCGCAATCGCGGTCACGAATCTCACGATCGAGATTACAAAATTTTTCGGGACAATTTTTATCCTATGCGATCGGCCATTCCCCTGCGATCGCAATGAACAAACTTCCATTAACCCTTCCCAAACTCTTCTCAGACAGCATGTAGTGTATCAGTCATAACATTTTGTACATAACTCCAAATGACAAATGTTTTGATTTTTTGAAAACTAGACACAAAGGGCTACAACTTTTATTTTTGGATCATCTCCAAATTCCTTATAGATTGCAAGATATAAGCTTCTAAAGTCGGGACAGTGACAGCAGAAATTTTTCTCTACGCGATCGCGATTCACAGTGCCCAAACAACAAGTTTGCTCTTCGCGAATGCGACCCAAAGTTCGCGATCGCGATGCACACCCCTGTGGCCAAAAACCAGCAACTAAGAATGGCCAATAAATGGTCCAAAACCACCCCGAAACTCACCCGAGCCCCTCGGGACCCTGTCCGAGCATATAAACATGTTCCAAAATATAACACAGACCTATTTGAAGCCTCAAATCACACATAACAACATCAAAACCACGAATCATTGATCAAGATCAATCTCTTATGTTAATAAACTTCAAACTTCGAACCAAGCGTCTGATTCAAGCCTAACCAATCCGGAATGAACCCAAATTTTGCATACAAGTTCCAAATGACATAACGAACTTATTCCAACTCTTGGAACAACAATTCGAACCCGATATTATCAAAGTCAACTCTCGGTTAGACTTATGAACATTCCAAACCTTCAAATTTCCAACTTTCACTAATTAGTGCCGAAACCTTCTAGAAATATCCAAATGTAAATCCGGGCATACGCGCACGTCCAAAATCACCATCCGGACCTAACGGAACCATCAAAACTTTTATCCGAGTTCAAATACTAAAAAGTCAAACTTGGTCAATTCTTTCAACTTAAAGCTTCCTAGTTAAGAATCATTCTTCCAAATCAATTCAGAATCACCTGAAAACCAAAAATGATGATTTATACAAGTCATAATACATCATACGAAGCTACTCAAGACTTCAAATAGCTGAACGAAATGCAAATACTCAAAACTACCGGTCATTACATTCTCCCCCACTTAAATATATGTTCGTCCTCGAACGTGCAAAGAGTCGTTCTAAAGCCGTCAAATCACTATGTAACCTTACCATTCACATACTCAAGGGTGATCCCACGTCATCCCAAATCCACATATGTCCGACAACACAACATAACTGAAGATCATTACTTCAACCTTAGTCCGTAATCCTTAGAATCCAACTTCCAACATCTGAAATTTCTTACAAGACCCGAATTTCGCATCTACACAATGTACAAGTCCGAACAAACTATATCAAGCTATAACCATAACCCAAGATGTAATCACCCATGGAATATTTTGGGGGAGTAGAGGTTCATCATGTGTGCCAGGGTTAGGGTTTTCCCAGTTTCCGTGCACAACCAATGTAAACAAGCTACCGTTCACCGTATAGAAGGGCCTATTTGTGCCAAGCAGACCTGATACCGATGCCAGAACTCCAAGATCATGGGGTTGAGCCCTCCGCTCAAAGAAAAAGGACCCAAGGTGAAGGAGTACGTATAGACATACATAAAACCTTCCTTGGTGAAAGTAACCCGCTCTATTAGATCCGGAGCAAGGATGTTAAGGTATGGGCAGTTGCAGTCCTCCTTCACAACATGAATACTGGAAGGGCGAATGGAGGAGGGGTACCTGCTAACGGAGCAAGTCCATGGAGACGCAGAGGGGAACTTCTCTTGGAAGTCATTGACGATACTCAAGTGCTTGGGTATAATGGTACTCGCCATGGGAGGATCATCGTCAACATCAACCTCTTGCCTCCACGTAAGAGAAAACCAGAGTTTTCGAAAGACTCAGTAAAAGAAGCCATGGTAGTTAAAATATAGTGAATTTTTTTGAAGAAAGTCAGAAAAAGATGAGAGCAGAAAGAGGTTAAGTGCAAAGACGATGATGAACTTATGAAAGTTTTGGAAGTGAAAGCGGTAAAATAATGAGTATAAGTAAAGATACAGATGGAATAAATCGTGGTCATGATTACCTCGAGAATCGGCAAAAATATTTCTAAATCGTGGGACAACATGTGTTCGGGGTATTAAATGCGAGAAGACGTGCATCCTTTCAAGCGTCAGAGACTGTTCAGAAGGTTTTTAGAAGGTTTACCGCCAAGAAAGGGATCTTCACCAACTTCCCTGTGACACAAAGATATGCCACCGAAAAGTAGGGGGAATATATGTATAGGGTAAAATTAGTTTATATTAAATGATCGAATAATAGTATGACATGTTGAACCGAAGACATGTAGAAAGCAAATTAAGTAACAACTCGTACCGGGAACAACAACTGTAGTTGGTATCGGATAGACCCCGAAGGGAACATGATCAACGTGAGCAGATCGAATATTTGTTATCGGATAGCATTCAATGACGAATATTCCCTGGTTTTAAATAGGCAGTCGTTGTAGAGAATATTTGCATTCATGGCCTGCCGTTACATATTCATCAATAGCCCATTTATTGTCCTTTAAGAGGGGCTTTATCCTAGGATCTTGTTTCCCTAGGTATGGCTATAAATAGTAGGCTGAACAACCATTGTAACATTCTAAATCCTCGGCAAAACTTATGCTATATTTCATTTTCAAGCTTAATAAGAGAACTTTATTTGCTCTTTTACATTGTTGTTATTTCTGTACTCGGAGGCGTTGCTCTCGGAGTCAAGCTTGTCATTTCCTTTGATTTTAACCGCTATGTCTTAATTTTAATCTTGTTTATTTATCATTTTTTTATCAAATCAGTTCGCTTGTCTATAAACCACGTAATAAATTCAAATGACACTTGTCGCATTTTTGAAGGAACACCTTTGCGTCTTGTTCCATACGGGCCAGTAGTATCCTACACTAACTAGCTTTAGTACCAACGAATCTGCACTAGAATGGTTCTTGCAAATTCTTTGATGGACCTCTCTCATCACGTAGTCCGCCTCCGAGTTTAACGACCCGACCGATCGTTTAGAATATTTTTATTTCGTTTAGCCGTTAGAAGTCTTGATTAGTTTCGTATGATGTATTATGATTTGCGTGAATCGTCGGTTTTCAGGTGATTCAGAATTTATTTGGAAGAATGATTCTCAACTAGGAAACTTTAAGTTGGAAGAATTGACCAAGTTTGACTTTTGTTTTGACCTCAGATCGGAGTTTTGATGGTTTTGTTAGGTCCAGATGGTGATTTTAGACTTGGACGTATGCCCAGATTTGCATTTGGATATTTCTAGAAGGTTTCGGCATTATTTGGCGAAAGTTGAAAATTTGAAGGTTTGGAATGTTTATAAGTTTGATCGGGAGTTGACTTTGATGATATTGGGTTCAGATTATGGTTTCGGGTATTGGGATAGCTACGTTATGTGATTTGAGATTTTTGTACAAAATTTGAGTTCATTCCGAGTTAATTTGATAAGGTTCGGCACGAGTTTTGGAAGTTGAAAGATTCAAAGTTTATTAAGTTCGATTTGAGGTGCGATTCGTGATTTTGATGTTGTTATGAGTGATTTGAGACCTCGAGTAAGTCTGTGTTATGTTATAAGACTTGTTGGTATGTTCGGACGGGGTCCTGAGGGGTTCAGGTGAGTTTCGGATAGGTTTGAATTGTGTTGCGCTTGTATTTTTATGTTTCGACGTCGTTTCTTCAAGCATAAATGGTACCACATTAAGCAAATGGGCTCCAATTTCTATTTTGATTGAAGCATTAGATATGTATCGTAATTTTGGAATCATAGCAACTGGAATCATCAAGTTTCGTCATTGTATGAGGAATTTATGGTCATTTCACTAAGAATTGAGTTGCTAGATTTTGTTTCAGATTAATTACGATATTGCCATTGCATTCATATTTAAAAATCTGCACTATTTCCAAATATTGAAACCAACATATATCCTTCATTATAAGGTCAAATAGAGTGATTCAAAAGTCTAACTTGATTGAAATTTCAAAAGGAATCTATTGGAGGAATCAAAAGTGAGTTTTGGAATCATTTGGCATGAGAAACAACGCAGAATAACTTGGCAGAAACATATAATATTGATGGTTTGTTCATTTGGTCATATTTTGAGTTGGGGAGCTCGAATTTGGGCGATTTTCACCACATGGATTGGGGTAAGTATTCTCTACTCGATGTTGATTATATTTCATGAATCCATCTTCATTTTTGGTATTTGATTGATGATTTCAAATTGAAATTTGGGAGTTTTTGTCTAAAATTTTATAAAGTGAATTTTCGGGTTTTGAACGTCGATTCAGAGTCGGATTTGAGTGAAACTAGTATTGTTGGACTCGTAATTGAATGCATTATAGGATTTTGTAAGTTTTGTAAGGTTTTGAGGTGCGAGCCCGAGTTTGACTTTTTGGTTGACTTTGGGCTTTTGATTGAAGATTCGACCTTTATTGATTGAGTTTGTTTCCTTTGGCATTATATGATGTTCTTGAGTAGCTTTTGGCTAGTTTCGAGCCGTTCGGAGGTCGGTACGCACGAGATGGCATTTTTAGAGTATTATTTGGCTTGCTCGGTATTGGATTTGGCTTGTTCAAGGTAAGTAACACTTCTAAACTTGGTGGTGAGGGTGTGAACCCCTAAATATACGTGTTATGTATTTGGTGTTGAGGTGACACACATGCTAGGTGACGGACGTGTGGGCATGCACCGTGTGAATTATGACTTGGTTGATTCTGTAGTACTGTGTAGTTACCTAATCTTGCTTCTATCCATGAAATTTCTACGTGCTAGAGTAATTGAGCTGTGATCCATGTTAGAAACCATGTTTAGGCTATATGCTTATCTTGTTGGGACCCACTGAGGTCATTTCTGCTGTTGAGTTATTTGCTTATATTGCAATCACATACTCACTCATTCATTTGCATATCATATCTTAGTCTTTGTTATCATTTGTTATCACATCATGTTATCATTGTTTGGGCTAATTGGACTCAGAGTTATGAGGCTGAGAGACTGGAGAGGATGATGACTGAGTGAGGATGAGGGCCTGATTGTGAATGATATTTATGGGATCGGGTTGTACGCCGCAACATGCTTTATTGATTCATGATGCGATCGGGCTGCACGCCGCAGCATGCCATGATTGGCTTATATTAGCGCTTGGGCAGGATCCGCCCCTCCGGAGTCTGACATACCAGCAGTGAGCACAAGTACCTACTGAGTGCGAGTGCCGAGTGATTAGGAGGACTGAGTGATTGGGAGAACTGAGTGACTGAGAGGACTGAGATTGGAAGGACTGAGTGACTGGGAGGACTGAGTGATTGGGAGGACTAAGTGATTGAGCGTGCTGAGTGAGGTTGACTGCTACGCGAGCATGAGCATATGAGTTTATCACTGTGGTGAATTACACTTGACATGCATACTTGGCATGTAGGCATAAATATACATTCCCTCATGCTTTACGGTATTGTGACATCCATGACGTCACATTCACATTGACATGTAGGCATAGAGATGTACTTTTCTCATGCCATCTGATAATGAAACATCTTATCTGTTGTTGAAAGTTTTTGGAAAAAATCACAGTTTTTTATATACTTACATTTTGGTGATTTCGGTGAAACATCCTATCAGTTTTTATTTACTGTTATATCTGAAAAGCATGCCTATTTTCCGTAACTGTGAACGAGCTGAGCATCATATCTTTGAGTTATAAATTGTACTGCTTTATTTATATTGTTACGAGTTGTTCTTGGCTATTGGTGTTGGACTCTGACCGTTGTCCAAGCTCGTCACTGCGTTCAACCTAAGGTTAGTAGTGTTATTTATTGAGTACATGGGTTCGGTTGTACTGATACTACACTTCTGCACCTTGCATCAGATTTTGGAGTTGTTGTTGCTGTGTATGGCAGGAGCTGACATTGAGGATGTACCTGCATTCCGATTGTAGCTTTCTCTTGTCCACGGTAGCTTTAGATTTATAAAAATCTGTTTATGTACATTTCGAACAAATGATGTATTTATTTCATACCAGCTTTGTAAATTCTAATCTTAGAAGTTCATGATTTGTACTACCAGTCATTGGGATTTTTGTATAAAAGTTCAGTTATTTCATCATTTATTTTCTCAGTAAATTTCATCAAATTGGATTGTATTTAATTGGCTTACCTAGCGGGCTGGGTTACGTGCTATCATGACTAGTTGGAGTTTTGGGTCGTGACATCGAGGCTCCTAAATATCGGGCCAACGGGCCTTGGTACAATATCCTATATAATTGTCCACCCATGAGGCAGTAGTGATCCAATTTGGTGTGTAGTGCCCGGGACGTCTTCGGGTCTTCGGGCAACTTGCCATGCCGAAGATACTCGATGAACTCATTCCTCCAGTCCTAGACTAGGTTGGTTGTATTTACTTCAGAATAGCCATCCACATCTAGTACCGAATGCAGAAGTTGACCGATAGTACCGGAGTCAGATCCTTTCATCTCCGTAGATGATCCCAAATTAGCCAATACATCTGCTTCCACATTCTCTTCTCTCAAAATATGTGTGATCGACCATTCCCTGAATCGTGCAAGAAACGCCTGAACTTTATTCACATATTGCTGCATGCGTTCCTTCTTTGAGTCAAAAATCCCGTACACTTGGTTTACTACCTACTGGGAATCACATTTGAACTTTATTCACATATTGCTGTATCTTAGTTTTTATCATTTATTTGGGGATTTAAAGTAAAGAAATTGGGGGTTTTGTAAAAACTTTTCAAAATTGAAAATTGAGGATTTGAAGGTCGATTTGGAGTCAGAATTAAATGATTTTAGTATGGTTGGACTCGTATCAGAATGGGTGTACGGAATTTATGAGTTTGACCGGGTTCAGGGGTGCGGGCCAAGATTAACTTTTTGAGTTGACCTTTTGATTTTGATAAAGATCAAAACTTTATTATTTGAAGTTGTTTCCTGCAGTATTATTGATGATATTAGATTGTTTGTGACTAGATCCAAGTCATTTGGAGGCTGATTCACATGGGAAAGGCTTGTTGGAGTATTGATTTGCGTGTTTTGAGGTAAGTAATATTTCTAAACTCGGAATTGAACATAATTATCCCTAAAAACATATTATTTGTGTTGTGTTGGGGTGACACACATGTTAGGTGACGGGCGTGTGGGCGTGCACCGTGGTAATCATGATCCGAATTGACTTTTGTATTGTGCTGCTATCATGTCTTGTTTTATCTATGCCTTTCGTATTTGTTAGATTAATTGAGCCATGATTCATGTTAGAAATCATATTTAGGCTATGTGATTATTTGATTGAGACATGATGAGGCTATTTCTGTTGTTTTGGGTTATCTGATTTAACTGTATTTATAACACTAAGTCATGATTCTTCATTGGCATGTCATATCTCAGTCTCTGTCCATCATTTATTGTTACATCGCATGTTATCATTGTTGTTCCATATGTAGAGTTGCTGGGCTGAGTGATATGAGATTGTGAGCCCTTGAGACCCTGAGAGATTGGTGACTGAGGTGGGCCTTAGAGCCGTGCTGAGAGTGTTATTGTGGATCGGGTTGCACACCGCAGTATGCCATATTAGTTTTATTATTATTATTATTGTTGTTGTTGTTATTGTTGTTGTTGTTGTTGTTGTTGTTATTGTTGTTGGCTTTTGATCAGCGCTTGGGCAGGATCCGCCCCTCCGGAGTCTGACATATCAGTAGTGAGCGCAGGCACAATGATGTATATACACGTGCTTTGGTGAGGGGCATTGATGCCAGGCACCCATATAGTGCTGAGTGATTGTGTGTGTGTGATGAGGTGGCATTTGAGACAGATAACTTAAGTATGTTGAGAGTGAGAGTATCTGGGGATATTACCTTGAAATCATTTATTTGACATGCATACTTGTCATGTAGGTATAGAGATGTATCATTCCTCATGCTAGCTGTAACTGACATGTTCTTATCAGTGTTGGGCTTTAATTGTTATACTTGAAAGCATGTCTAAATTCCTATAATATGAACGAGCAGACTATGATAATTACTTTGAGTTACTTATTGCTATTGTCATCATTATATCTATGTTGTTGTTTATATTGGTTTTGACTATCTTCTTTTGAGCTCGTTACTGCTTTCAGCCTAAGGTTAGCTCTATTACTTATTGAGTACATGGGGTCAGTTGTACTCACACTACACTCTGCACTTCGTATGCAGATACAGGTACATCTGGACGTGGTGATTGCTAGATCTATGTTGGTGCTAGTATTTGGAGACTTTGAGGTAGCTGCTATGACGTCCGCAGACCTTGACACTCTTTCCTTTATTTTTTTTCTTATTACTGTTCTATTGTTCAGACAAGTGTACTACGAATTTGGTTTATGTATTGATACTCAGTAATGCTCATGTACTCGTTGACACCGGATTTTGGGAATGGTTATGGTAGTTCTGTTATTGTTTTTATCAAAGAATTATGATATTTTCCGCTATTAAGTTTATCAAACCATATTTATTCAAATGTTTAGCTATTATGAGACTGTTGACTTGTCTGACGAGTAGTGTTAGGCACCGTCGCGACTCCAGTGGGAGTTGGGTCATGAAAAGTTGGTATCAGAGTACTAGGTTGCTTAGGTCTCACGAGTTATGAGCAGGTTTAGTAGAGTCTTGCGGATTGGTACATAGACGTTTGTACTCATCTTCGAGAGGCTACCGAACCGTTAGGAAACTTCACTTTCTTGCATCTTGTCATGCAGATTTGTTATTTCCGAAGCTTGAAACTTGACTCTTCTGTTCTCTCACAGATGGTGAGGACACATACAACCGGATCAGGCGGACGACCACCAGTACCACCAGTACCACCAGTACCACCAGTTAGGGACGCGAGAGGTCAGGGCCGCGGTAGAGGTTGAGGTACGGTTCGTACTACAGCCAGAGCAACACCTGTGGAGCCACCAGTTGCTCCTGTTGAGGAGCAGATACTAGTTGTTGTTGAGCTAGTGGGACCAGCTCAGGCACCAGTAGTGCCCATTGTTATCCCTGGCCTTCAGGAGGCCTTGGCCCAGATTTTGACTGTGTGCATGAGCCTTGCTCAAGCGGTTTCGATTCCAGGCCGGGGAGGAGCCCAGACTCCCGTTACCCGTACTCCAGAGCACATAGCTCAGGGACTCTAAACACCGAGGGTACTACCATCCCAGTCGGTTGCTGGTGCTCGAGTCAGGGTTGGCCCACCTATGAGTGATGAGGAGCAGAAGAGACTGGATCGGTTTGGGAGGCTTAATCCTCATAGTTCAGTGGGGCAGAGTCGTACGATGCTCATGATATCCTAGATAGGTGTCAGCGGATTCTTCATACATCAGGTCTTTTGGACACTAGCAGGGTTGCATTCATTATATTTCAGCTGACAGGGGTAGCCTACAGATGGTGGCATGCCTACGAGTTGAGCAGGCCAACCGGCTCAGCACCACTTACCTGGCATGAGTTCTTAGTTCTCTTCTTAGAGAAGTTTGTCCCATAGACTCGCAGGGAAGAGTTGCATAAGCAGTTTGAGAAGCTACGCCAGAAGGTTATGACACTGACGCAGTACGATATGAGGTTCGCAAATCTGGCCCGTCATGCAGTGTGGTTGGTTCCTATTGAGACAAAGAGGATCACGAGGTTCTTTGATGGCCTCAACTATGGCCTACGCTTCAGTTTAGCTCAAGAGGCCGAGACTGATGTTAGGTTCGACCAGGTGGTCGAGATTTCTAGGCGCTTGGATTTGGGCGCGAGGAGCGGGAGGGCAAGAGGCCCCGTAGTTCAAATGTTTTCAATGGTACCTCATCTGAAGGTCAGTCACATCACAGCAGGGGTCGTCCTTATAGGCCCATTCAGATGGCTCGTCCTTGTTCATCGTGGTGCATCAGCTAGTCATGGTTCCTACAGGACTCGTCTGGTTCAGTCATTATTCAGTGCACTCCCAACTCAGAGTTCGTACCCTGCTCCATCAGTTTAGGGTTTGTCAGTATCAGGTTCTTCCAGTAATTGTTCTAGTTCTCGAGGATTGGTTCAGGCCCCGTAGTACTCTAGATCGAGGTTGCTTCGAGTGTAGGGAGTTGGGGCATGTGAGGAGTATTGCCCCTATCTTACCGGAGGTCCCGTTCAGCAAAGAGGTCGGGCTACTACTTCCGCACCAGTTACTATACCACCTCTCAGCCAGCTCGAGGTGGGACTCAGGCAGCTCGGGGTCGCCCTAGAGGGAGAGGTCGATCAGGTGGCGGTCAGGCTCGATGCTATGATTTTTTCGCTAGGCCAAAGGAAATTTCTTCCGATGCCGTGATCACAGGTATTGTTTCAGTGTACCACAAGGATGCTTCAGTATTATTTGACCCTGGTTCCATTTATTCATACGTGTCATCATACTTTGCTCGTTATTTGGATATTCCCCATGATTCTTTAGTTACGCATGTTCATGTATCTATGCCGGTGGGTGATTCTATTCTCTCTTTCTGACCCCTACTGCTATTTCTAGTCCCGAGAGTTCGGAACCCTGGCCTCTTCTACCTTTGGCCGATGAGAAACCAATAATCAGCACTGCTCCTGTTGTAGCTACTTCTCAACCTACAACTCCAACAACGCCATGCCTCTCTACACCAGATGTACTTTCGCCACCAGCATCTACTGCACCTCCTCCATCAGCCTAAGATGCCCGAGAGGTGGGTGCTTCTCTTCCCCAGTCTCTCGACCATGGGAATTAGGACACAATTATTCACCCCCTTCTCCAAATCCCCGAGGAAGAAGGAGTGTCACTCTTTCGGTTTCGAAGAGGTGCCATTTATTGTCCAAGCCAGTGGAGCTTGCCAACTATCTGAAGCCATTGGCTACAGAGAAGGATAAGAAGAAAATACACTCTATTTCGGGGAAGTTCCAGTTATATAACACAATGCATAATGCAGCAGCGGTATCGTACTTGCTTTCTTATTGTTTGTTTTTTACTTATTTGTTGTAACGTCGTTTATAACTTTAATATACTTTTTGCAGGCCAACTTCCTTGCTTCTGAGGGCCTTCAGAGATTGATTCTTGATAAACAAGGACTTGTCTCCGAACGGGATCAGCTGTTGGCTGCACCTCCCATTGTTGGAGGCAAAGGCTGTTGAAGCAGAAGAGCTTGAGGCCCGGTTACAGCAAAGTGAGCAAGAAGTGATGGCACAGAGCCAAAAAGCCACTCAATTACATGCACAACACCAAGATGCTAAGGTCGAGTGGGCTGAGCTTTAAGATGGTATACTTGCTGCCGCTGAGTGCGAGTCTGCCTCCGTTGAATAGGTGAATAACTTGGAGGAAGCCTTGAGCTCCAAAACAGAGGAGGCTAATTCCTCTAAGGAGAAGAGGCCCGGGATGGACGAGAAATTCAAGAAGATCATGGAGCAAAATTGGCTTCACCTTTCTACAATTCGTGATCTCGATTCTAGCCTCGTCGCCATGAGATCCGAGAGGGATGGCCTTCAGGTCGAGGTTGAAGGACTTAAGGTAAAGCTCCAACACCAAGGGTATTCCCTCGTATTTGAAAAGACGTACACTATGTATCATATGAGGATAAAAACCTTGGAGGAGGCTAAAGTGGACATCGTTGATATTGATGATTGCATTGCCAAGGCCCGAGCACTGGAGTTAACTGCTCGAGAATGTCTCCTGGCTCAGACTGACACAACTGACTCTTCGTACACCGGTTCCAAGTATTCGAGAATCGAAGAGGAATTTGAAGAGAATGATGATGAGGTACAGGTCCCGAACCGGCGGCTGATCCTCCCACTTCCCCAGGGGAGGGGGCGTAGATGCCTGTCTCTCCCGAGTTCAGGCGGCGATAATGTTTAGATTTTTCCTCTTTTCTTTTGTTGTTTTCCTTTGTACTTTTGTATTTATGCCGTTCGGCATTTTGATAAATGAAGAAGATTTTACTAAAGTATTGCGCAAAGTTTGTTCTTTTTTAGTTGAATTAGATAAGGCTTCGGGTGTATTTTTGTCTGATAGCTTCTTGTTTCGAGCATAAAATTTTCCGGAATCAACCCTTTACTATGAGGGTTTCATAAGAGAGGGCCCTCTTATGTTTACGGTACTCTTGAAGAGGACGTCTTTTGTTCATTCCAACACAAGCATTTGAAGTTTTCTGTTAACTTTCAAATGATAAAATCAACTCAACGTTTGGACAAGAAACAATATAAAAATAAAAGAACTTTATTTTATTCCTTCTATCTTTAAGAGTACATAAGCATTCGATTGCTAAAACAATTGATATACATGTGGCTAACTCATACAACTTGTCTCTGCAGGGTTTCCTCGGGGTCAGCCAAAACATCGACCTCGGGGTAGGTGACAGAGCCCTTCGGGAGTCCTGAATCAAGCGAAAGATATATTTCACAAATTTACTTGTGTACAACTGGAGGAAGAAGGAAGAAAGGCTCGGTTTACCATGGTTCTTGGCCTTCCACCCATATTTGGGGGCCATCTCATTCCACCAATAGGTTTCTGGCGTTGTAATATCCAGAATATTCTGAACCCACTGTCCAAGCCTTGAACCCTTATTTGTGTTCACCGAGTAACTGAAACAACGAAGACAAAAAGATCAACAATGATGGGGAACAATCTTTTTACGAAGGAAAGAGATGAATAAATTACAAACTTACGTGAACGATTCCATGATTCGGGAAAAGATGGAGTTGTGGCCGGAATGATATCCCTGGTAGCAATGATTACAAATCGCCCCACAATCATTTACTAAAATTTATTACTCCCCCACGAAAGATTTTGGGGGAGTAGAGGTTCATCATGTGTGCCAGGGTTAAGGTTTCCCCAATCTCCGTGCACAGCTGGCGTAAACAAGCTACCGTTTGCTATATAGAAAGGCCTACTTGTGCCAAGCAGACTTGATACCGATGGTAGAACTCCAAGATCACGGGGTCATGCTGTCCGCTCAACAAAAAGGGACCCAAGGTAAAGGGTTACGTATAGACATACGTAAAACCTTCCTTGGTAAAAGTAACCTGCTTTATCATATCCGGAGCAAGGATGTTAAGGTCTGGGCAATTGCAGTCCTCCTCGAGACTTAGAGCACTTAGGAAGTCAACGCTGGGAAGCTAGGTCCGATATGGGAAGGTCCCTACCGGGTTTCAGTTGTCACCGGTAAAGGATCGTATGAGCTGGAAAATCAGGATGGAGACAAATTGCCCAGCAATTGGAACGTGACTCACCTCAAAAGGTATTACTACAAATGAATCCTACCTATACTGAAAGTATGTGCTGCACTCCTTTTCCATTCGACCAGTTTTTATCCCAAGCAAGTTTTTCTGGCAAGGTTTTTAACAAGGCATCAACGGAAAGTATACTACGAAGGAAGCGTCATCGGTAAAGTTAAGACCTTTAAATGACAAGGCACTGAAATAATAAACCAGTACGGAATGGTTAAAATAATCTTTGGCTCGATAGCAAGGTCCTAATGGGAAGTAAAGCTTGCCATCGAACAAAAGACTATTCAACCGTTCACAAGTGTTTCAACCAACGAAGCAAAACTTACAGTGTTCTAATTCGCATTCGAACACTAAGGGGAATAGTATTGGATACGGCAACAAAGATGCCACAAAAACTGGGACTACGAGACCGGGGAACAAAAATGTCTCATCGGGACTGGGGACTGCATGGCCAGCCCGTAGAAACAAGTTGTACGAGTTAGCCACATGTATTGGCAATTTTGTTTTAGCAATTGAATGCTTATGTACTCTTAAAGATAGAAGGACTAAAATAAAGTCCTTTTATTTTTATCTTGTTTCTTGTCCAAACGAAGAGTTGATTTTATCATTTGAAAGTTAAGAGAAAACTTTAAATGTTTGTGCTGGAATGAACATGAGACGTCCTCTTCAAGAGCACCGTAAACATAAGAGGGCCCTCTCTTATGAAATTCTCATAGTAAAGGGTTGATTCCGAAAAAGTTTATGACCGGAACAAGAAGCTATCGGATGAAAATACACATAAAGCCTTATCTAATTCAACGTAAAAAGAACAAACTTTGCGCAATACTTAAGTAAAATATTCTTCATTTATCAAAATGCCAAACGGCATAAATACAAAAGTACAAAGGAAAACAACAAAAGAAAAGAGGAAAAATCTAAACATTATCGCCGCCGGAACTCGGGGGAGAGAGGTATCTACGCCCACCCCCTCTTCCCGGGGAAGTGGGCAGATCAACTGTCGGTGCCTTCATCATCATTCTCTTCAAGTTCCTCTTTGGTTCCCGAATACTCGAAACTGGTGCTCGAAGAGTTAGTTGTGTTAGGCTGAGCCGGAAGACGTTCTCGAGTAGTTATCTCTAGTGTTCGGGCCTTGGCGATGTAATCATCAATATCAACGATGCCTGCAATGGCCTCCTCCAACGTTTTTCTCCTCATATAATACATAGCGTACGTATTTTCAAATACGAAGGAATCCCCTTGGCATTGGAGCTTTGCCTTAAGTTTGTCAACCTCGGCTTGAAGTCCATCCCTCTCGGATCTCGTAGCGATGAGGCTAGAATCGAGATCACATATTGTAGAAAAGGTGAAGATGGTTTTGCTCCATGATCTTCTTGAATCTCTCGTCCATCCCGACCCTCTTCTCCTTAGCGGCATTAGCCTCCTCGGTTTTGGAGCTCAAGGCTGCCTCCAAGTTATTCACATGTTCAACGGAGACAGACTCATGCTCTGCGGCAGCAAGTGCAATATCTTGAAGCTCAGCCCACTTTGCCTTAGAATCTTGGAGTTGTGCATGTAATTGAGTGGCTTATTGGTTGTGGGCCACACTTCTTGCTCACTTTGCTACAATCAGGCCTCAAGCTCTCTCGCTTCAGCAGCCTTTGCCTCTAGCACCGGGAGGCGGGCAACAAGTTGATTCCTTTTGGCCAACAACTGATCCCGTTCGAAGACAAGTCCTTATTTATCAAGAATAAATCTCTGAAGGCCCTCAGAAGCAAGGAAGTTGGCGTGCAAAAAGTATATTGAAGTTAGAAACCTCGTTACAACAGATAAGTAAAAAACAAGCGATAAGAAATCAAGTCTGATACCGTTGTCGCATTATGCATTGTGTTATTCAATAGGCACCCCTCGAAAGAGAGTGTATTTTCTTCTTATCCTTCTCTGAAGCCAACGGCTTCAAGTAGTTGGCAAGCTCCACCAGCCTGGACAATAGATGACACCCCTTCGAAATCGAAAGAGTGACACTCCTCCTTCCCCGTGGATCTGGAGAAGGGGTGAATTATTGTGCCCCAAATTCCCGTGGTCGGGAGACTAGGGAGGAGAAGCTCCCTCCTCTCGGTCATATATGGCCGATGTAGGAGGTGCAGCGGATGCTGGTGGCGAAGGTACAACTGGTGTAAAGGGGCATGAACTTGTTGAAGTTGTAGGTTGAGAAGCAGTTGCAATATGAGCAGTGTTGATTATTGGTTGCTTATCGACTGAAGGCAGAAAAGGCCTAGGTTCCGAACTCTTGGGACCAGAAATAACAATTGGGGTAGGGAAGTGAGAATCAACATCTCTACTATTTCCATTTCACCCCAAAAGTTCTCGGACCTCACCTTCGGTCGAGGTTTTAAGCTCTCCCGATTGAGCACTCAGTTGAGCTGATGAAGATCGTTGTCTTCATCACTAGCTTCCCCGTTATCTTCAATGACCACTATGACTATGGCCGACTCAATTGAGACCTTCTTTATTTTCTTATTTTAATCTCCACCCAAGGAAGAACGCCACATTTTTGGTTGCTTGTTCTCTGGCTGGGGACTCCGAGAAGAAGCACCCCCACCGGAAGTAGATCCGAGGGAACCGCTTCAAGCGAGAGCACTTTGTAATAATCTCGCGGTCTCCTCGAGGTCATCCAAAACATCGACCTCGGGGGAGGTGACAGAGCCTTGCGGGAGTCCTGAATCAAGCGAAAGATATAGTTAGCAAATTTACTTGTGTACAACCGGAGGCAGAAGGAAGAAGGACTCAGTTTACCATGGTTCCTTGCCTTCCACCCATATTTGGGGGCCATCTCCTTCCACTGGCGGGTTCCTGGCGTGGTAATATCCAGAATCTTCTGAACCTACCGGTCCAGGCCTTGAACCCTTAGTGGTGTCCGCCAAGTAGCTGAAACAACGGAGACAAAAAGATCAACAATGACGGGGAACAGTCTTTTAACGAAGGAAAGAGATGAATAAATTACAAACTTACGTGAATGATTCCATGATTCACGAAAAGATAGAGTTTTGCCCGGAATGATATCCCTGGTAGCAATAATGACAAATCGCTCCCTCCATCCGCGGTCACTGTCATCATCCACGCTGGTGAGAAGGGCGTGGTGGCCACGTTTACTGAAATTTATTACTCCTCCATGGAAGATTGGGGAAGTAGAGGTTCATCATGTGTGCCAGGATTAGGGTTTTCCCAGTCTACATGCACAACCGGCATAAACAAGCTACCGTTCGCCATGTAGAAGGGCCTACTTGTGCTAAGCATAACTGATACCGATGACAGAACTCCAAGATCACGGGGTCGAGCCCTACGCTCAAAGAAAAGGGACCCAAGGTGAAGGGGTACATATAGATATACATAAAACTTTCCTTGGTGAAAGTAACCCGCTGTATCAGATACGGAGCAGGGATGTTAAGGTCTGGGCAGTTGCAGTCCTCCTTCACAGTAGGAATACTGGAAGGGTGAATGGAGGAGGGGTACCTGCTAACGACCCAAGTCCGTGGAGACGTAGAGGGGAACTTCTCTTGGAAGTCATTGACGATACTCAGGTTCTTAGGTATAATGGTGCTCACCGTGGGAGGATCAGCGTCAACATCAACCTTTTTGTCTTTGTTTCACTTCGGGCCTCCATCGAAGAGAAGACCAAGGTTTTTGAAAGACTCAATAAAAGAAGCCATGGTAGTAAAACGATAGTGAAGTTTTTTGAAGAAAGTCAGAAAAAGATGAGAGCAGAAAGAGGTTTAAGTCCAAAGAAGATGGTGAACTTATGAAAGTTCTGGAAGTGAAAGAGGTAAAATGATGAGTATAAATAAAGATATAGACGGCATAAATTGTGGTCATGATTACCTCGAGAACCGACAAAAATATTGCTAGATCGTGGGGCAACACGTGTTCGGGTTATTAAATGCGAGAAGACGTGCGTCCTTTCAAGCGGTCAGAGACTATTCAGAAGGTTTTCAGAAGATTTACAGCCAAGAAAGGGATATTCACCAACTTCCCAGTGATACAAAGATATGCCACCGGAAAGCAGGGGGACTATCTGTATAGGGTAAAATTGGTTTATACTAAATGATCAAATAGTAATGTGACATGTGGAACCAAAGACAGGTAGAAAGTAAATCAAGTAACAACTCGTACCGGGAACAACAGCTGCAGTTGGCATCGGATAGACCCCGAATGGAACATCATCAACGTGAGCAGATTGAATGTTTGCCATCGGATAGCATTCAATGACATATATTCCCTAGCATTAAATATGCAGCCATTGCAGAGAATATTTGCATTCATGGCCTGCCGTTACATATTCATCAATGACCCATTTATTGTCATTTAAGAAGGGTTTGATTCTAGGATCTTGTTTCCCTAGGTATGACTATAAATAGTAGGCTGAACAGCCATTGTAACATACGAAATCCTCGGTAAAACTTATGCTATATTTCATTTTCAAGCTTAATTAGAGAACTTTATTTGCTCTTTTACAATGTTCTTATTTCTGTCATCGGAGACATTGCTCTCGGAGCCAAGCTTGTCATTTTTTCGATTTTAACCGCTAAGTCTTATTTTAATCTTGTTTATTTATTATTTTTTGATTAAATCAGTTCGCTTGTCTATAAACCACGTAACAAATTCAACTGTAATGTTTTACAGGTAAACAGCCTTCACAGTTTCACTCGTCCATTTCTCATCTTCCCCTTTCCACCGAGCACAATACCAGAATTTCTTCCGAAAAAGGATATCAAATCTTGCTTCCCTTATAACGCAATCTCGATTTTTAGCTCCTCCTTCCCGGGAAACTCCATTAGCATTAATCCAAAAAACTAAATTTATATAATATTTAACTCCTCCTCCCTCACAAAAAGCTCCAAACATTAACTCAAAACACCCTACTCCT
This sequence comes from Nicotiana tomentosiformis, assembly GCF_000390325.3. Lineage (NCBI taxonomy): Eukaryota > Viridiplantae > Streptophyta > Magnoliopsida > Solanales > Solanaceae > Nicotiana > Nicotiana tomentosiformis. The sequence goes on from NC_090819.1 coordinate 39,761,943, forward strand.
TCGCAAGATGCTTCTCTCTCATTATTTGAAGCTTCCAATCTCTTAAGTCTGTAAACCCAATAATCAAAAGTTTAGGCAAATCTAGCCAATTTTATTATTATAATAAAAAATATATACCCAACAATCAAAGTTAAACTAAATCTAACCAATTTGATTTTGCAATATGGTATTTTTACCAAAATAACTCTTATCCTCCATAAAGAGATTAATGAGTTGCAGAGAGTAAAAAAATAGAAAAGTCATCTCTAATCTTTTTCACTCTACGAATGAATACTGAAAAATCAATCTTCAAAAGAAAGATTGGGAAACAAATATCCAAAACAAAGATAGGTGCAGGCAAAATGCTAATTAGAACTATTATTCTTGAGTTGGACAATTCAATATTGCTCAATTAGTGCTTTCTTTTTTGCTTTGGTTTAACTTATGACGGTCCAACAGGACGGGACGAGACGGGACAAAATTAACGGTACGGGACAACGTTTAACCTGGACGATGGCGGGATGGGACGAAATGGTAGGCCCATCCCGTCTCGCTAACAAACGGGATGGGAAGGGACGGGTTCGCGGGCCTTAAGTGCCGTTTTAAAAAATATATATTATTTAAGCATTAAGTTTGGCAACGACTATTTTTTTGACAATGACTAAGTTTTTAAAATTTGCAACGGCTAGTTTTTTGACTTATTTACTAAACTTAAAAATTAAACGGAAATTAGAAAACTAAGTAAAGAATTATAAAATATTAAAACAAAAGACTTGTAATAAAATATTCTAGTAATTATAAATTTATAATAGAGTTATAATTTATTTAATATAATTTCAAGTCTTCAAGTAACTAAGTAAGAGTATAAGACAATTCATAAAAAAATTCAACCCTTAGAGACTTTTATTTTATTAATAGAACTTTCAAATCTCACATACAAATATAATTCTTTTGAAGAGCACCTAATCTACGCAGCCACCTTCTAGGAAGGGTTCTGTTTGAACTAGACCTCTTAGTAGCCAATTATAAATTATCATACTAATATTTGTAAGCTCCTATATAACTTCGTTGTAATTTATCTATAATTTCTCTCGGGTATTGTTTTGGAATTGGTAATGTTGATTGATGTTCCATGAGTTTCATGTCGTCATCGCTCCCAGTGCTAAGTGTATCATTGTATTCTTCTTCTTCTTCCCCAGTGGTTAATTTTTTAAAACCAAGATTTCTTCTTTCTGAATTAATCCAATCTCTGAATAATACGGAAATCTCTAGGTTGTCCTCCGCTAATGAATGTTTATGATATTTAATTTAAAATCTTGCCGCACTAAAAGAACTCTCCAATGCTACTGATGATGCTTGAATAGCAAGGATATCTCGGGCCATTATTGAAAGTGTTGGAAAAACCTTGCCACGCTCCCTCCACCATGCCAAAAGTTCTTCGTTGCCTTTTCGTCTTTAATACTTTCCAATCCTTGATTAAGATAAGAATCAAGTTCATCATCAATAGAGGAATCAAAACCTGTTATATCATCCATATCTTCCCATAGAACTTCTACTCTAGACTTAGAAGTAGAAGGAGAAGTTTCACCACCTGTTGTTTCCATAGATTTATATTTATCAAACATTGATCTAGCATAAAAATATATGCTAGCTTGGCAGTCTTCGAGAGATCGTTGTTCATTTTCTTGAATTGCTAAATTCTCATAAATTTTACGAATAAGTCCCTTTGCATCTCTTAAATTTAAATATGGGTTAAGTATAGTAGAAATTAAATAAACTTGGGGAATATGGAAAAAATACTTTTTAAATTTTGCAATCATTTTATTAATGGCCGGTGCATAAGTTGGATTAGTTTTATACTTACCAAATACAACAAAAATTCTACAAATATACCATAATATTTGTGTAATAGTAGGATAATATATACCATAAAATTATTTTGTAGCATAATAAAATTTTTCTAAAAATTTAGTAAGCTCTTTGATCTGATCCCAATCAGAATCAATAATTTGATCAATGGGGATACCATTATGCATACTAAATACCTTTTGTTTAGGCACCCGATAATCATAAGCAACTTTAAGCATTTCATAAGTAGAATTCCACCTAGTACAAACATCTTTTGAAACTTTTCTATACGAAAGGTTAGCACTAGCACATTGTTGAGAAAACTCACGAATTCTTCTCGCTTTATTAGCACGAAAAATATAGCCGCAAGTATGTTGTACTTTACTACAAGCATCAGAAAATAAACTAATACCATCTTTTTCAACCAAGTTAAAAATATGGCATGCACATCTAACATGAAAAATTGATGGATTAATTGGACAAAGTCTAGTTCTTAAGCTAGTTGCTGCAGTTGTGTTAGCAGAAGCATTATCTAAGGTGATAGTTAAAACTTTATCAATGAGTCCATAAAAATCAAGTACTTATAGAACAGTAGTTGCAATATATGCTCAAGTGTGTTTTGAATCAACAAATTTATAACCAATAATATATTTTGCATGCTCCAGTGATGATCAACCCAATAACATGTAACAGTTAAATAATCACAACCATTAGGACTACGACCTATATCAGATGTGATAGACACTTTACAATCTAAGTGAAAAAATACACAACGAATATACAGAAGATATTCAGTTTGAAATTTAAAAACATCATTTCTAACCGTGGTCTTAGGAAAACCTTGAAAAGCATGATTATAAGTTTCTTGTATATAATGCACAAAAGCAAGGTGAGAAGGAAAAGTAAAAGGTAAGCCACAGAGAGCCACCATTTTTGCTAAGATCTCACAATCTCTATCTTTGTTATAGGGGCGTAAAATAGTACCAGAAGCAGGGTCAAGTTGTTGTTGTAAAATTAGAACCCCCGCCAAATCCACTAGGAGTGCCAATACCAGTGCTAGGATCTGGTATTTGTCCGACTTCTATTTTAGCTTGTATCCATAAAGCTTTGTGGTCCCTACCTAAGTGCCAAGTTAACCCCCCGTCCCACCACTTTTGGTGTGCGCAAATCGTTGCTTACATATTTCACATGTAGCACGTTGATTGACTTTATCATGTTTAAAAAATTTTCATACAAGTGATGTTTTGGGACGTTCACCCTTAGGCTTACCCCTTACAGAAGGTACATGGGGTAAAGCTCTAGACCGAAATTGACTCTGAGTTGGAGCTTGTGTTGCGAGACTAGTGAGTGTTTCATCTAATTCTTCTTCCTCATTTTCTTCATCCTCATTTTCTTCGCCCTCAATAAAAATATCATTGCCAAATTGTCTTTGTAAAGTTTCATGATCTAGTTGTTCTCCGAAATTAATATTATAACATGGGGGAGGGGAGGGGAAGGGGGGGTTGGAAAAATGAAGTTTCATCAACATGAGTCATTTCATCTATATGTTTTCTAATTCTAGGAAAAGGGTTAGAATTAGGATTACTACTACTTTCACCTTTACTACTTTTTTTACTAGTTTTTTTTAAATATGCCAAATACATTTTTAGGTGCCACAATTTAAATATGAAATTAAATTTAAAAAGTTAACACAAAAATTAAACACACAAATAAAATACGAAAATAGAACACGTAAAGTAAACACAAAAATCAAGCACTAAAATGATGCGCAAAAATTATATATTAAAATTAGGAGATGGAACGAGTGCACTGTGATTAAATATTGAAACTTGAAGAAATTGCCCAAAATATTGCTTCAAATACTTGACGAATTAATTTGAAGCTTGAAAGTTGTTCCAAAAATTTGCCCAAATACTTGAAACTTATCACTTGATTGTGAGAAAATTGAGAGAATAATATAGATAGAATGTAAGAGATTTGAGAGAGAATGATTGATTTTTGTGAGAAAAAATGAAGAAGGATGGGGTATTTATAGTAGAAAATAGGGCAAAAGTGTAATTTAATAAACTTAGGGATTATATTAAAAGTTTGGGGGTATTTTGGGTGGGGGCCAAATATGACCGTTTTTGGCCGTTGAAAACGGCTATTTTTGCAATTGAAGCCATTGCCCAACGACTATAATTCAAAAAAAAAAGACGGGGGTCAGGCGGGATGGGTAAGACGGGACGGTACGAAACGAGACGGAATAAACGGGACGAAACGGGATAAACGGGACGAAATGGCCATCCCGTCTCATCCTGTGTCCCGTTTAACATGGGCCCATCCCGTTTAGAATTAAGTGGGACTGGACGGAACGGGACGCGGGACATGACCGGGACGGGACGGTCGCGTTGGGCAACCTTAGTTTAACCATAGCCGATGGAGAGGAGGAGAAAAAACAGAGGGTGGAGTCTTTACTTTTTGGCGAAAAGACAACAAAGTCCCTTTCGTTGCTCTTATTTTATGATATGTTGTTAAGGGTATTTATGAGAAAGAAAATATGTACAGAATGCGTTAGCAAATATATTATCGTTGCTCTCCATATATATATATATATATATATATATATATATATATATAACCAAATATATTCTCTTTTTCTTCCCTCGAAATAAATTTGACCTAATCCTTAAACCTAACAAAACTGGGGCACAATTCCCGAACTGAAATTGAATTGTAGCTGTAAGTAAGTAACGAAGAAAGAATGCCGTTGAAGGTGTTAGACGCCACCATAGCAACTTTTAATGGCGTCTTTGAGAAGTTCAGAGCAGAGGCGCCCCAAAACAAAGCAAATTTCATCCTATTCTTGGCTGATATAGACCCTTCTACCAACCTTAGTTGGTGCCCTGGTAATTTCTGTACTATTCTATCGTTTAATTAATAATGTACCCTGTTTTACTTTTTTGCAATTAATTGAGTGTTGTGGAGAAATTTCTATGATCTATCTTAGGTGTTTGTTTGCACTTCCCTTCTCTTGTTGTTTTACAGAAAGAATTTTATGTAATTTTTGTATATTTGCCGTTGAGTTTGTTGGTGCCTTGGTGGTCTTGAATCTTAATATTTGAGGAACTGAAATTGGATTTGAACTTTTGATCCTGGTGGTAAACTTGATAGCTGATGTTTAAGAATGTATTATGTCAAGTAGATAGGATGGTGGCGTTTCTTCAGGTGATTATTACTACTAAGTAACTCTTTTTGTTCTTAGGCGACATACTCCTATATGCTAAGACTTTAGTCAGTTTTGAGGTCTGTTCATTTCAAACTGGTTTTTTGTAATCCATTTCACCTATTAGAGTTCAATTCGAAGAGTCATATGAGCTAGAGAATCCTAAATGATGATGTTATTTTAGTGTATCAATTTTATGGGTTCATAGAATTTCTGTTGGTATATCTTTAATTTCTTTTTTAGATATAACACAAAGTGGCTGAATTCTGAACAATTTTGTTCAAATATACAGTCTAATGATCATCATGGCCTACCACGAGCTCTACAGTCTTCTCAGCTCATGGTATAGTATGGTCTATTCATGATGATTGGGCCTACTGTAGGATTAGCTTGAGGTTTGTCTCTACTGTTTAGTGGGGAGTAACTAAGATCTGTCATCTTTTGACTTAAGGAAGAATAAACTTTTTCGGTCATTCTAGTTCATTTGATGTCAAATGGAAACTTTTCGCCAGTAAACACTATCAAAGAAATTAAGTTATAAGTTAGCGAGCATGCCTTTAATTAGAGCTGGTCTTGAAGTTATTAGATTCATGCGGAGTGAGGAGAGGCATGGAGCAGACCTCTCTCTTTGTGTTGAGAGACGTCTTCACATGCTCTGACTTCAATTAGGATCAAGGGAGAGGTATGATCAGCTTTCCATCTCTAACTGACTATAATAGAATCTACTAAAAAACAATTCACGAGCATGGTGATGTGGGACAGGGAGCAAAATGACTTATTGTTGGACTAGGACTTATGAAACTCCCCTTGAGATGAAGGCATTGTCAAAATACTACTGTTAATGTTCTCTCGTTCCAGTATCATTGTGTTTCTTTTCTTTAAAGTGATACACCTCTAAACATGTTTCACTTATGAGTTATGTCTGCATCTTTGGCTAATAGTCTACCTTGTCTCTGCCAGAGGCATACCTAGGGATTTGAATATCAGGGGTGCACCATTACAAGCTGTCATTGGCCACAACAACTGAATAGAGGGTACATTCGGTCGGCATAGTTGATCTAGTGTTAAGTCTGTTCCATTCTGTCAATTTTCTGTTTATTCAATTCAGTTTTATTAGGTTTTTCATTCTTAACGACAAATCAATCTTCAAAAGAAAATATGTTTGATTCAATTCAATTTTTTCCTCTTGATTAAAGTTTTATTGAATATTAGAAGAAGAAAAAATAGAAAGGAAATGCTAACAAATCGAAAGACCAGTCAAATAAATTAAATTAGATAAAATGTTGAAAAACAGATTTTGCAATTTGCTGTATTCTTTGGTTGATTAGTTTTGATTTACCTTTAGAGGTCGTTTGGTAAGATGCATTAGATAAAATAATACATGCATTAGCTTTGTGTATTAATAATACCTTGTTTGGTGCACTTTTTGAACCTATGCATTAGTTATGCAAGCATTAGTTATATACCCTATTTGGTGTTATCCTATGCATAATTAATGCATAGGAAACCATGATATTAACAATGCATTGGGGTTTAATGCATGCATTAGCTTAGTTAAAGACAAAATTGTCCATCAAAATTTATGCTTGATTAAAATATGCAATTATATTAATGCAAGTTTGATGTAAAGTTTGATACTGAAATTGCTCCCGCTATTTATATCTATACTCCATCAATTTCTTCATTGTAAATTTATAAATCTATACTCTACTACTACGTACTGGAATGCACTTGTAATCAACTCATTTTCCTTTTATTTTTTTAATTCAAACTTTCTTTGCCTAATAATCCAAGAAAGTGGGAAATAAATTTTTATCCCTAGTAGATAAATAAAACTTAGCATATTTTCTGTTTTATAAATAAATATTCAGTTCTATACCACAATATAGGTAGACAAATCAAAAAAAAAAATTTAAACCTTTTTTCATATAAAAACATTCCTCATCATATGTTTCTTTTAAAAAGAGAAAGCGATGGCCTGGTTATGAGGGTATTTTTGTAAACAAACAATTCTTTTAGAAATTGTGCAATGCTTTAATACATCAAACCAAACAATGGATAAGAAATATGTCAGCATAACTAATACCAACATTGTTAATACACTCTATTCAGCATTATTCTTATGCACCCTACCAAACGACCCCTTAAAGTTGTTGAAGCTTTTTTGTTTTCCAATTCAATTCTCAAATCTAATATGAACTTTTCTTAATTGGTCTTTGTTTGCAACAAATTTTTGCGATACAAAAAATGAACTGCAGTCACAATATAAATATCAAGAAACATAATTTTATTGATAAACAATGCGGGTACAATTCTGTTTGTCCCATTGATTCTTCTCTCCTGATTATCTTCGTGATTCGAGGGCTGAAGCAGCTTATTTCTAGAACGTAGGATGATGCAGACTTCCTTGGAATGTATTTGATCTCCATGAAAGGATGTTGTGGATCTTCTTGAAGTATTTGCTTATCTAGAAGTATCTGACCGCATCTTGATCTCTTTGTGAGTATTCAATGAGTTTATGGATTTTTCAAGATGATCTCAATTTTCGAGAGTTTTTTAAGAAAATATGTAACCTTTTTTATAGGAGTGACCTAGGGTTAGGGTAGAGTAGCCTCCAAGTTAGGGTTTTGGTAGAGTAGCCTTCAAGCAACCCTAATAGACTCCTAGAATTTAAAGAGTCGTCTTGTAGTATCTTGAATTTAGGATTTAGCTTGATCCGTTAAAATTTCGATGCCTACCGTCTTCTTCGAGAATGTGTTTGAGTTAGCAAGAGGAACAGAGAAAAAGAGTAAGAGGAGAAATGAGAAATAAAAAAGAAGAGTACAAAACCAAAAGAAAAGAAAATAGAAACAAACCCCTGGTAGTCTAAACAAAGCATGAAAGCAGTGATATTTTCAGTAATGTATTTCGAACTTGAGTTGCACACTAGTAGAGTGTTTTAAGCAAATAACTCACATCCAGTGCCCCTACTTTCATTTGTTATTGGGGTACCAAGCAAGATGTTTGTCATTTTTTAATATATATTTACATACACAGATAATTTTTGCCAACTTTACAGGTGCTAGTGCATCCTAAGTCCTACATCATGTAGGTTTGCCTCTGTTGTCTGCTGCCTCCATTTTTATATCTAGGAATTCTGACATTCTGCAATTGTATCTGGTATTATATTGATAAGGTGTCTTTCTTTCTGCATCTGCTTGCAATGTGATAGCAGATATTGATACAAGCTACCCTTTTCTGCAATTTCCTCTTTTTTAGTACAAGAATTAATTGCCCAGAAACATGACAATGCTTCTTATGATCTTATCGGCGGTAGCCTGTCTTTTCTAAGAGTCTTAAATATTCATATTCAATTGCAAAACTATGGTCCTATAGTTCTTTAACATTCTTCTGTTTCTCTTCCAAGAGACCATTAACAATTTGAAGAGACTCAAACACCAGGGTATTCACTCAAACTTTTAAGAGATAAAGGATGTATATTGTTCAAAAAGTCTGACCATGATTAACCGAGAGGATTCAACATTAGGGGAATGAGTGAAATCAATTCAAGGGAATTAGTATCAGTATCAACATCAAGTAGTTAGCAACCGTCCAAATTTTATTTTCGTACTAAATTTCCTAGTTGTTGTCAACCCATTTGCTATTTTATCTATATTGCTATTAATTAAGTACCAACACCACAGACGAACTTCTTATCTCTCCTCTAAAAGTCTGAACCTACATTTGCCTTCGATTTCGTAGCTATATCATCAGCAATCATAGAATTGAAAGCTTGGTCTCTCCTCCAGATACACACTTTCTTAGATCATTATGTCATATTTTGCACTTATTTAGTTGTCGTGAAAAAATTCTTTGTATCATTATTTCATTTTGAACATGCAGCAATTCATAACTAAAGTAAAAAGTAGCACAAGCACAATTGTGCAGTGATAGTATGAGGCTTTAATCTTGGATAGGGTGGCAAATTGATCCAAAAACATATAACCCGCCGAACCCACCAATAATTTAATGGGTTGGCCGAAGGATATTATTACTGATGGGCTGGTTTGGGCACAGCCCAAGCTAGCCCATTAAGAACAACCGCCCAAATAGACCCGTGGGATTGCCCAAAGTTGACCCATTTCTTCTCAAATATGGTAAGTTCTCTTAGGCCTGAAATCTTAATACTGGTGTGTTTTATTCTTTTCTCTGACCTGTTTCCTTGATAGAGTTCCCCCGTACTACTTACTGGCTCGTTCATCTCGAACAATTTGACTTAGTTTATATCTTTTCCTGTCCTATGTCCTAACAAACTTATGTCTTGCTTTATAACTTTTTGTTTCTCTTACAATTCGATTTATCTCTGTTAATGAACTTTTGAATAATTTTAAACTTAGTCTGATATCTTTCTAATTATTTATTTTACTTTCTTTTGTTTTGACTAATATTGGTAAAATTCATATAGTAACTCAACTTGCACTCAATGTTTTAGTTAATATCCATCTAAATTGAAGTGAATCAAATTTTACAAAATATATTGAATGGGATTAACTAATGTTGCTATGTTTTTGTGTTCAATTTTTTTCCGTTGTTCTAGCTTCAGTTTCATCCCGGGTTGGGCTATGACCTATGATTTAGCCCATCCCGACCCAACCTATCTTAGCCCAACTAAATTTTGGGCGTGTTGGGTTATAACCTATTTATTGATCAGCCCATATTTTTTTTGGTAACTAGAAATTTTTATTAATTACCAAGTGAATATTTACAATCCCAGCTAGACCAAACTTAGTTTGCTGATCTCCACCACAATTCTAAATTTAGTTTGCTGATCTCCACCACAATTCTAAACAACTCCTAGCTACTACTATGCATCTCTAGAAAGATTAACACACCTTCTAGGGATGCTTTCCTCCTCTTCCTATCTATGCAGCTACACAAACTAGTGAACTACTACTCAACTACTCTCAGGTTGCTACAATTCAGAATTTGCATTTCTGTAAAAAGCTTCTCACAACAGCTACTGGTCGAACATTGCAAACATAGGCAATCTCCCTTGCAATGCTATCACTTGTTTTCTCCAATACCGTGGTGTTCTTTTCCCTCCATACAGCAAGAACAAATTCAGAATGAACCATTTTTATCAAACATGCTTGTTTTGTCTTTCCTCTGGTACAATGAAGTATCTCCTGTTGGTGTTGCTGCCATGAGCTTTTTGCTGGCCATTGTATCTGCAACCATTGCATCAATCTTGTCCATAAGTCTAGCAAACCTGCAATCAAAGAATAGATGGTTTCTTGTTTCATTCCCAGCTTTTAGAATAGATGGTTTCTTGTTTCATTCCCAGCTTTTCTTAAGCCACATATTGATCAACTTTTAACCTGCATTCATAAGTCTATCAACTCTAAGTAGTCTCTTGTCACGACCCAAACTGATGGGCCGCGACGGGCACCCGATACCTTACTCAACCGAGTACCAACATAACGTGTCTTTTCATATCATACTATCATAGATAACTGAGCCGGAAAGGCTGCCGTGAGATAAGTAGAATACAACATTTAGTACCAACTTATACATAAGACATACAGTCCTATAAGACCAAAATAACAACTCGTACACTGAACATAAGCCGGCAAGGCCATACAATCTTTTACGTACATGACATCTGTCTACAAGCCTCTAAGAATACATAATTGTCATAAAGGTCGGGACAGAGCCCCGCCATACCAAACAATACACGTCTAAATCATACTGACCAAACAAGCAACTCCGGAGCAAATGGAGCGCACCAACACCTTCCGCTGAGCTGATAGCCTACTTGGAGGACTCTCGACCTGTCTATCGGGACCTGCGGGCATGAAATGCAGCGTCCCCAGGCAAAAAAGGACGTCAGTACAAATAATGTACCGAGTATGTAAGGAATGAAAATCAGTAAATAATAGACATGAGAGAAACATGGAGTAAAAGACTCGACATGTACGTCTGCATAGCTCTGTGAATCATTTTATTTTTTATAATGTCATGCATATACGTATAAATGTCATACCATGCATAGGTATATGCGTTCATAACATCATCAAGCCTCTGAGGGCATCCCATCGTATCATTTCGGCCACTGTGGGCAAGCCTCTGAGGGCATCCCATCATATCATTAACTTACGACGAAACTTTATCGTACGAAAATGCAGGATGTAACATCTCATTTCCGAGCTTCCATTAATTTATTCATGGCACACTTTCACGTACGAAAACATGGGGTGTAACATCTCTCTTGCTGTCACGATCCAAAAACCCACCAGGATCAGCACCTAACCTAACCCGCTAGGTAAGCCAACACGTTTTAAACAATCAAAGCAAGATCAGATTTGGGATAATCAACTATTATAGTATAAATGAAACATAAATAAGTCTGCAATCAACATCATAGTGCAAAAATATTACATTAATCTTCCAAAACTTGGCAGTACGAACTACGAAGTTATGAGCTACTAAATAGAGTCTCAAATGTAAAAGTACTATCTGAAACAAGGTTACACTAGATTATATAGGAAGCAAATCCAACATTGCAGCTCACCAAGAAATCTCCAAAGCCGACCTACTAAGCCTTGGATGGTCAGGATAAACATGTTAACTAGCTAGTACCTAGCCGTAAGTATCGTTATGTTATTCTTTCTTCTTCCTTGCCCATAGGGTTCTTCCCAGTTCTGGCACTTTTTGGTGGATTCTGAATGTACATGGTACCAACAAACATTTTACTTCCCTCTTTTTCCACTAGTTGGACCCCTTTCGTTTCATATATGCCTCAAAGGAAATTTCAAGGCACTCTATACTGTTATGCATTAGCTCGTAAACTGAAAGTGTAACCATCGCTTAGTATCCCAAAGCCATTAATGTGTTTTTACCTGAATACTGATATACTAAAAATTATAAAGCTCATTGTCTTGTAACTAAATACTGATAAACTCGATAGTTGTAAAACCACTAACTGAGAGACTGTATAATATAATTAATAGCTGAGGAAAAACTGGTAACTGTAATACAAACTACGGAAATCGGTGTCCTCTTCTAGTACTTGTAGATAGGTGATTACACTCGTATAAATTGTCCCTCGATCGTAAGTACTGATGACTAACACTAGGATCTGCACAAAAATATATAAGTGTAGTATGAGTACAAAATCAACGTGTACTCATTAAGTATCAAGTCTAATCCCGATAAAGTAGTACCGAGGTTTAGACAATCAATGCATACTTCCATAACCCGTTTAACACATAACCATATACAAGAAATGAAGAAACAACTAGGAAACCACAGATATAAATAATAAGGTACCCAGTCAAGAAACAAGTATTAAGCATGGTTTTCAGATAAATTGATTAAGAGCATAGATAAGTTACCAAATCCGCATATACAGATGGTATGCACCAAATAGCATGTGTATGCATGAGTCTAGACTGTCTATATATGATAAAGACTCAACTTTACCTCAACCAACACGTCCCAGTTGCTCGACACCTCCCAGGTGTCCAATATTACTGGCCTCCTCTATCCTTGGCCTCCAAACGCTCGAAATCTAGCCAGACGAGGTCAAATTAGGCTATAGAAATCGACTCCTAACGATAAAACTTCAATTTTTAATCAAATCTCAAAAGTCAACCTCGGACTTACTTGGTCAAAACCCGAGTCCAAGGTTGGATCCCGCTGACCCATAAACCTCCGAGTCCGAATATGTGATTAGTTTTCAAGTCCAACTCCAAATCGGTGCTCAAAACCCCAAATTCCATTTTCTTAAGTTTTGGACAAAGCCCCAATTTCTCTTGTTCAAATTATGTTTTGATGTTAGATCTAGTGATAAATTTATGTATAAGTCATAGATTTTGATTAGAATCACTTACCCCAAGCTTATAGATGAAGATCTAGGTCAAAACCTCTCAAAATCGAGCTTCCAAGTCTATAAAGTGGTGAAGAGTGAAATAAAAATCCGTTTATATACAAAAATCTGAACTCACAGTGTTGGCCGCATTTTCCTAGTGTGGACTTCACTCCCAACCGCACTCTAGTCTTGCGACCGCAATACGAGCTGTGCGGTCCACAATCCAGCACACCTGTAGTGATTTCACTACCAACCTTCAGTAAGATGGCAATAACATTTTGTACAAAATGTCCAAATGACAAATGACTTGATTTTCTGAAAACTTGACTCAAAGAGCTACAACTTTCGTTTTTGGATCACCCCCAAATTCATTATAGATTAGGAGATATAAGCTTCCGAAGTCATACCAACAGATCTGCAGTTCTCCTGTTCTGGCCCTCAGTGCGGTCCATGCTTTGCCGATTGCCTCAGCACTCGGCCATTGCCTTAGCACTCAAGGCATTGCTTCAGTACTCCAAAAAGTACCCTCCGCACTGCAAAATTGCCCTCAACACTGCAGAAAGCTGCAGAAATATCGGTATAGTGCTGAAATGCTCAAATTTGTTCAAACTCACCCGAGCTCCTGGGGATCCTGTCCAATCATCCCAACTAGTCTGTATATCCTATACAAACTTGTCCAATGACTCAAAACACATCCAGAAGCATCACATCTAAGAATCATGATCCAAACCAAAATATAAACTTTCTTGAGTTCCAATTTCTCAAGATAGGTCTGAATCACTCTCAAACCCTTTGGACCACCTCTAAACAATTCCAACTAGTTCAAATAACCTAAATGGACCTATCCGAAGGCTCACAACATGAAACAAAATGTAATAACACAAAAGTCAGCTCCAAGTCAAACTTATGAACTCTAAAGTTTTTCAAATTGCTGATTTTTAACCAAAAGCGCCAAATTCTTCTAGCAGCATCGAAGACCGGATTCGAACATACGTACAAGTCCAAATTATCATATGAACCTATACGAACCTTCAAATCACCAATCCGAGCCCGTTTACCCAAAATGTTGACTTTGGTCAACTCTCTAAATTCTCTAGTTAGAAACTAAGTGTTCCTAATCACTCCCGAACATCTCGGAACCCGAACCACCCGTACCGGCAAGTCATAAAACATGAAATAAATACACGGGAAGTCTCAAATAGGGAAAGGGGGTCGTAGAACTCAAAACGACTGATGAGTCATTACACTTGCACCGGTAACCATAAAGTAAATATAGCTCTAGGTCTGGCAGTGTTGTTGAACATCAAATATCTCCAATCCACTCTAGGCAATGCTCCAATTAGTTGCAGGTATACATGTTTTATCATACTCCTGTTACTAGGTCTCCTGCTTTGCATAAGTATAATCAGTGTTCTTGCCCCTATTATCTTTCTCATCCAACTAGCTTGTTGAGTTGTCTTCATCTGCTATATTTCAATCCACCCAAATTTGACCAACTAGCTCCAATAGTTTTCTGTCTTTTTTTTTAAAGATTGTGTAAGAGCTGAACCTGTGATATACAAGAAGCTTGAAGAATCAGCAGAGGATATAGCACTGCTGAGGGCTTATGTTGGAGATAGGCCTACTTGGAGGACTCCACAGCACCCATGGCGAGTTGACCCCAGGTTCAACCTCAAAGGGGTTCCAACCTTAATCCGGTGGGAAAATGATGCAACCAAAGGTCGTCTTGAAGACAGTGAAGCCCACCTTGCCCACAAAATCGATTCCCTTCTGAATGGGAATTAAGTGAAGGCTTATATTATGGCGGGACTGTGTCTTAATAATATTTGAGCAGCATGGCATACTTTAGATTGATCTGCAGTGGAATAAATGTCTGCCAATATGATGGTTTCAGTATTTTGCGGAATGTCCCACTTTTCTTTTCTCATCTCATAATTTACTCCAAGAATAATAGTAATTCGTAGAAGAATATCAGGACTGTTATTCCCTATAATGACGCTTCCCTGCCCCAATTTAAAGATATAACGAGTACAACTCAATTCCAAAATCATAGTTGTTGTTGACTATGAATCGTAATATAATTATCCATTCCGCTTATAATGATATCAACTATAAATAAGATTGAATGATTTTATATTAATAAAAATATCATGCAGTATAAGATAAACAATAATTAGAAGTGAGAAGTGTTTCCGAAAATGTCATTAAATTAAATGTATCAAAAGGATATTGTTATTATGTGCGATTACTGTAAAATAGCATTTTCAAGAAAATGATAAGTACAATAGAAAGCAGACGATGCGCTCTCACAATTTTGGCTTTTGTGTTTTCACAATCTACTTTCAAATAAGACACTCGAGACTTTCCGCCTTAAGCTTCAGGATCCCAACCAAGTCAGTACTTTATGTTATACTTCTTGACTGGATCAAACAGTAGTTGTCACAAGCTGTGAGCATGGGATGTTAGGATTAAAATGTGGAATCTTGTTAGAAGAATAAGTTCATTGGAGACCTAGAAATGAGATCTTCATATGGATAAATTGTCAATGTCAACGAAAGTATCTCATAATATCAATTGTTCAAGTACCCTTAGACTTGAGATTACCAAAGTATCTTAATCATAAGCGTTATACTGACTCGATTACTTATTCTCCACCATGGAGGTTTCATAGCTTGGAGATTGGATATAATATAAGGTTAGTTTATCTCACAGTTCTTGTATGGCTCTTTATTCAAGAAATCTATAGCCAGTGGAATGACTCATGAATGAGATGTTAGGATATACTATGAACCATGCGTTTTGTTATAGTAATATTCTTTACGGAATAATTATTTATTTACTTGTTTAATTTAATAAAATTTTACTTTAAATAGATCAAATATCTCAGTGTCTTTTACTTATATAGTAGATGATTTACGTTGTAGAATCTTAGCTTATATACGGAAGATTAAATACATAGGCAGACATTTAAACATGACATTATTTTTTATTTAGACATCTATACTTTAATAGTGACCTATTGAACACTTTAACTAGACAAATATGTGTCGATTAAATCCAAAATGCTGACATGGCAGCTTGAGTGCTCCACAGCTGAAATTGAGCGCGTAAATGAACTAAATGGTGCTGGCTAAGAGAAATACACAAAATGCAAAATCTTTTTCTCCTCTCTCTCAAGTAAGGGTGTCCAACGGATGGGACGGCCCGGTCCCGTTCTGCCGGAATTACGTGGGATGGGTTTAGGGGGAAAGGAACATGGGATGGGACGGGACTACCATGTGGTCCCGCCGACCCGGCCCCTCGTGGCAGCTCCTCAGTTTTTATTTTTAAATTAGTCGTTCTCCAACGTTTTTTTCCTTAAAAAAGAGTAGTTGGCAACGAAAAAATGACCATTTTTTACCCCTAACTCCCCAAAACAACAGCCCCCACCTAAAGTTTTTATTTAATTCTCAAGTTTATTAAATTACGCTTTCACCCTAATTTCAACTATAAATACCTTTCATCCTTATTTATTTTTTCCCATACAAATTCTATCATTTTCTCTGTAATCTCTAACATTCTGTCTCTATTCTTCTCTATATTTTTTCATAATTATTATGTTTCAAGTATTTTAGCAAAATATTTGGAGCAAGTTTCAAGCTTTAAATTAATTCGTCAAGTATTTGGAGTAATTATTTGGACAATTTCTTTAAGTTTTTATACTTAATCATGTTGCACTCGTTTCATCTCTTATTTTTTTTATTTAATTTTTGCGTATAATTTTCATGTTTACGTTTCGTGCTTAATTTTCGTGTCTATTTTTATGTTCAATTTTTGTGTTTAATTTTCTTGTTTAAATTACTGCTCCTAAAATGATATTATGCATAACCAACCCATTTAGAAAAAGTATGTCACGACCCAAATCAGAGGGCCACGACTGGCACCCGATGCCTACTCAACCGAGCGCCACATATTTTATCCCTTTTTTTATAAGACTCGTCACGGGCCATGATAGGCCACATCTATATATATAATTAACAATATTAGAACTTAACTCACATAACTAATTCAAAAAAAAAAGATTTATATAGATACATAGGGGCTGACAAGGCCGTTGACATGTCATTCCTAAAATATACATAGGACACTGTCTGTAAAATCTCTAAGAAAACATGACCATAATATATAAGTCGGGACAGGGTTCCCGACATCCTCATAAAACAAAATAACCTATATAGAACGTGACTAGGCAATACTCCAAGAAGATGTGGAGCTCACCAACCAAAAGCTGATATCTGGAGGCAGCCTACAGTAGATGGTCCTCACCTCGCCTATCTACACCTGCGTGGCATGAAACACAACGCCCCAGAAAAAGGGACGTCAGTACAAAGAATGTACCGAGTATGTAAGGCAGAAATAAAATATAGTAATAAGATACTATCTCGGGGAGGGATAAGAGTCAACTTATAACCTCTCACTTGCCGTTGAGGGACATAACTTATAGAATAAGATCCATCTCGTATATATAAATAAAATTACAATATAATAATTCTGATTACATCATTCTCGTGATGTTAACTTCCAAACTGATCAGTGAAAACTGTCCGACCGACCGTAACTCAGTGGTAAATACATAACTGCCCAACCGGTGATAAATAATGATGCATAACTGCCCAATCGGTGGTAACTGCCCGACCAGCCGTAGCCCGATGATAAATGCATGACTGCCCGACCAGCCGTAGTTCGGTGGTAAATGAAGATGCATGTATCATTATACTATAAATATTAACATCTTTATCAAATACCTCAATAGGGAACTAGATACGTACTTAGACATGCTTGAATATCACTTTACGGGAATGAATAACATAAACATCCTTAACTGCTAAGAGTAGAACCACTTATAGAATATCGTGTACGCATCGTTACTTGGATCATGCCAAAAGAAAGAAGGATTAGCCTTAACATACCTTGGGTAGGGAAAAACCCGTATGGTATTTTTGAGAAAGATTGCACCGTACTCCCTTAAAATTATAAAATCTCACGTTCCTTAAGATGCTATGAAATATCTGTTTGAATTATTGAAGATCCGTACGTTACTTGTTGAAATCTCTGTTTGAATTAAAGTCTTTGCTGTTCTTTAAATTGTTGGGAGATACGTAGCTTCAGATTTCCCCCCCCCCCCCCCCAATTTAAAGTTTATGCTATTCTCTTAATCCTTGAAAGGTAAGTACCTTTTGAATTGTTTCAAAGACATGTAGCCTTATTTGGATTAAAATTCCTTATGTTGGAATCAGTTGCCACCTACCCATAATGACTAAGAGTCATATGTTTTGGGTAGTAGCTTGCTGCCACGTGGGGGCAGGGAGGGTGTGGGGGATTTAATCTTTATCCCATAACTTGTTAGTTAACTAGGTAATATCCCGTTACCCGATAATTAACCAATTGCCCACATAATTAAGAACTATCATAAATTACTTAAAATACTACTCATTTTTTTATACACTTTATACATCATACTATTATGGTCATGTGGTACCATATAAAATCAATACATACACTATTATTTCATTACAACATTCATGTAAAAATACATATATTTTCTCAACTTCTAATTTTTCTAATCTCATATAAAGAGTACAAATTTTCGTATGCTTAATTCTTAAAATGGTAAAAAGATAACCTTCTTTTCTTGTGAGAAATTAATTTCTATCTTTACAATAAAGAAAATCTCATAAACTTTCTCATATTATGTGTATAATTGAAAGTAGTAATGTTAATAACTATAATAAATCATATTATTTTTTTTCTTAAACCGTTTTACAAAAATGTTCCACTCAAAATATCATATCAATATATATATAACGGTATCAAGGCTGTTAAACTTACGGGATCTTACAATGATAGTCACAAATCCTTTATAACCTCATGAATAGTCTTAATCCCTTCAAGCTCATATGGATTACTATGACTTATCCTAATATTAAAGTACGGGATGAAACATCCTTCCCCCCTTTAGAACATTCGTCCTCGAATGTTTAAACTTGCAAGATGTACATACATACTCATCAATTATAAATGTATATATATCTTCCCGGGCTATACTCCAAAGAAACAAATATCAGGCTCTCACGGGGTCAGACGCCGTCCCTCCCTAAAACTACTTTCTAAGTCATTCGTCACCTGCAACTCTGTTAATCTATCTTCTAGGCGCTGACACCTACTAGTTGTAATCTTAATAACCGGGTTCATAACTTTCTATTCCATTATATTAACTTTCCCAAAATCTTGCGTACTATATGTTGTTTCCTCCCTTGGCATTAGAGCTATCAGGGTTCTAACTTCTTAATGTTCTAGGTTACTCCCCTTTCCTCCTTTAGTCCACTATCCTCAGGTTCTTACTTTGCTTTCAAGTTAGCCTTGGTTTCCCTTAACCCTTCAGACGTAATGCCAACTCACTCTTATATTAATCATATTAACTGGGCAATTCGCGTCAATAAGATCGAATATTACCCATAGTCACAGTACCTGACACATCAACCGGTGTAGCCTCTGGGTCCTTATGACCTGCCAAAGCATATATGCGGTTCTGACTACTGTCGGAGCTAGATGCTCACCCGTGCCTCTACCTCTACTAGCTGATGCCTGAGGGCCTCACTCTTGAGGGCGTACTGAAGAGGAGGAGACTGTTATAGATCTGGTGGGCTGAACCATCCCGCTTCTGTCATTCATAGGACAGTCCCTCATGTAATGACTAGGGTCTCCACAGGTATAGCATACATTAGATCCCTGATGACATTGTCCAGAATGAGCTCTACCACATTGACTGCACCACGGAGGAGGTGCCCTCATTTGCGCTAAATCCCTCCGTTTCTGAAAACCCAAAATTCTCGATCCCTGACCTGATTCAGAATAGACAGATCCATCATAATATGACTTCTACAATTGTCGGACACTTTCAACAGGATATGGTGACATAGGGTTGCCCGGAAAATCCTCAGGTTGCCTAGCAGACCTAGCCTTCTTACGCTGACCCTAATCATGATTCTCGTATTGCTGTAGTTTTCGATCCACCAAAATTCTGAGCATAAGCCTGGATGCGGGAAATATCCATACTATCGAGCAGAGCGGCCGTGAAACACTCATTAATCAGATGCAGCCCAAGTCCTACCACAAACCGGTGCACTCGATCACTCATTTCAGCCACAATCGAGGGGGCATACCTCGCTAAGGAATCAAACAAGAGACTATACTTCCACACACTCATATTCCCTTATTTAAGAGCCAAGAACCTGTCTACCCTTGCCTGACGAATCTCTGCCGGCAAGTAATGACGCAAGAAAGCCCCTGAGAACTCTTCCCATATTGCTGGAGATGCATTTGTCCCTCTAGACAATTCCCAAGTTTCATACCACTGAACCGCAACATCCCGCAATTGGTAAGAGGCCAACTCTACTGACTCAGTGTCTGATGCATGCATCACCCTCAAAGTCCTCTGCATCCTATCAATAAAGTTTTGCGGGTCCTCATCCTTGTTGGATCCGGTAAACACTGGAGGGTCCAGGTTGATGAAGTCTCGAACTCTCGCGCTAATTACCCTGTCAACGTGACCAACACCTGTACCTACCTGGCGCTGAGCCTAAGCGGCTACCAATCTAGTCAATAACTGTACTGCACTCCGCATATCCATATCCTCATCCTGAACAATAGGTGGAGGTGCTGGGTTCCTCCTCATCTTCTCTGGTGCTGGCGAAATCAGAGAACTACGCGAGGGTGTCATATTCCCCTCGAGGCCTCACTCTGGCCCTCACTAGACATTGGTACTCTACTCATGCCCTCATCTGCCACTGCTTTACCCTTTTGACTAGCCGTAGCTTTCCCGATCATAGGCATCGCTATATATATAAAACCAGTCAAAGGTCAATGGCTTTATTCCCTATGACTCTGCTCTATTGCACGATCTAATATCAAGAAGGAAGGGTAATCGGTTCCTAAATGCCCTGTAGTTTTCTGCTTATACAACGTGGTGCACAACACATTCATAAACAGGACTCTACTAGACACGGCTTGCAGACAACCCTAGGACAGAACTGCTCTGATACCACTTTTGTCACGACCCAAATTAGAGGGCCACGACTAGCACCCGGTTCCTACTCAACCGGGCGCCACATACCTTATCCCTTTTTTTATAAGACTCATCACGGGCCATAATAGGCCATATATATATATATATATATATATATATATATATATATATATATATATATTTAACAATATTAGAACTTAACTCACATAAATAATTCAAAAAAAAAAAGATTTATATAGATACATAGGGGCCGACAAGGACATTGACATGTCATACCTAAAACTATACACAGGACACTGTCTGCAAAACCTCTAATAAAACATGACCATAATATATAAGTCGGGATAGGGTTCCCGACATTCTCATAAAATAAAATAACCTATATAGAACGTGACTCGGCAATACTCCAGGAAGATGTGGAGCTCACCAACCAAAAGCTGATATCTGGAGGCAGCCTACAGTGGATGGTCCTCACCTTGCCTATCTACACCTGCGTGGCATGAAACACAACGCCCCAGGAAAAGGGACGTCAGTACAAAAAATGTACCGAGTATGTAAGGCAGAAATGAAACGTAGTAATAAGATACTATCTCGGGGAGGGATAAGAGTCAACTTATAACATCTGACTTGCCGTTGAGGGCCATAACTTATAGAATAAGACCCATCTCGTATATATAAATAAAATTACAATATAATAATTTTGATTACATTATTCTCGTGATGTTAACTGCCCAACTGATCAGTGGTAACTACTCGACCGACCGTAGCTCGGTGGTAACTGCATTACTGCCCAACCGGTGGTAAATAATGATGCATAACTGCCCAACCGGTGGTAACTGCCCGACCGGCCGTAGCTCAGTGGTAAATGCATGACTGCCCGACCGGCCGTATCTCGGTGGTAAATGAGGATGCATGTATCACTATACTATAAACATTAACATCTTTATCAAATACCTCAATAGGGAACTAGATACGTACTTAGACATGCTTGAATATCACTTTACGGGAATGAATAACATAGACATCCTTAACTGCTAAGAGTAGAATCACTTATGGAATATCGTGTACGCATCATTACTTGAATCATGCCAAAGGAAAGAAGGATTAGCCTTAACATACCTGGGGTAGGGAAAAACCCGTATGGTATTTTTGAGAAGGATTGCACTGTACTCCCTTAAAATTGTAAAATCTCACTTTGTTTAAGATGCTATGAAATCTCTGTTTGAATTATTGAAGATCCGTACCTTACTTGTTGAAATCTCTGTTTGAATTAAAGTCTTTGCTGTTCTTTAAATTGTTGGGAGATACGTAGCTTCAGATTTCCCCCCATTTAAAGTTTATGCTATTCTCTTAATCCTTGAAAGATAAGTACCTTTTGAATTGTTTCAAAGACATGTAACCTTATTTGGATTAAAATTCCTTATGTTGGAATCAGTTGCCACCTACCCATAATGACTAAGAGTCATATGTTTTGGGTAGTGGCTTGCTGCCACGTGGGGGTGGGGAATTTTATGGGGGTGGGTGTGGGGGATTTAATCTTTATCCTATAACTTATTAGTTAACTAGGTAATATCCCGTTACCCGATAATTAACCAATTACCCACATAATTAAGAACTATCTTAAATTACTTAAAATACTACTCATTTTTTTTATATACTTTATACATCATACTATCATGGTCATGTGATACCATATAAAATCAATACACACACTATTATTTCATTACAACATTCATGTAAAAATACATATATTTTCTCAACTTCTAATTTTTCTAATCTCATATAAAGAGTACAAATTTTCGTATGCTTAATTCCTAAAATGGTAAAAAGATAACCTTCTTTTCTTGTGAGAAATTAATTTCTATCTTTACAATAAAGAAAATCTCATAAACTTTCTCATATTATGTGTATAATTGAAAGTAGTAATGTTAATAACTATAATAAATCATATTTGTTTTTTCTTAAACCGTTTTACAAAAATGTTCCACTCAAAATACCATATCAATATATATATAACGGTATCAAGGCTGTTAAACTTACGGGGTCTTACAATGACATAGTCACAAATCCTTTATAACCTCATCAATAGTCTTAATCCCTTCAAGCTTATATGGATTACTACGACTTATCCTAATATTAAAGTACGGGATGTAACATCCTTCCCCCCTTTCGAACATTCGTCCTCGAATGTTTAAACTTGCAAGATGTACATACATACTCATCAATTATAAATGTATATATATCTTCCCGGGCTATACTCCAAAGAAACAAATATCAGGCTCTCACGGGGTAAGGACGTCGTCCCTCCCTAAAACTACTTCCTAAGTCATTCGTCACCTGCAACTATGTTAATCTATCTTCTAGGCGCTGACACCTGCTAGTTGTAATCTTAATAACCGGGTTCATAACTTTCTATTCCATTACATTAACTTTCCCAAAATCTTGCGTACTATATGTTGTTTCCTCCCTTGGCGTTAGAGCTATCAGGGTTCTAACTTCTTAATGTTCTAGGTTACTCCCCTTTCCTCCCTTAGTCCACTATCCTCGGGTTCTTACTTTGCTTTCAAGTTAGCCTTGGTTTCCCATAATCCTTCAAACGTAATGCCAACTCACTCTTATATTAATCATATTAACTGGGCAATTTGTGTCAATAAGATCGAATATTACCCATAGTCACAGTACCTGACACATCAACCGGTGTAGCCTCTGGGTCCTTATGACCTGCCAAAGCATATATGCGGTTCTGACTACCGTCGGAGCTAGATGCTCACCCGTACCTCTACCTCTACTAGCTGATGCCTGAGGGCCTCGCTCTTGAGGGAGTACTGAAGAGGAGGAGACTGTTATAGATCTGGTGGGCTGAACCATCCTGCTTCTGTCATTCATAGGACAATCCCTCATGTAATGACTAGGGTCTCCACAGGTATAGCATACATTAGATCCCTGATGACATTGTCCAGAATGAGCTCTACCGCATTGACTGCACCACGGAGGAGGCGCCCTCATTTGCGCTGAATCCCTCCGTTTCTGAAAACCCAAAATTCTCGAGCCCTTACCTGATTCAGAATAAACAGATCTATTATAATACGACTTCTGCAATTGTCGGACACTTTCAACAAGATATGGTGACATAGGGTTGCCCGAAAAATCCTCAGGTTGCCTAGCAGACCTAGCCTTCTTATGCTGACCCTCATCATGATTCTCGTATTGCTGTCGTTTTCGATCCTCTAAATTCTGAGCATAAGCCTGGATGCAGTAAATATCCATACTATCAAGCAGAGCGGCCGTGAAACACTCATTAATCAGGTGCAGCCCAAGTCCTACCACAAACCGATGCACTCGATCACTCATTTCAGCCACAATCGAGAGGGCATACCTCGCTAAGGAATCAAACTGGAGACTATACTTCCACACACTCATATTCCCTTGTTTAAGAGCCATGAACCTGTCTACCCTTGCCTGACGAATCTCTGCCGGCAAGTAATGATGCAAGAAAGCCCCTGAGAACTCTTCCCATACCGCTGGAGATGCATTTGTCCCTCTAGACAATTACCAAGTTTCATACCACTGAACCGCAACATCCCGCAATTGGTAAGAGGCCAACTCTACTGACTCAGTGTATGATGCATGCATCACCCTCAAAGTCCTCTACATCCTTTCAATAAAGTTTTGCGGGTCCTCATCCTTGTTGGATCCGGTAAACACTGGAGGGTCCAGGTTGATGAAGTCTCGAACTCTCGTGCTAATAACCCTGTCAACATGACCAACACCTGTACCTACCTGGCGCTGAGCCTGAGCGGCTACCAATCTAGTCAACAACCATACTGCACTCCGCATATCCATATCCTTATCCTGAACAATAGGTGGAGGTACTGGGTTCCTCCTCATCTTCTCTGGTGCTGGCGAAATCGGAGAACTATGCGAGAGTGTCGTATTTTCCCTCGGGGCCTCACTCTGGCCCTCACTAGACATTGGTACTCTACTCATGCCGTCATCTTCCACTGCTTTACCCTTCTCACTAGCCGTAGCTTTCCCAATCATAGGCATCGCTGTATATATAAAACAAGTCAAAGGTCAAGGGCTTTATTCCCTATGACTCTGCTCTATTGCACGATCTGGTATCAAGAAGGAAGGGTAATCAGTCCCTAAATGCCCTGTAGTTTCGTGCTTATACAACGTGGTGCACAACATATTCATAAACAGGAATCTACTAGACACGGCTTGCAGACAACCCTAGGACAGAACTGCTCTGATACCACTTTTGTCACGACCCAAATTAGAGGGCCACGACTAGCACCCGGTTCCTACTCAACCGGGCACCATATACCTTATCCCTTTTTTATAAGACTCATCACGAGACATGATAGGCCACATATATATATATATATAATTAACAATATTAGAACTTAACTCACATAACTAATTAAAAAAAAAAGATTTATATAGATACATAGGGGCTGACAAGGCCGTTGACATGTCATACCTAAAACTATACACATGACACTGTCTGCAAAACCTCTAAGAAAACATGACCATAATATATAAGTCGGGACAGGGTTCCTAACATTCTCATAAAACAAAATAACCTATATAGAACGTGACTCGGCAATACTCCAGGAAGATGTGGAGCTCACCAACCAAAAGCTGATATCTGGAGGCAGCCTACAGTGGATGGTCCTCACCTCGCCTATCTACACCTACGTGGCATAAAACACAATGCCCCAGGAAAAGGGACGTCAGTACAGAGAATGTACCGAGTATGTAAGGCAGAAATGAAACGTAGTAATAAGATACTATCTCGGGGAGGGATAAAAGTCAACTTATAACATCTGACTTGCCGTTGAGGGCCATAACTTATAGAATAAGACCCATCCCGTATATATAAATCAAATTAGAATATAATAATTCTTATTACATCATTGTCGTGACGGTAACTGCCCAACTGATCAGTGGTAACTGCCCGACCGACCGTAGCTCGGTGGTAACTGCATAACTGCCCAACCGATGGTAAATAATGATGCATAACTGCCCAACCGGTGGTAACTGCCCGACCGGCCGTAGCCCGGTGGTAAATGCATAACTGCCCGACCAGTCATAGATTGGTGGTAAATGAATATGCATGTATCACTATACTATAAATATTAACATCTTTATCAAATACCTCAATAGGGAACTAGATACATACTTAGACATGCTTGAATATCACTTTACGAGAATGAATAACATAGACATCCTTAACTGTTAAGAGCAGAACCACTTATGAAATATTGTGTACGCATCGTTACTTGGATCATTCCAAAAGAAAGAAGGATTAGCCTTAACATACCTGGGGTAGGGAAAAATTCGTATAGTATTTTTGAGATGGATTGCAACGTACTCCCTTAAAATTGCAAAATCTCACGTTGCTTAAGATGCTATGAAATCTCTATTTGAATTATTGAAGATCCGTTCCTTACTTGTTGAAATCTCTGTTTGAATTAAAGTCTTTGATGTTCTTTAAATTGTTGGAAGATACATAGCTTCAGATTTCCCCCCATTTAAAGTTTCTGCTATTCTGTTAATCCTTGAAAGCTAAGTACCTTTTAAATTGTTTCAAAGACATGTAGCCTTATTTGGATTTTCTTATGTTGGAATCAGTTGCCACATACCCATAATGACTAAGAGTCATATGTTTTGGGTAGTGGCTTGCTGCCATGTAGAGGTGGGGGTGGGGTTGGGGTTGGGGGGTTTAATCTTTATCCCATAACTTATTAGTTAACTAGGTAATATCTCGTTCCTCGATAATTAATCAATTACCCACATAATTAAGAATTATCTTAAATTACTTAAAGTACTACTCATTTCTTTATACACTTTATATATCGTACTATCATGGTCATATGGTACCATATAAAATAAATACACACACTATTATTTCATTACAACATTCATGTAAAAATACATATATTTTCTCAACTTCTAATTTTCCTAATCTCATATAAAGAGTATAAATTTTTGTATGCTTAATTCTTAAATTGGTAAAAAGATAACCTTCTTTTCTTGTGAGAAATTAATTTCTATCTTTACAATAAAGAAAATCTCATAAACTTTCTCATATTATGTGTATAATTGAAAGTAGTAATGTTAATAACTATAATAAATCATATTTTTTTTCTTAAACCGTTTTACAAAAATGTTCCACTCAAAATACCATATCAATATATATATATATATATATATATATATATATATATATATATATATATATATATATATATATATATATATATATATAACGGTATCAAGGTTGTTAAACTTACGGGGTCTTACAATGACATAGTCACAAATCCTTTATAACCTCATGAATAGTCTTAATCCCTTCAAGCTCATATGGATTACTACGACTTATCCTAATATTAAAGTACGGGATGTAGCAAAGTAGTAAATGTGCTTGTCCTAGTTCTAGTAGTAATCCTAATCCTCTTCCTAAAGTTAGAAAATATATAGAGGATATGACTCATGTTGATGAAACTTTCTTTAGCTAACCCCAGATTTTATGATATTAATCTGGAAGGGTCATTAGATCATGAAACTTTACAAACACAATTTGTCAATAATTTTAATTTTAATGAGGAAGATGAATTAGAGGAAATTCCCACTAGTCCAATATCAGAAGCTCCAACTCATACTCAATCTCGGTGTGGAGCGGGACCTCCCCTGTATGTAATGACCCGATCGATCATTTTGAGCATTTGTATTCTGTTCAACTATTTGAAGTCTTGAGTAGCTTCGTATGATGTATTATGACTTGTGTGAATCGTCGATTTTGGTTTTCAGGTGATTCGGAATTGATTTGAAAGAATGATTCTCAACTAGAAAGCTTTAAGTTGGAAGAGTTGATCAAGTTTGACTTTTTAGTATTTGACCTCGGATCGGAGTTTTGATGGTTCTGTCAGGTCCGGATGGTGATTTTGGACTTGGGCATATGCCCGGATTTATATTTGGATATTTCTAGAAGGTTTCAGCACTAATTGGCGAAGGTTGGAAATTTGAAGGTTTGGAATGTTCATAAGTTTGATTGAGAGTTGACTTTGATGATACCGGGTTCGAATTGTTGTTTCGGGAGTTGGAATATGTTCGTTATGTCATTTGGAACTTGTATGCACAATTTGGGTTTATTCTGGATTGGTTGGGCATGAATCAGACGCTTGGTTTAAAGTTTGAAGTTTATGAACTTAAGAGATTGATCTTGATCGACAATTCTTGGTTTTGATATTGTCATGTGTGATTTGAGGTCTCGAATAGGTCCGTTTTATGTTTTGAGACTTATTGGTATGTTCGGACAGGGTCTCGAGGGGCTCGGGTGAGTTTCGGGGTAGTTTCAGACCATTTCTAGGCCATTTTTAGTTGTTGATTTTTGGCTATAAGGGTGTGCATCGCGATTGCGGATTATGGATCGCATTCGCGAAGAGCAAATTTTCTATTTGGGCATTGTGAATCGCGATCGCGGAAGCCTTTTCGCGATCGCGTAGAGGACAATTCAGCTGTCACTGACCCGATTTTAAAAGCTTGTATCTTGCAATCTATAAGGTATTTGGAGATGATCCAAAAATAAAAGTTATAGATCTTTGTGTCTAGTCTTTATAAAAATAAACCATTTGTGATTTGAAGTTATGTACCAAAAGTTATGTCTGATACACTACAGGCTATCTGAGAAGAGTTTGGGAAGGGTTTACGGAAGTTTCTTCATCGCGATCACGGGGGAATGGCCGCGATCGCATATGATAAAATTATCCCGGAAAATTTTGTAATCTCGATCGCGAGGTTCGTGACCGCGATCGTGAAGGGTACCTCTGGAATGGTGTATAAAGTATTCTATTTCGTAGGTTTCAGACATTTTAGCATATTTTGAGCTATGAAGCTCGTATTGAGGTGATGTTTGAGGCGATTTTCACTACATGGATTGGGGTAAGTATTTTCTACTTGATTCCGATTATGTTTCATGAATCCATATTTTGATTTTGGCATTTGATTGATGATTTTGAAAGAGAAATTGGGGGGTTTTGTCTAAACTTTCATAAAGTGAATTTTTGAGTTTTGAACATCGATTCAGAGTCGGATTTGAGTGAAACTAGTATGGTAGGACTCGTAATTAAATGGGTTGTCGGATTTTATGAATTTTGTTGAGTTCCGAGGTGCAGGCCCGAGTTTGACTTTTTGGTTGACTTTGGGCTTTTGATTAAAGATTCTACCTTTATCGATTGAGTTTATTTTCTTTGGCATTATTTGATATTCTTGAATTGCTTTTGGCTAGTTTCGAGTCGTTCAGAGATTGGTATGCGTGGGATGACATTTCTAGAGTATTGTTTGGCTTGCTTGGTATGGGATTTGGCTTATTCGAGGTAAGTAACACTTCTAAACTTGGTGTTAAGGGTATGAGTCCATGAAATTCGTGTTATGTGGTTGGTGTTGAGGTGAAACTTACTAGATGAAGGGCGTGTGAGCGTGCGCCGCGGAAATTGTGACTCGGTTGATTCTGTGGTACTGTGTAGTTATCTAATGTTGTTTCTATCCATGAATTCTTATGTGTTAGAGTAATTGAGTTGTGATCCATGTTAGAAATCATGTTTAGGCCATATACTTATTCTATTGGGACCCACTAAGGTCATTTTTACTGTTGAGTTATTTGCTTAAATTGCAATTACATACTTAGTAATATTCATTAATTTTCATATTATATCTCAGTCTCTGTTATCATTTGTTGTCACATCATGTTATCATTGTTTGGGCTGATTGGCATGAGATTTGTGAGCCCAAGAGACTGGAGAGATTGATGACTGAGTTGGGGCCTGAGGGCCGGATTTTGGGTGATATTGATGGGATCAGGCTGCACACCGCAACATGTTTTATTGATTCATGATGGGATCGGGCTGCACGCCGCTGCAGGCCATGTTGGCTTATATTAGCACTTGGGAAGGATCCTCCCTTCCGGAGTCTGACATACCAGCAGTGAGCAACATGTACCAATTGTCGAGTGATTGAGTGTACTGAGTGATTGAGCATGAGACCTTGAGATTAAGTACTCTAAGAGTATGAGTACATGAGTTTATCACTGTGGTGCATTACATTTGACATGCATACTTGGCATGTGGGCATAGAGATGCATTTCCTCATGCTATACAGTATTGTGACATTCATGACTTATTATGCATATTGACATGTAGGCATAGAGATATACTTTCCTCATGCTACCTGATAATGAAACATCTTATCTGTTGTTGAAGTTATTTTTGGAAAAAATCACAGTTTTCTGATATACTCACATTTTGGTAATTTCGGTGAAAGATTTGGATTTTCTTACTGTTATACCTGAAAAATATGCCTATTTTCCGTAACTTTGAACGAGCTGAAGATCATATCTTTGAGTTATTACTTGTACTGCTTTTATTATAATGTTACTAATTGTTCTTGGCTATTGGTGTTAGACTCTGACTGTTGTCCAAACTCATCACTACTTTCAACCTAAGGTTAGGTTTGTTACTTATTGAGTACATGGGGCCGGTTGTACTCATACTAAACTTTTGCACCTTGCGTGCAAATTTTGGAGTTGATGTTGATGTGTATGGTGGGAGCTGGCATTGAAGATGTACCTACATTCCGATTATAACTGCCTCTTATTCTTGGTAGCTTTAGATTTATAAATCTATTTATGTATATTTCGAACAGATGATATATTTATTTCATACCAGTTTTGTAAACTCTAAGTCTTAGGAGCTCATAATTTGTACTACAAGTCCTTGGAATTTTGTATAAAAGTTCAATTATTTCATCATTTATTTTCTCAGTAAATCTCATTTGAATTGGATTGTTGCTAATTGGCTTACCTAACGGGTTGCGTTAAGTGCCATCACGACTAGTTGGATTTTGGGTCGTGATAAGTTGGTATCAGAGCTCTAGGTTCATAGGTTCTATGAGTCATGAGCAAATATCTAGTAGAGTCTTCCAGATCGGTATGATGACGTCCATACCTATCTTCGAGAGGCTACAAGGCATGTAGGATAAACTTCGCATCTTTTTTTCCTTATCGTGCGATATTGATTCAACTTGAAGCGTATCTCTTGAAATTCCTTCCATTCACTCGTATGCGTATGTGAGCACTCGGTATCAGCTGTGCATCGACGACTTGTGATAGGTGCGAGATATGTTCTGTGTTTTGGTGATGGGCCAGTCTGGAGGACTTAAGGACAAGTTTAGCCCGCAACTTAGGCTCGATAGTTTCAGTTGTGTGAGCATGTACTTTTGCACTTATATGTCCGGTAGTGTCCCTATGAGTGAAATTTATGGCTCGGTAAGTGGTTGAATGGCTATATGATGAGTATGATGTGACTGCGGGATGTGTTCAGATGGTTTGAATGTGACGAGAGAAGTTTGCTTGATATGTGAAAAGGACTATTGGGTGCCTGATTTCTGTCTTGATGTGTTGTATAGTATCAAGTTATAATCGTGTTGAGGGATCTTTCATGGCGTTTATTTGTGGAATGAAGTAGATTTGCATATCTTGTGGATGAGTTCAGACTCAGGAAGATTAAGTGATTGCATAGTAATTGTAGTTGTGAAAGGGTATAGAGAGATGTCAGTTTGAGGTTAAGCATATGGATTATCACCTGCGGGGTAATCTACAGATGTGTGATTTTTAAGATGTTGTGTGGAAAATTTCTTTCTACCAGTGGGTTATATGTATTGTGATTTAAGCTTGGATCAGTGGAGAAAGTTGACCTGACTGTCACGAGGATGAATTCAAGCTTAGTAGATGATTTGAGGTATTTTATGGGTTGCGTTGCAGGAGCTTGTGATGGATTTAGTTGAATCTCACTACGGGATTATAGCAGTAATAGAGTATGTGTATTGTGAGTTATCGGATTCTATGACTTTGAGCCAAGTGGGGGAGTCTACCATCGGCGATTTGATTACATGGTTTTGTGTTGTATTGGTTTTGATTTGAGGCATACTTGTGGATCGGTTATGACTTGTAGAGGTTGGTTTTGAGGAAGACTTGAGTAAGGAATTTCTGGATGCATGATGTATTACACCTTATAGATATATGAAAGTCTTGGAAATGGTCTAGGGTTGTTGTTCGTGATGGATGTAATGTACCAAGAAAAAGGATTCACTCGGTTGCTTAGAGGTGTGGATTAATTCTTTGGGTGTTATTATGCTAATGGGGCACAGGCTGTTCGACCCGTTTGGGCAGTGCAATTGAGACTTGAGCAGAGTGGATGACTCTCGAGAAGGTTCTAATGGATTCAAGATTAATATATGGCATTTGGGAAAATTCTCCGGATTTGTATATGGCTAAAATCTGAGATTTGCATTGCATGGTGCCGGGACTTGCGGTATTTCTGTATCACTATGGATTCTACATTTCAGTATCAGAAAGGTAAAAGGAACAACTTTAAATTCACAGAAGGTTTCCTCAAAGTGGGTGTCTCGGTTGAGGTGCTTAAGAGTGAATACATCGGATTATGGGCCTTAAGGCGGTGTGGTTTCATGCTAGTGTCTCGTGTGGTGAGATTTGGGTCAGGATGTGGTATTATGGCAAGGAGAAGTATTAAATTGAAGGAAATTCGGAAGGAACTCGGAGAAATAGGACAACTTGGTGGTAGATCAGATCAGCATGGTAATGGGTATAATCGGTTCATTTAGTACTTATAATGGGGTGAGTCTCTACATGTGTTTTGTGGCAATACTCTTGGGCTTGGCAACCTGCGTGACTTGGATGGGTTCAAGGAATTCAGTTCTGATGGCTTGGTTATGTGCAAATGAGTCTCATAGAGTTCTCGATGTTTCCTACCACGGCTTGGGGTGGATATTTTTTTCAAGCATGGGGAGTTTGTTATGTGTTGTGATTTTCTCCTGAATAGGAAAGTTTTCTAGCTAATAGAGTATGCAATTTGCTTGTGACTCAGAGTTGATAATGAGATTCTCATGCTTTTCATATGATGGAATGATAGATGCGGCGCGTCCTGTGGGATTGAGATTTGCATGTATAAGGTGGCAGTTCAGTGTTGGAGGGAAGGTCATAAATTTTGGACAACATGGACTGTTTCAGATGTTTAGATAAATGTTATTACTACTTGGTATTTCCTGAGAAGGGTGAACATTTCAGAAGGCGATCGATGTTCTGATTTCGGATGCTTCATTGGTATTGCGGTACTCGTCTGGTTGATTGGCATCTGATATTCAAATTTTTCCATGTGGCACGGGGAAATTATAGAAGTATTTCTCGTGGGATGATTTTGCATGAGAGATGTGATATTCATTCGAGTGGTGGAGTTGGGATCGACAATGATTATTCATGTGTTCTATGGATTTGGAGACTGGGAGTTCTGAGAAGCAGATTGTTTCGGGGTTGCAGACTGTGAAGATGTGTCCAAAGTTATCCAGATAGTGGTGCGTGTTATGGTTAGATCATTGTGGACTATTGTAGGGCTAAATAACTATTTGAGGATGACCAGAGTTAATTTGGGGCATCATTTGTAGGCCCAATGAGGATGTGTATTCTACCCCTGGTCGGATTTGTTGACTCAGAACTGTTAGTGTTGAGGGGTGTGGCATTCAGTTTAGACTTGAGCTTGTTCGTGTCCTGATATGTTCTATGCGTTACTCTTCTATGCTACGAGAAGTTGTGATTTGTTGGTTATATACACATATGACGCGGTTCTATTTGGGCCTTGTAGCGGAATCCGAGCAAGATGGTTATTGGGATGTTGAATGGTTGATTGCGCCTTGGTTATGGTCTTTCGAGGCTGTGGTATATTATGTTATTCGCTTCTCCATGGTTATGGTCATGCACTTCGTGTACTCGATGTCGAATTGCGTATTGTTGTTGATTTTGAGCATTGTGGCTTGAGGTATTTCATATGGATCGGTGTTTGGATGGGGTCGCGCATTGCAGCGGGATTATGTTGGACATGATCCTTTGTGATATATTCGTGTGTCTTGGTCCTACTATGTATGATGGGCTCATAGCATTGCGTTTGTGGTTGTAATTGTTGAGCTTGCGACACGGTTCTTCCATTTGAGTCATTTTATCATTTTTGGGTGCATTTGAATTATTGCTTATTGGTGCACGGATTGCTCGGTTTGTGGCGTGAGGTTGTATTGGTCTGGCATGTCAGTAGAGTGGCTGTATTTGATGAGATTGGGCCATTGGACCTAGAATGGGTGATATCGGATTTGATTGATGCATACTTGGAAGGATAATGTCACTGATCGGCTTAGAAATTGACTATGGTTCTTGTCGAACGAGGGAGAGCTCCATGACTTGTTGAGTTGATGAGTGGTTATGAGTTTCTACGTATTTCTTTCATCATCGGCAATGTATAAAGGTTTGAATGAAGTTTTATTTGATATGAGGTTCATTACCGGTACCAGATCTGTTTTTGGGCAGCTACTGTGATCGGAAACTATTGCCACAAGTATATGAGTTATGCGGTATTGTGGAACAGTAGAACAATAATAGAAACATAAAGGAAAGAGAGTCAAGATCTGCGGACGTCATAGCAGCTACCTCGAAGTCTCCGAACACTAGTACTAACTCGGATCTAGCAATCCCCGCGTCCAGATGCACCTGGATATGCACACGAAGTGCAAAGTGTAGTATGAGTATAACCGACCCCATGTACTCAATAAGTAATAAAACTAACATTTTTCTTAAAGCAGTGATGAGCTCAGAAGAGGACAGTCAGAACCCAATATAATGACAACATAGATATAATGATGACAATGACAATAAATAACTCAAAGGAATTATCATAATCGACTCGCTCATATTACAGAAATTTATACATGCTTTCAAATTCAAAAATTAAATCCCAACACTGATAGGAACATGCCAATTATAGCTAGCATGAGTAATGGTATATCTCTACGCCTACATGTCAAGTATGCATACCAAATGAATGATTTCACGGTGATATTCCCAGATACTCCCACTCTCAACTCACTCAAGATGACTATCTCAAATGCCCACCTCATCACACACACACAAATACTCAGCACTGTACGGGTGCCTGACACCAATGCCCCTCACCAAAATACGTGTATATATCACTGTATCTGAGCTCACTGCTGGTATGTCAGACTCCGGAGGGGCGGATCCTGCCCAAGCGCTAATCAAAAAGCCAATAAGACCTGCTACGGCATACAACCCGATCCACATAATAATAATAATAATAATAATAATAATAATAATAATAATAATAATAATAATAATAATAATAATAATAATAATAATAATAATAATAATAATAATAATAATAATAATAGTAAAGCCAATATGGTCTGCTGAAACGTGCAACCCGATCCACAATAACACTCTAAACACGGCTCTAAGGCCCACCTCAGTCATCAATCTCTCAAGTCTCAAGGACTTACAATCTCGTATCACTCAGCCCAACAACTCCACATATGGCTCAACAATGATAACATGCGATGTAACAATGAATGATATATAGACACTGAGATAAGACACGCCATTGAAGAATCATGACTGGATGTAAAATATAGTTAAATTAGATAATCCAAAATAACATAAATAGCTTTATCAGGTCTCAATCAAATAACCATATAGCCTAAATATGATTTCTATCATGAATTATGACTCAATTAATCTAACAAGTAGGAATTACATGGATAAAACAAGACTTGATAGCATCACATTATAAAAGTCAACCCGGATCATGATTATCACGGTGCACGCCTACATGCCCATCACCTAGCATGTGCGTCACCCCAACACAACACAAATAACATGTTTCCCAGAGATAATTACGCTCAATTCCGAGTTTAGAAATGTTACTTACCTCAAAACGCGCAAATCAATACTCCAACAAGCCCTTCCCACGCGAATCGGCCTCTGAATGACTCGAATCTAGTCACAAACAATTTAATATCATCAATAATGATGTGGGAAACAACTTCAAACAATAAAGTTTCGATCTTTATCAAAATCAAAAAGTCAACCCTGGGCTTGCACCCCGAAACTCGGTCAAACTCATAAATTCTGTATACCCATTCCGATATGAGTCCAACCATACCAAAATTTATCCAATTCCGACTGCAAACCGACCTTCAAATCCTCAATTTTTATTTTTGAAAAGCTTTTACAAAATTCCCAATTTCTCTACTTCAAATCCCCAAATAAATGATAAAAACTAAGATGGAATCATGAATAATGAACAAATCCGAGTCAAAAACACTTACCCCAA
This sequence comes from Nicotiana tomentosiformis, assembly GCF_000390325.3. Lineage (NCBI taxonomy): Eukaryota > Viridiplantae > Streptophyta > Magnoliopsida > Solanales > Solanaceae > Nicotiana > Nicotiana tomentosiformis. Next base: position 39,798,137 of record NC_090819.1, read on the forward strand.
TCCAAGTCGTGAAGATCCCCTTTAAAATCGCCTAAAACCGAGCTCTCAACTCAAAATGTGATATAATAACTCTAACCCTCCCACTCATTTGCCTTTCGCGATCGCGGACAAACCCTCGCGATCGCGTAGAAAAACTTCCAGCTCCACCAAAATGCCTTACGCGAATGAGATCTCAGAGTTGTGAGTGCGAGGAACAGACGCTCCAGAACTACACGAATGCGGAACAAACATTGTGATCCCGTAGGCTTACGCCTGACACCTCAGCTGAAGCCACTCTACAATGCGAACGCGAACGCACATTCGTGATCGTAAAGACCACAGCCATCCAAAGCTTCATGAACGTGTCACCACTTCGCGAACTACATTTTGCCTGCCACCCGAAAAATCTACGCGATTGTGTCCTCCTCCTCACAATCGCGAAGGAGAAAACCAGACACCAATTATCATCAGTTCCTCAAGTCCAAAACATGGTCCGACAAATCCGAAACACCCCCGGGACCCTATCCAAATACACCAACCAGTCCTAAAATATGATACGAACTTACTCGAACCTTCAAATCACATCAAACAACACCAAAATCATGAATTGGATATCAATTCAAGCCTAACAAAACTAATGAATTTCCAACTTCTAAAACCAATGTCGAACCATACCAAATCAATTCCGAATGACCTCAAATTTTGCACACTAGTACCAAATGACACAATGGACCTATTCTAACTCCCGAAACCGAAATACGAACTTGGTATCAACAAAGTCAACTCTCGGTTAAACTTCTCAACCTTCCAAACCTTCAACTTTCCAACTTTCGCCAAAAAGCCTCAAACCAACCTACGGACCTCCAAATAAATATCCGAACATACACCTAAGTCCAAAATCACAATACAAAGCTATTGGAACTATCAAAACTCTATTCTGGAATCGTCTACATAAAAGCCAAACTCTGGTCAACTCTTTCAGCTTAAGCTTCCAACCTTGGAACTAAGTGTCCCAATTCACCCCAAAACCTCCCCGAAACCAATCCAATCGCCCCGAAAAGTCATATAACAACAAATGAACATATAAAAAGTGATAAATAGGGGAACAAGGCTACAATACACAAAACGATCGGCTAGGTCGTTACATTATTACATGTTATCATTTCCATTGTTGAGCTATTCTTATGCATTTAGTCATAGTTTTTATTTCATGCTATCTCTTTTATTGTTGAGCTTATGTTATGCGTTTGAAATTGAAATTGCCATTTCATGGAAATACCTTCATTTTTGAGATTATTGAAGTTGTGGCTATTGAGGTCTATTAACATATTTTGTGGTTGAAGTTGTTGGTTATTGGATATCTTTCTTTGTTGAGCTATTTCCCATTCATTTTATTGTTATTGAAATTCTTGTACACATTGTGATTGAGCCGTGGGTTATGTATTGTGGTGACATTGGTATTGTTGATTTTGGAAATATTATGGCATATGGGCACGTGTGGTGCGAGTCGATTCTTGTTTTGTGATATTGATAAGCATGCGACGGTATAAGGGTGGTGTATTGATACGCAGGTGGTGAGATAAGGTGAGATTTATGCACGTGTTGCTGTCAAGGGAATTACTTGAAGCCACGCGGCGAGATAAGGGGGCTAAAACGCGTGAAGCTATTTCGAGAAACGTATTTTTAAAAATATATGCAAGGCTCACGCGACGATATAAGGAAGATTGTGATAGTGACTTATGAAATGTGAATATGAGGTGTGGTACCTCAGTGCAATTCTTTTCATACATTCTATATTGGAAAGACTTGTTAATTTGAACGGTTATTGTTTTGCTTCCTTACTTCATTCCATTCGTGTTTTGATTGTAATTGGTTACTTGTTGTCTTTATCATATGTACACTCTTTGTTGTCATTTGTTGCTTTTATTTTTGTTGTTAGCCTTGTATTATAAATCGCTTTGTTGTCATTTATTGCCTTTACTTCCCCGTTGTTAGATTACATTAATATTGTGCACAAGTTTCTATGTCTAGTAGGTATCTTGACCTGAACTCGTTACTACTCTACCGAGGTTAGGCTTGATAACTTACTGGGTACCGTTGTGGTGTACTCATACTATGCTTCTGCATATTTTTATACAGATCCAGGTATTTCTGCCCATGCCGGATGCCAGTGAGTTGATTCAGACGCTTTGGAGACTTCAAGGTATACCTGCTTGACGCTCGCAGGCCTCGGAGTCACCTTCTATTGATCTTACACTACTGTTTTTCCTTGTTTCCGAATAATATTGTATTAGAGATTCTTAGTGTAATTCGATAGAGCTTATGACTCTATACCACCACTTTTGGAAAAATATATGACTATTGTTCCATTTGGGTTTTATTATGAGATTTATCAGTTTAGTTTAATATCTCAGTCGTTATTTCTATTAAAATTCTCAATGTGTGTTAGGCTTACCTAGTCTTAGAGACTAGGTGCCTTCACGACTACCTAAGGTGGGATTTCAAGGGTTGTGACAGATTCTTTGGTAAATTTTAACTTGACAAGTTTTCTCCGGTATAAGAGTTTAGTATGACAAGTCTTATGTTCATTCCCATTATATATATAAGGCAGATATGTTGTTTTGAAATATATTATACTCATATGATTGTTGATTTGTGCTAACCAAAAAGAGATTTAGGTCATTCGTACTTAGCAACTTTGGCTATCACCCTATGGAGATTTTATCATTCTGCCTAGCTAATTTCAGTTTTTCTTTGAAATTGCTCACGGTATACGCCGTTGTGCTCTATTCATTAAGTAGAGCTCATTTTTCGTGTGAGTAGTACCACCAAGTCCTCCATCAAGGAAAAAAGTGGTCCAGTCTTCATTGAATTGAGCATGATATGCAATACCATTCTACAAGACAAGGCAACTAAATACCAAATACTTTGAACAACTATAAATTTCAATGGAATGCAGATAATCAAGGAGCAAGTTGAAAAAGATGCAGTAAATGAGCTCTAGATTGGTTGTTTCTTTAAGGCTTTTAGCACATACTGTAAAAAAAAAAGAGCCATAATATACTATGTTGTATATACTATAAAATGCTCTTACGATTATGGTAATCTATTTTGATTTCAATACATGTTTACCATCACCATCTCAATTAAAATTAAATACCTAATATGTTTGAGCCAATGTAGATCACATGCGTCCTCCCTCTAGTAGTTAGGATAAATTCAATCAACTTTTAAAATCAAAGTTACCGGCCATCTTCTAGGGTAACTGTTAACTCATTGTAGGAGTTGATGTATGACTCACTTGAGGGCAAAGTTGTTGTGCTATAAGCACGTGTTCTTACCGTAAAAGCAGGTTTATTAGGTTTTAGAATGGAAATGCTTTCACTACCAAGCATTATAATTACGTCTGACATGCTTGGACGAATATTGGCATCTTCTTGTACACACAAGAGCGCAATATTAATGCATTTTAATGCATCTTCTTCATTGCATGATTCAAGTAAGGAATCGTCAACTAAGCTCATAGCATTTCCTTCATTCCACAATCTCCATGCCTGAAATATAACTTCAGAGTTAGGATAAGAGATTATACAGTCACCAAAATAAATATCTATAAAAAAGAAAAAAAGAAAAAAACAGGACTAGAGTTTAGGATATTTTCACTCACATAACCTAGGAGGTTTAACGCTTCTTCCCGCTGATAAAATCCTGTATTTCTCTTGCCACAGATGATCTCAAGCATAATTACACCAAAACTAAAAACATCTGACTTGATTGAGAACAATCCATCTAATGCATATTCTGGAGACATGTAACCACTGTACAATGCAAAAGTGATTAATATATATATAATGCAAAATTTGAGAAGTGACGACTTGAATCAAGTACTAAAACAAGAATTGCATCTAGAAATTGAGCTTACTATGTTCCAACAACTTTATTTGTATTTGCTTCCGTAATATTCCCTTGGACAATCCTTGCTAAGCCAAAATCTGAAATCTTGGGGTTCATCTCTTTATCAAGTAATATGTTACTTGTTTTTAAATCTCTATGAATGACTCTCAACCTTGAATCGTGGTGCAAATAAAGAAGTCCTCGAGCAATACCCGAGATGATATCAAATCGCTTCTTCCAATCTATTAACGCATGATTTCTTTCATCTTGTGTGGTTATCATACAACAAAATTGTAAAAATCAATAACAAAAAAATAGTAGTTTATCTTACATTTAGAAATATTGAAAATTAATCTTATGCGAAGAGTACTAACCAAATATGAATGTGTCTAAGCTTTTATTTGGCATATATTCATAGAGCAAGATCTTTTCATTTCCTTGGACGCAGTAACCCATAAGTCTAACGAGATTTCGATGTTGTAGTCTTGCAATTAATATTACTTCATTCTTGAATTCATTAATACCTTGACTAGACTGGGCTGATAACCTTTTGATTGCAATTTCTCGTCCTCCCTGAAATTTTCCCTGAACATATTTTCAGTAAATTATGTTACTTTATTAAATATACATAGCTCGTAAATACAAGGTTTAACTAAGAAAAAATGATACTTTGCGGGAACCTTATAAACAAGGCCAAAACCACCGCGTCCTAACTTATTTTCTTCTGAGAAATTATCTGTTGCCGCTAGAATGCTTTCCAAACTAAAAAATGGAACTTCGATGCCTTTCTCATCCTCTTCATCTATTAAGTCATTTTCTCCCTTTTCAGTGTTCAACCAGCTGCGTAGATGTGGATTTCCTTGATAAAAAGAATAAAGGTAACATATATAATTTTATAAGGGCTAGTAAAATGAAGTTATAATTCATCAAGAAGAGAATTTGCATGCATTTACCTCTACTTCTTGCTCTCCTTGTTTTATAGAATAGGCAGATAAGGCTGCATAGGAAAATAGTAGTGGCAATTGTAGTAGGAATAGCAACTTTTAGCCTTCTTGATTTATGTGTTTTGTATGCAATTGCTGTAGCAATAACAGAAATATGATCGCTTTAAATAAATACTAACTAAATAAGTAACATATAGAATAACCAAATAGTACTCTATCTATTCCACTCAATTGTGTGGTAATGAATGAACGGAAATGGGATGTAAAATAAGGGAAGACTTGACACTTACCAAAGTACCCATAGAATTTGTGATGTAAAATATATTATTACATTTCGATGACAATATGAGCATGTCATTGATGATAAATTTGGGATTTTAATGTTAATAGTTTTTTCAAATATAGAAAAAATGACTTTGGAAAGATTGTCATATAGAATAAAATAAGTAAATCTCAAGAGGATGAATATATAATCTGTGAATACCTTTGGGAGCTGAAAATTCAGAAGCAGCTAGTTTTACATAAATTGTAATTCCACTTGCATCATTTTCGGAGAGTTGTTGCAAGTTGAAGAGGTCTCCATCCCAAGTCAGACATTTGTTGTCCTCAAAAGCATAAGCAGTACAAGAGCAATTATTCAAACAAGTGGATTCACATTCTGGTGCACTACCAACGGTTAAAATATTATTATCAATTGGTATTCTCATATGAGAATGCATCCAGTACTTGTCTTCCTCCAAAATAGATGCACTAGCATTACCACAATTCAAACTTGTTTTTCTCTCACAACCAAAAGAGAAACTATTCAAATCCCAATCTTTCTTTGATCTAGGAGTGAAACCAGGCAAACAATCACACAAGGGAATACTTGAGCTGTCATTGCATGCACCATATGCACCGCAATAACCGTAAACATCACATGATTGTACTGGTTGAGCGAAAAACATATTCCACTGCTTGGTACTATTCAACCACGTCAGCTGCTTAATTTCCCCCGTGACATCTATTATGAATCTTGACATAACCGAAGGATTAAAAATATAATATGAAAAATATACCTCATTCGTGTTATTTATAAACGTGAAATTGTACATGGGATTTGATTTCAGAGGTACTGTGCCCCAGCTGTGTCCATTCCAAGGTCCGCTTGACCAATATTCTACAGTCTTGTTCCACCTAACAATGGATTCACCGTTAGACTCCATCTCAAGGGAAAAGAGCCCTGGCCTAGGATCTTCAGAGTTGGTCCAAGAAGTAAGAGCTTGCTGTGTTTTAGTTTTTCTGTTGTAGCCAATTTTAGAACCAGGCAAAAATGTGTGGCTTGGATGATCAAAACTTTGCCACAGTGAATTGGACCCATGGTTCAAAATCAAATTCCCATCATCACGAAGAATCGCAACCACAGGTTTCTTCGTGCTGGAGTTAATATTTGTCGTCCAAATTGAGAGTTCATTCCCGTTGAGAAGCACCAAGTTATCCTGCATAATTTTGAGCTCTGCGGATTCCATATCTAAAAACGAAAGAGGAGTCTCCCTATTTGCTACCCAAACTATGGTTTGTGGGGTTATTTGTTTATACCATATACCGATGTAATAATTTGATAGATTATCAAGTGTGAAGAAGCCCATCTCAAATATTCCACCGGAAGAGACCATAGTTACGCCAATAGTAATGGATTTCTCTGCATCAAGCGTATCCCCAAGGGACAATTTTTGGTTCGTAGTGTTTGTCTTAGCTTCGAAAGAAAAGCACGAGAACAATACAAGTTTGAGGAAAAGAAGAAAATATTTATTTTTGCTTTCCATGGTTGTTTTGCTGCACACGGCTGAGAAGAATTGCTATAAAAAGAAAAAAAGAAAACAATGTTACCTTGGTTGCTGAAAGAGAATGTTTTATGCTAAAGTCAACAAACCCAGTGGGGAAGTTTCCCCACTAGAGCGAGACACTTCACCCATCAACAACTTTTTCTTCACCCTTTATGTGACATCTCTTAATTTTCAGTAACACATTTTCACATCTACAAATTTTTTAATTCCTAACATTTTCATTTTACTTATATAGGCAGAATTGAAGTTCTACCAGCATTTAAAAGCATCCACAAAACAGTAGAGTTGTCAGGGTTTGAAACTAAATTATGCCAGAAACATAAAAGAAATACATAATAAAGAAATACGATAAAATAAATAATACACTAAACTATCTCACTATGTGTGACAACCCGATAGGTCGTTTTGAGTACTAGCCCTTATTTTCGTGTTTCGAGACCTCTATTAGCTTCATTTGATGTTTTTTGATTTGTGTGTGCAGCCCGTGTCTTTTTCCGAAAAGTTTTTACGTAAAAATTTGAAGAAAATATGATTATTGACTTTAAAAATAACTTGAGTAGACTACGGTCAATATTTTGGGTGAACGATTCCGAATCGGTATTTTGACGATTCCGAATCGATATTTTGACGATTCCGATAGGTCTGTATCGTAATTTTGGACTTGGGTGTATGCCCGTAATTAAAAGCGGAAGTCCCTAGATTGATTTGACTTGTTTTGCCGAAAGTTAGCAATTTGAATGTTTGAAAATTTTCTAGGTTTGACCGTAGGTTGACTTTATGGTTATCGGGTACAGATTTTGATTTTGGGACTTGGTATAGGTCCATTTTGCTATTTGAAATTTTTCTGCAAAATTTGGTGCAATTCGGAGTTGGTTTGATAAGATTCACATACTTGGTTGTGGTTTAGAGGTTCTTGAGTTTTCTTTTGAATTTCATGCGTTTTGATGTCCGATTTATGGTTCTAGATATTATTTTGGTATTTTGATCGCGCGAGCGAGTTCATATGATGTTATTACACTTGTGTGCTTGTTTGGTTCGGTGCCGAGGGACTCGGGTGAGTTTCAGATATGTTTCGGATCATTTTGAACTTGTGCAACAACTGTTTCTGGTGTGTTGTGCTTTGCGATCGGGAAGCTTATCTTGCGATCGCGGAGGGAAAGTTTGGGGTTGTGGATGGATTGTTCATTGCGAACGCGAGGGCCTGGTCTGGAACGGGAAGCGAATGGGCGCTTACCCTTCGCGAATGCGACAAGCCACTCGCGGACGCGATTCATTGGGGAGAGCTGGGGAGGGCAAATGGTTACTCTCCGTGAACGCGGACCTTGGTTCCCGAATGAAAAGGCAGGTGAGACTTAAGCCTTTGCGAACGCGAAGGCCAATTGGCCAGTGCATTGCGAACGCGAAGAACACCTCACGCCCAGGTATTAAAAGACCTGAAAGTCGGGATTGAATTATTTTTCACCATTTTTGAAGCTAGAGCTCGGCCTAGAGGCGATTTTGAGGAGATTATTCATCACTACTTCATTGGTTAGTGAATTGTAACCTATTTTATTATATTTCCATAATCACCCATTTATTTTAACCTTTAATCTAGGATTTTCATGGTAGAAATTAGGGATTTTGGGTAAAAATTGGAAATTTTGTAAAATTGAGATTTAGACCTCAAATCGAGGTCGTATTTCAAAACAAATCATATTACTGGGCTCGAGGGTGAATGGGTAATCGAGTTTTGGTCCGAATCTCGGGTTTTGGCAAAGTGAGCCCAAGGTCTACTTTTGTTGACTTTTTCAAATTCATCAAAGATCGAATCTTTTTCACTCGTGTGTAGTTTCTATAGCTTATTTTGAATTATTTGAATTATATTTGGCTAGATTTGATCGGTTTTGGAGGCTAACTCTAAACGAAAGGTCGTGGTTGAGTGTTGATTTGATTGCGGAAAGAGGTAAGTGTTGTGCCTAACTTTGACTTGAGGAATTTAGGACTTGATTGGTTTAATTTCTACTTGATTTATGTGTGGGGATGGCGGCGTATAATGCAAGGTGACGAGTGTATATGCGTAGTCGTGGGTTAAGCATGCGGGGTGTGATATTTATTTATTGGTTTCAATTATTCTTGCCTTATTTAATTTATGTTATTAATTGTTACATGCCTTAATTGTTAATTTCAATTACTTGTTGAATTCACGCCTTTATCCGTTACATGCCTTAATGTTAATTGATTCGTGTCTTTATTTATTAACTGTCATTACTTGCTATTTGATTTGTGTGCTATAATATAACTGTTTTATCCGCTTTGCGACTTTCCTTGCTTTATTATTTCCTTATTGCGCTTTATTTTGTGATACGCCGTAGTTGGTTGTAGTTTGTTCGTTCAATTCATATTGTTTGGGATCGGGTTGCACGCTGCAACGGTAATTATTGTAATTGATGGGATCAGGTTGCACGTCGCAACAGTATTGAACTCATATGATATAATAAGATAAGGACGGAATATGATATGAACAGATGATGATATGGTGAGATCGGGTTGCGCGCCACAACGGAGAAGAATTGACATTTATATTTATTGTGGATCGGGTTGCACGCCGCAACGGAGAAGACTTATTTTATTGTGTTTGACTGTAGTACCGTTGTTTTGAGAAAAAATGAGCAAAAGTGTTATTCTAGGGCTCTATGGTAGTTGATCTACGGGTCCGGTTACTTGAGTTTATTGTTTATATTCTATTCCTATTTCAGTTAATAATGTCTCGTACATGTTTATTGTAAGTGCTTTGTCATAGTCTTGTCACTACTTCGTCGAGGTTAGGCTCGGCACTTACAGAGTACATGGAGTCAGTTGTACTCATGCTACACTTCTGCACTTCTTATGTAGATATCGGTGTTAGTCCCAGCGGCGCGTAGCGAGTCTGCTCGGATTCAACTGCTTTTGGAAACTTGAGGTGTAGCCGCATGACGTCCGCAACCCTGGAGTCCCTTTCTTTATCCATTTTTACTTTTTATTTATTTTCAAGCAGTTGTACTTTATTTCAGACCGTATTTGTAGTATTCTAGTTGCTCATGTACTTGTGACTCTAAATTTCTAGGAGTAGTTTAGCACCGTGTTATTTATATTAATACTGTGTCCATTTCTGAATTTGTTAATCGTTAATTATCATCACCCCGTAATAATTGTTAAAACTGATTAATTAATTTAATAACGTTGGCTTACCTAACAAGTAGATATTAGGCGCCATCACGATCTCGAGGTTGGAAATTCCGGGTCGGGACATAATTAAAATTTAAGATAACATTTGAGACTTCAAATTAAAGTTGTCCCACTTCTTCTCCTTTGGCTGCTTGTAAGAGACAAGTTGTGTGCCACGAAAGCTTTGAATCAGGATTTTCCCACCTTTCCAACGTATGATTGGCGTAAGAGTAACTGGCGAACAAGCAGTTCAACTTGGATGGAGAGTCTCGAACATTTGCCCAGTCTTCCACTTTCTTGTGGAACCAAACAAGTTTCCAACTTTATTTTTGTCAAGATTCCATAATCAATCTTTATAGGAAATGTCCAAGTCCATTTCTTTCTTTCCAGTTTCATTACATTTTTTTCCTTCTCTGGTGGGCGGTAGGTTTGCAAATTGGAAGTACTGAAATGGAGCTGACTCTTCTTTGTTATTTTTCTGAAATGCCACATAAAATAAAAGTTAATTTGTTGAAGTCAGATACTCCTGAATATTCTAGATATTAGATTTTATATGATGATAAAATATCTAAATACTTTTAGGTTCTAATATATTAGAACTTGTCTCAGGTTACGCGTGATGCACATGTGCTCTATTTATAAATTTAATAAAATTTATGTTTAAATTATAAAATAAAAGTGTAAGTTCGTAATAATGGTCATGAATATGGATAGTGTAGAATTAACTCAATTAAGAAAGAAATTGTCTCATAGAAGTCTTCATTTATAAGTCAATAATTCAACTTAAAATTTGTGCCAATTTTATAATTCCATAACTTTAATTTCACAAATTAGCAAGCATCCTTTTCAGTTTCAACAAGAATAAAGTCCTTAAAAACTTAAATATTTGATAGATCTTAATACATGTAGCAAGCAATTAATAATCCATGAATTTCATATGAACACAAACTCAAAGTATAATAAAAATGGGAAAAGATATTCAAATAGAATACTAAAGCAAGCTAGTAAAATACAAGTGAAAGATGGTTCATTCGTGACATACTTACTTCAAAGAATGACTTAAAATGAGATTAGAAAGTGTATATTTAGTTTTGAAGTGTCATTTTTTTCCCCCTAAACAGATGCGATATTTTGTTGAAAGCAGTAAAGCTAGGAAAGTTAAGTAGTATCATTATAAGAAGGGACTAATCTACTTGAATTAGTTCCCAAGCAAATGAAGGTGAATTATTTCAGTAGGAGGGTTCCAGGTTAACGCCAATTTCTGCTCTTGCTTTTCCAATTTTTGCTAGAGATTCGGCACTTCGTAAAGCAGCGTTACGTAGATGGAGTACCCATTGCCCGAAGGAGAAACTTGCAATCATTTAACAAACTTATAAATGGAGCAGTTTTTGGTTGTAGGTGAATCACATTGGTTACCTAGGAATCTGTTTCCACATGTAACGATCCAGTCGGTCATTTTGGGTTTGAGTCCCGTTTCGCCCTTTGATGCTTCGTGTAGGTGTGATTGTTGTTTTATGACTTGCAGAGATGGTTGGTCCGAGTTTGGGGATGTTTTGGATTGACTTGGAACGCCTAGTTTCATTTTTGGAAGCTTAAGTTGGAAGAGTTGACTAAGGTTTGACTTTTGTGTAAACTGTAATGACCCGACCGATTATTTTGAGTATTTGCATTCGGTTCGGTGATTTTAAGGTCATGAGTAGCTTAATATGGTGTATTATGACTTGCACGTATTGTTGGTTTTGATTTTCAAGTGATTCCGGATTGATTTGGAAGGACTCTTAACTAGGAAGCTTTAAGTTGGAAGAGTTGACCAACTTTGACTTTTGTGTATTTGACCTCGGATCGGAGTATTGATGGTTCCGTTAGGTCTGGATGGTAATTTTGGACTTGAGCGTATGCCCGAATTTGCATTTGAATGTTTCTAGACGATTTCGGCACTAGTTGGCGAAAGTTGGCAATTTAAAGGTTTGGAAAGTTCATATATTTGACCGGGAGTTGACTTTGATATTATCAGGTTTGGATTGTTGTTTCGGAAGTTGAAATATGTTCATTATGTCATTTGAAATTTGTGTACAAAATTTGGGTTCATACCGGATTGGATAGGCTTGAATTGGACACTTGGTTCGAAGTTGATGAACTTAAGAGATTGATCTTGATCAACGATTCGTGGTTTTAATGCTATTATCTGTGATTTGAGGCCTCGAGTAGGTCCGTGTTATGTTTTACGACCTGTTGGTATGTTCGAATGGGGTCCCGAGGGGCTTGGATGAGTTTCGGAGTGGTTTCAGATCATTTTAAGGCTCTTTTTAACTGTTGATTTTTAGCTACAGGGGTGTACATCGCGATCGCGGAGCTCAAGGCCGCAATCGCGAAGAGTAAAATAGAAAATTGGACCTGTGAATCGCCTTCGCGAAGGAAGCTTCACGTTCGCGAAGAAGAAATTTCTGCTGTCACTGAGCTGACTTCGGTAGTTTATATCTTGCAATCAATAAGGAATTTTGAGGTTATCCAAAAAGGAAAGTTGTATTTCTTTGTGTCTAGTTTTTAGAAAAATAAATCATTTTTCATTTGGAATTTTTTACAAGTTATTTCTATTATACTATAGGCTATCTGAAAAGAGTTGGGAAGGGTTAATGGATTTTGTTCATCGCGATCGTGAAAGAAGACCACTAGCAGAGCATTAAAACATTAAATTTCGGGATTTTGAGTTCATTTTCTTTACTTTTTTAGTTCTTGGAGCACAAGTAAGGTGATTTTGGAGGAGATAAACACCCAAAATTTGAGGGTAAGTAATTCTATCTTTGTTTTGATTATATATTTTATTTTTCCATGGATTATTACACCTAATTAAGTGTTTGAAGAGAAGAAATTGGGAGGTCTTTGTCTAAACTTTCTTGAAGTGAATTGTTGAGTTTTGAACATCGATTCATAGTAGGATTGAGTAAAATTAGTATGGTTGGACTCGTAATTGAATGAGTTATAGGAATTTATGAGTTTTGTTGGGTTCCGAGGTGCGGGCCCGGGGTTGACATTTTGGTTGACTTTGAGTAATTGATTAAAGATTCGACCTTTATCGTTTGGGTTTATTTCCTTTGGCATTATTGATGAATTTGAGTTGCTTTTGGCTAGTTTCGAGCCGTTCAAAGGTCGATTCGCATAGGATGGCGTTTCTAGAGTATTGTTTGGCTTGCTCGGTATTTGATTTGGCTTGTTCGAGGTAAGTAACATATCTACACTTAGATTTAGGGTAAATATCCTTGAGAACTATGATATTTGAGATGGGTTGGGAGTGACTCACGTGCTAGGTGACAGGTGCAGGTGCATGCACCAAGGTATTCATGGTACAGGTAGTTCTTAGGCTATTATATGCCTTATTTTACTATCATGTTTCTTTGATATCATGTTTTCTCCATTTATGTGACTACATAGGATATTATTCATGCTAGTAATCATGCGTAGGCTACCTGTTCAATTGTTTGAGACATGATAGGGCTATTCTTGCCATGTTGAGCTATTTTCCTTAGCCATAGTCATACTGTACAATCATGATAGTTACATCTGCATGTTATATCCCGGTCTTTGTGCACTTTTGCTATGTTATCTCATATGTTATTGGTGTCCGTGTACGTGACACGGGTTCGAACTGTATTTGAGACATATTGTGTTATTTTGCATTATATAATTGGATTGTGTTTCTGTGAGATGTCGGCATATTGAGACTTGAGTAGATGGTTGAATGATGTAGGCCATAAAGTCGTATTGATATGAATATTTGGATCGGGTTGCACGCTGCAACGGTTATATTGATATTGAGGTGATGCGTATGCCAGGCCCCACATTGGGCTAAGTTGTATTGATTTGAGGCTACGCGTGCACCATGGCCCACTATTTGTGCTATGTGATAATGATTAGTGCTTGGATAGGATCCGCCCCTCCGGAGTCTCAAATGCCAGCAATGGGCATAGGCATAATGTTATATACACGTGCTCGAAGATGGACAGTTACGCTAGGCACCCGTACAATGCTAAGTGTGATTAATTTTTATAGATCCTCAGTGATATTGTTTGGGCATTTGAGCCAGGCACCTGGAGTGTGCTAAGATTGTGTGTAGTTAATGAGTTCACTATTAAACCGAGCTCTTGACATGTATATCTGGCATGTAGGCATAAAGATGTACCTTCCCCATTCTAGACAATGACATAACATCTGATTACTTGACATGTACGCATAGAGATTTAACTTCCTCATGCTAGACAATGATATGATATATGATTACTTGACATGTATATTTGACATGTAGGCATAGAGATACATTTTCCTCATGCTAACTGGTAAATGGAAAGTCTTATATGATGTTGTAGATTGGGAAAAACACAATTCTTTTGATAAACTCATGTTTAATTGATTTCAATGGTAATATTTAGACTTGGACTGTTACACTTGAAAATCATGTCTACTTTTCCGTAACTGTAAATGAGCTGAGCATTACATCTCCTGAGTTATATACTGTTACTTATACTGTTACTTTCTTCACTATACTGTTATGAACTCTTATTGGCTATTGATGTTAGATACTGACCTTCTTTCGAGGTCGTCACTGCTTTCAACTTGAGGTTAGGTTTATTACTTATTGAGTACATTGGGTCCGTTGTACTCATACTACACTTCTGCACCTTGCGTGCAGATGTTGGAGCTGATGCTGCTGGGCATGGCGGGAGCTGGCATTGAAGATGTACCTGCATTCCGGTTATAGCTTCCACTTGTCCTTGGAAGCTTTAGATTTTTCAAATCTATTTATGTATATTTCAAACAGATGATGTATTTAAATTCGAACTAGCTTTGTAAATTCTAAGTCTTAAAGTTCATGATTTGTACTACCAACCCATGGGAGTTTGTATTGATATTTAGTTATTTTTCTCATTTACTCTTGACTATTCTCATATGAGTTGCATTGAATGTTACTTGGCTTATCTAGCGGGTTGGGTTAGGTTTCATCTCGACTGATTGGAGTTTAGGTCGTGACATAAATGGTCTCGGATTAGTATTTTGTTAGTTCCGATAGGTTCGTATGGTGATCTTGAACTTGGGCGTATTCCCGAATTTGGATTTGGAAGTCCCTAGGTTGATTTGACTCTATTTGCCGAAAGTTGGCAATTTAAAGGTTTAGAAATTTCTTAAGTTTGACCAAGAGTTGAGTTTGTGGCTATCGGGTTCGAATTTTTGTTTCGGGACTTGAAATAGGCCTGTTTTATCATTTAGAACTTGTGTGCAAAGATTGGTCTCATTCCGAGTTGGTTTGATGGGAATCATACGTTTGGTTGTGATTTTAGAAGTTCTTGAGTTTCATTGTGATTTTTTATGCACTTTGGCATTTGATTCGTGGTTCCAGATGTTATTTTGGTATTTTGAGCTCACAAGCGAGTTTGTATGAGGTTTGTAGACTTGTGTGGTTATTTGGTGTGGAGCCCGAGGCTCGAATGAGTTTTAGATTGATTTCGGGTTGGTTTGGGAAATTCTCTAATTGCTGGTGTTGCAGACCTCGTAATTGTGAAGGTCTGCTCGCATTTGCAATGAACACATTTGCGATCAATCACTCGCATTTGCGAGGTGTGATGCTGAGGTCATGCTTCGCAATTGCAAAGCTGGTTTCGCAATTGCGACCTTGGCTGGGCTCATGGGCTGTTCGCAATTGCGAAAGTAATTGCGAACATATGGTCGCATTTGCGATGTTAGCTGGTTGGGACTCCTAGGGTCACATTTTCAACATCTTCTGGGGCAGGCCTAGTTTGCATTTGCGAGCCAGCGGTCACAATTGCGATGGTCATATTTGCGAACCCCTATTTGCAAATGCAACATCTGCAGCTAGCGTTTTGGATGGAATTTCGGGAATTAGACTCATTATTTTATATTTTGAGATTGGGAGCTTGGTTTGAGGCGATTTTTACCCACTTGGATTGGGTAAGTATTTTTTACTCGAATTTGATTATTTTTCCTTGATTTAATCTTTGATTTAGTATTTAATTGATGAATATATGAGTGAAAATTGGGATTTTTGCCAAAACTTTTCTTAAGATGAATTTTGGAGATTTGAGAGTCGATTGGACTCAGTGTTGAAATCTAATCACATATTTGGACTCATAGGGTTATGGGTAGTCGGAATCTACCATTTGACTCGGGTTTTGACCGGGTGGGCCCGGGGTTGACTTGTTGATTTTTTGGGAATTGGGTAAAGATTGTAACTTTATTAATTTAAATTGATTCCTTTTGCATTGTTTGGTGTTATCGAGTCATTTTTTTGCTAGATATGAGCAGCGTGGAGGTTATTTCTATGGAAAGCCTTTTTTGAGGGTTGAATTGGAGCTATTTGAGGTAAGTATCTTGTTTAACTTTGTGTGGGAGAATAACCCCTAGGATTTGAATTTAATTACTTGATTGTGATAAAATTGATGCAATGCATATGTGAGGTGTCGAGTACATATGCGGGTGCAATGTATAAAATGACCAGACTTGACCCGAGGTTGCTTTTATCACATAGTTTTGATTGTGAGATCTCTGTGATACATGTGTTCGTCTTTAATGGCTACTTGAGTTATTTTTTCATGCTAGAGATCATGTTTTAGGATTATCTTTTCCTAAATTAGCCCAAGTTCGGCATTTGTGGAGTTGTTGCTAAATTGAGTTAGCTGTATTCATGTCTATATGCTGAACATCCATCCGCATTCCCTATTATTATGCATTGTGTGGTACATTTGTGAGTTTATGTATTGATGACAACTATGGGCATGTTGTATTATTGTGATTATGGAATATGAGGATGTGTTGGGCGGATTATTTGGTGTTGTCACGAGGTTTCTATCGTGCGATTGTGATTGATGTTGTTATTGTGGTGATGGGAGTATAATTAAATAAGGGCGACAAGGAGGGATATTGTTATTTTGTTAAACGGGAGCGACAAGGAGGGATATTGTTATTTTGTTAGACGGAAGCGATAATGCGGGATATTGTTAAACAGGAGTGACAAGGCGGGATATTGTTATTTTGTCAGGCGGGAGTGACAAGGAAGGATATTGTTATTTTAAGGGCGGAGCGATACTTGTGACTATTGTTATTGTGACAGAATTGTGGGCATAAGATGCTATATGTTTGTGTCTCTATTTGATGACTTGTTGTCAAGTTGAACTTTTACTTGTTTGAGTTGTTATCACATGTTCGGTAGAGGTTGTTGAATTTCTCTCCATTATATATTGTGTTATTAGCTTTCTTTTGGTATATAACTCAAGTTATTTGACTAGCGAGTATCACATGACTTGAACCTCATCACTATTTCACTAAGGTTAGTCTTGATACTTACTGGGTACCGACTGTTGTGTACACATAGTACACTTTTGCATATAATTTTGCAGATCTAGGTACTTCTGATCGGGCTGGTCGCTAGAAAGGCGTGCTTGTGCCTATTGACGACTTCAAGGTATCCATGTTGTTCCTTTCGCAGGCCTCAGAGTCACCCTATTTACTTTATTTATATTGTTTATGTATTTCAAATTGTATTTTACTCTTTGAGACTTGATATGTATTCGATTTAGATCTTATGACTCAATACTACCGAATTTTGAAAAGTTGATTATCGTATCCACATTTGGCAGTATTATCGTATTTCATAGTTTTCGTTAATTTGAAGTTGTTATATTTTGATTGACATCATTATGTGATAAGCTTACCTAGACATAGAGACTATGTGCCATCATGACCTCTGTGGTGGGAGTTTGGGTCATGACAAGTTGGTATTCGAGCCCTAGGTTCATAATTTCAGAGAGTCATGAGAAAGTTTAATAGAGTCTTGCGGAATAGTATAGAGACGTCTGTGCTTATCTTGGAGAGGCTACCGAACTTTTAGGAAACTTCACTTTCTTTCATTTCTTATCGTGCAGATTTGCTTATCCCAAAGTTTGAACCTTTACTCTTTTATTGTCTCACATATGGTGAGGAATTGTGCTACCAAATCAGCTCCAGCGCCCCTTGCTAGAGCCGCGAGAGGCTGGGGCTGAGTTAGAGGCCGAGGAGGAGCACGTGCTACATCTAGGGCACTTGCTAGAGCAACAAATGTGGAGCATCCAGTGTATCCAGTTGAGGATAAGGAGCGTGAGCATGTTGGGCGAGCAATTGAGTAGCCTACTGCTATACCGTGGCTCCAGGAAACCTTGGCGTACTTTATTAGTATGTTTGGGAGTTTGGCCCAGGAATGGTTGATTCCAGTTGCACTAACTACTTTATATGCTAGGGGATGATCTCAGACTCTCGCCGTCCGTCCACCAGAGCGGCTAGCTCATGCTTATCAGACACTGAGCGTTGTGTCTGTGCAACTAGTAGTTGCAGTTCAGCTTGAGGTAGGGTCAGTTGTTTTGTTCGAGGGGCATAGGCATTTATTAGAGGTTTCATAAGTTCCGTACTCCCCAGTTCAGTGGAGGGGCTTATGAGGATGCACATGGTTTCTTGGATCAGTGTCACTGCATTCTGTGTACTATAGGTTTGGTGGAGTCAAGCAGGGTTGACCTTACTTCTTTCAGTTTACGGGGTCGGCATACAGATGCTGGCAGACTTATGAGGCGAGTAGGCCAGCTGGCGCAACACCACTTACATGGTCCTTGTTCTCTGATCTTTTCTTAAGGAGTTTATTCCACATATCCGCATGGGCGATTTGCATAGTGAGTTCGACGAGTTGCGCCAGGGGAGTTTGACTGTGTCCGAGTATGCTATGAGCTTTACAGAGTTATCTCATCATGCACCTTCCTTGGTTTCCACAGATAAAGAGACAGAGTCCATAGATTTATTGAGGGACTCGCCTACCGCCTCAAATTTGGGATGGCATGGAAGTCGGAGATTGAGACCCCATTTAAGCAGGTTTTGGAGATTGCTAGGAGGTTGGAGTGTATTCATTATTTGGAGAGTGAGGATATGGAGGCTAAGAAGCCTCATGGTTCTGAAGGATTTACCGGTTCCATTCTGCGGCCAAGACCCGCCATGGTACAGGTTTTGTCAGTCAACTAGTTCAGTTTGCACTTTAGGTCTCACAAGATGCTCCAGCTAGCCATGGATTTCAGAGCACTCATACCGGGAAACCATTCTTCAATGCACCTTCTGCACGAGGTTCATACAGTGGTTACTCCAGTCGTGTCGGGCAGACTCAACCCCAACAGCCATGTCGGCAAAGAGGTTATTTTGAGTGTGGGGATACTAGGCACTTGGTGAGAGATTGTCCCAGACTCTGGATGGGGGTACCTCAGTAGGGTACACAAGACATGATCACCGCTCTAGTTTCCACTGCACATGCTCAGCCAACTAGAGGTAGGGGACAAGCGGGTAGAGGTCGTCCTAGAGGGGGAGGCCAAGCTCGTTGTTATGCTTTCCCTGGTATGATTGAGGCAGTCACATCAAATGCAGTCATTACATATATTGTTCCGGCCTGTCGTAGAGATGCATCCATTTTATTTGATTCGGGTTATACTTATTAGTATGTGTCATCCTATTTTTCTTCATATTTGAATATGTCTCTTGATTCCCTGGATACTTACATTTTTATGTCTACACATGTTAGGGATCCTATTGTGGTGGACCGTGTCTATCATTCTTATTTGGTCATTATTAGGGCTGTGAGACCAGGGTTGATCTTCTACTCATTAATATGGTGGATTTTGATGTGATCTTTGGCTGGATTGGTTATTTCCATATCATCCTATTCTTGATTGCCATGCTAAGACCATAATGTTGGCTATGCCGGGGTTGCCGAGATTGGAGTTGAGAGGTTCCGTGGGTCATGTTCCTAGTAGAGTGGTGTCTTTTCTGAAGGCGCAACAGATGGTTGAGAAAGGGTGCTTTGCGTGCCTAGCTTTTGTTAGAGGTGTGAGTACCGATGCACCCACAGTTGATTTAGTCCCCGTGGCAATAGGGTTTTCATATATTTTCCTTGTAGACCTATCCGGCGAGCCACCCGATAGAGATATTAATTTTGGTATTGAATTGTTACTGGGCACTCAACCCATATCTATTCTACTATATCACGTGGCTCCAACTGAGTTGAAGGAATTAAAGGAACAACTTCATCTAATCGAGTGTTTCACCTTGAAGTACACTAGTGCTATTTGTGAAGAAGAAAGACGGCTCTATGAGGATGTGTATTGACTATAAGTGACCGAACAAGGTTACTATCAAGAACAAGTATCCACTGTCATGTATTAATGATTTATTTGGTCAGCTTCAGGGTGTTCGGGTATTCTTGAAGATTGACTTGATTTCAGGGTAACATCAATTGAAGATCAGGGCTTTAGATATTCCTTAGACAAATTTCAGGACCCATTACGGGCATTATAAGTTCTTGGTGATATCTTTTGGGCTGACCAATGCCCAAGTACCTTTCATGAACTTGATGATAGCGTGTTTTAGAATTATCTGGACTCCTTCATCATTATGTTTATTGCTAATATACTGGTGTATTCTCGTAGTCGGTAATTGATCGTGGCCAAACCTACACCACTATATAGTAGCAAAGAGTGGTCGATGTAATTTTACCCGATGAGGTCGGGATCAATTTTCGCAGGGAGTTAATTTGGTTTGGAGTCAGGTATCTAACTAATCTAGATGTGCGTGTTATTTCTAATTGCACTTCCAAACATTGTTGTGATTGATTCTATTCTAATTTTTATACTATTGTATGCCAAGTGTAAGCTAAGTACAATATTTTTGGTGAACATTTTCAAGTGTTAAAAGGCACTAGGGTAGTGACTTCCGCCTAGGTGAGTATCTAATGGATGTCAAGAATTCAAGACAAGCTTGTTACGATTGGGGTCTTGATATAACCATCACACATAAGTGCTCACTCTATACCTCTCGGTAGAGTGAGTGACTTTGCCTGATTTGGCTTTCTCAAGCCCAAATGGGTGTTCTCACAATCCAAATGAAATTGGCTCAAGTCGGGTATTACTATCTCTAGGTTTAACCCTTTAATCGGGGCTATCAATCTCTTGAATTCACCCCAATTCCTTGTTAGCCTAATTTCCCTAGACTTTGTCTCTCTTTCTCAAGAAGAGCCTAAGTCATAAAGGCATGAATCAGTATTTGCAACCACTAATTCTACAATTTTAGCATGAATTAGGCTAAATATCACTAACCCATAAATAATTAAGCCCTAATATTCAAGACCCATTAAATACCCACACTAGGATTAGGTCACCACCCTAGCTATGGGGTCTAGCTACTCATGAATACAACAGAAATCAAAGGTGAAGATGAAATATAAGCCATAATATTAAAGTACAAGATGAAAATCTAAAGTTTGAAGGTAAATCTATTATAAAATTGCCCTAAAGGGGAAAAACCAGCCGTTCACGTGCTCTGCTCTACAAAACTTAACCTAAAAATGTTAAAATAATCTATTTATACACAGCTAAAATTTCCGGACAAAAATACCCCTGCGGAGTATTCGCGGACGCATAATTCTGACTGCGTCCGCGCTTGAGCTTTCGCGGCCGCATAATAATAAGCGCGGTCCGCGTTTCTTCAATACTGGGCTTGGAATGGACTAGGTTTCGCGGATAGCACAAATACATTCGTGTCCGCGTTAGCTTCAATCGCGGCCGCGTATTATGTTCGCGGACCGCGTTCTTCAGTTAGGTTTCACTTGCCAAGTCTCTGAATCTTTTATCACTCTCCCAGCGGAATTTCCACCGCGTCCGCATCTGATAACTTCGCGGCCAAGTAATGTAGACGCGGGCAGCGGTGGTGTTTTCTCTATATTGTAGCTTCTCTGAACCTCTATCTCGCCGACCACGGAATATTATTCGCCTCAGCGGTGGACCCTACACGGCCGTGCTTTTCCATCGCGGTCCTCAGTTCAGTTTCATCCTTTGGCTTGTGCAAGTTTGACTCCTTCATGAGCTTATTTTGGCTCCTTTGCCTCATTTTGACCAAACCCTACAAGCAAGCACATTATGTTAGTTTTTCGGGACTACCTTTAGCATTATTTTACCCAAAACCTAAGCAAAAGAGAGCAAATAATAGGCTAAAATCCCTAGTTGTCAACTCCCCCAAACTTAAGCTTTTGCTTGTCCTCAAGCAAATAAGGTAATTCCCACCTCCGTAAGAAAAAGAAAGGAAAATCTCAGTTGTCCTAAGGTGACTTCATCAACATCAATTGGAACTAACAATTACCCTCAACACAAATGCATAATCAACAACATTATGCTACGACATTTTGAGTTTCATAGGTCTAATGTGACACAAGAGCATCAAGAGTTGACTCAATTCATCAAGGAACCTCGCTCTCACGTAGGTCGTTATGGATCCCAGACTTCTTTTCCTCTACTCTCTATGAGCTCATCTCACCTTATAGAATGTGACACTCAAAACCGGGATTGTAAAGAAGTGCGCTCATCACTCTTAAAAGAATGCCACAAGTCCGGCTCTAAGTACCATAGGCTTGCCCCTCATATAAATCACCACTAATATAAGCTCACTCAACTTAAAATCCTAGAGGGCTTTAGCGGGATGTAATGAAGGTTTTTTGGATCAAGGTCGGACCTAATGAACTACGATGGTATCATCTTTCCTTAAACACTTCATTTTCTCAATTCGGCTTATGCTTTCTTGACTCTTTGGGTCATTTTCTTCTTCCTTGGGGGAACTAGAGAGACACTTTGTCACTCTTTCTTCTTTATGATGATCATTTTTCTCCTTTTCTCATCATTCCAAGCCTTTCAACATTGTTTTCTTGAATCCTTTCAACCTTTACTTTTATTTTAATATACTTTTTTTTTCAAACATCATTTTTATATCCTTTTCTTTGCCTTTCCTTTTCATCAATTCCTTTTGTTCTTTGCATCATTCATCACTTTGAAATTCCTCGTATCTCTCCCAAACTTATGTTTTTGACTATTGTTCATCATGAATGCTAAGGAAAGATTGGGTGCCAAGAGAGGGTCATTATAGAACGGATGGAGGCTTGTAATATGGTTATTGAATGAAAAAGGCTTAGGCTCAAAGGGGTTGACTAAGGACATCATAGTGGTAGGCTATGGAAGTTTTCAAATTCACATGGAACCAAGGAGAGCCTATAATCACTTCTCAAGTCGAGCTACACTTAGAATTTCGCCTAGAAAAATATTCGGGGCAAGTTCTATACTTGTTGGCACGGGACTTGGACTTATAATGCAATACCTCACCTCTTGAGCTACTGGATTGTTAAAGAGAATAGAGGGCCCACAACAACCTTAGCTAAGATTGAAGATCACAGATGTCTCACAAAAACCACTTGATGATAGTTTTAGTCAACTCAAGAGTCTAAAGATCATAACTACAGCTAATCTCTTCAACCAACCTGTTTCTAACCATGAGGTCAAAGGTAAATATGTTGGTACCAAGTGAAGCCTGCTTGACACACTTTTATTCATTACTACTATATATCAAAACAGAAAGAAAAACAGACTCAATCCCTTAAGAAGGTTGTCACGCCATCCTTCATTGGGAAGAGCTACCCGGTTCACACAAATTCCACCTTTCGAAAGAACCATGGCATTAATAAAACCAACGGCTTATTGATCACGAAAAATTGTAAAAAAGAAGCTAAAAATTCAAAAAGAAACTACTAAATGAAATAAGAAGCTAAGCTATTAAGGATAATTACAAAAGAAGTTATAAAGTAAAATACGGAAAGTAAACTGAATATGTACAATAGGGGGTTGAAACGAATATACACAAAATGGGGATGAATATATACATGGAATGGTAATTTTATATACATACCAAAAGTGAAAAGTACGAAAAGGAAAGTACAATAAGTAAAGAATAAAGAAAAATAGTATCAAAGTTACTACAGACCAATCATCAAAATCATCATATCAAAATAAGGCCACCCCCAAATAAAAATTAGCATTGTCCTCAATTGCTAAAAGAAAAAATAGAATAGGGGAGGGATAGAGAGCAAAGAGAACTCCCTATGAGGCCTTTATCTGCATGGGGTCACTGGTGGGGTCCTGTGGCTGGCCAGACTCATCACCTCCCTTGGGGTCCTCCAACTCAATCTCCAAGTCCTCCATCTGGGATATCACCACTCTCCTCACCGGCTCTCTGTTAGCCTCCTGCTCTGGTACCTGTGCTGGCTGAGCTGGCTGTGCTGCATGGGCAGACTCTCCCATAAGAAGATCTAGAGGAATATCGTCGGCAGAAGTGAGCTTCGCCACCTCCTTCTTCAACTCTTCTTGACCCTTCTTCACTTTCCTCACCTGTTTACCCAGCTCCTTGATTACCTTTTCATGTGCACCCAGACACTCCAGAATCTTTTTTTGGTTTTCAAGAATACTCTTCAATGATTCCTCCACTAATAGAGGCATCTGGAATTATGCTGGAACTGCCTGAGCTGCTATTGCACTGGATAAGGCAAATAGCTTTGATGTAGCTACCTGCATCCAGTTGTTGATGCCGACCAAAGTCTGAATTACCCTTAGTGCAGTCTGAGGGTAAGCTGATGAAGAAGGCACTGATGGTGGGATAGAAGTGGATGTCCAGGAGGATGGATGTGGCATGGCAGCAGATGACCTCTCGGCTGTGGAAGGCACGAACCCAGTGGCCACTACCCCTGGCTCTTCAGACTGGCCAATGGAGGTGGTGGATTTGCCCTTGGACTTGGGGTTGTCTGGACCCTAAATGATGTACTAGGAGAAGGGCCTTTTCGGTTTCACCTTCATGTCAAAGTGTCTCCCCTCAACCCGCTGGTCCTCTAGGTATATAATGATGAAATTGGGGTAAGGTTAATACCATTCTTCCTTCCTGGTTGCCTTGGATATGTTTTGGGCCATGAGGTTCCCCACATTTAACGGGTACCCTGCCATGATGGATGTTATGAGGATTGCTCGGGAAAGTGGAATGTCACTGTCATGCAGGCACGGATCAAGGCGGCTACAGACGAAGGTGCACGACCCTTTTGCTTTAAAGCTAAGGGTGTTTCTGGCAATTGAGACTCCCGGTGTAAGCCAGGGCAGTGTTGTCCCTGGTATGGCTATCACCTCTGCTAACCATGGACGGGCTGCTTCATCTAATGCCAACTTCTGTATGTATAGAGCAGCATCTACATCATCAAACCAGGCATATGTATTCAAAGTTTTGCCACCGAACCAGATCTTCTTGTTTCGTACCTTAGTCACATGGGTGCCCTTTTTGATGTGGGCAATATTGGCGTAAAATTCCTTGACTAGGTACTCATTTGCTTCCGGCAACTTGCTAGTGAAGAATTTCCATCCTACTCTTTCATCAAATTGTCTCTTCACATTCGGGTTGTGAGGGAGAAGTTCTCTTTCTATGAAATGACGCTCAAGGGTGAGCATCCTTTGTGGCCACCATTCCTGAAATTTGTGGTAGGACTTCTCACTCACAAACCAATCTTGCCACACTGCCGGCTTCCTTGATCTACTCAACCCCCTCCTGTGTATCACCGCCTCTCCCGTTATCCAGAATCTCTTTTTCATCATCCATATTAATAGGAGCAGCTATTGAGGCCGGAGTTACAGCAGGTGGGGGAGGAGGTACTGAAGTCTCATTATCTCCTTCTGAGCTATCATCCGGCTCAGATGCGGAGGTGGGTTGATCGATGGGACGGAAAGGTTGAGATTGCACCTCGGGTTGTTGTTCAGATTCTCCCTCGAAAATCTCCCGGGAAGGGAGGTATTCACTAATGTCCGAGGATTCAGCCTGAGGTCTCACAGGTGGTGCCTTTTTGCCAATAGTCTTCTAAGGTGCTAAGGATGCAATCTGCTTCCCTTTGCCTCGGCCGCGGGAGGAATCTCCCCTTCCTTTGGATTTGTCGGGACCACTACGAGATCACACCATTATCTACACACACATTTAGTGAAAGATCATTAGTATTGTGGTTCAATGAATTGGCAGAGGACAACAGATGAAATGATCAAAGTGTTTCTCAAAATAGGGCTCCGCTGACAGCGTAAAAGAGGCGCGCCCGCGGAAGGGTCAGTGCGGTCTGCATAAAAATGAGCGCGGTATGCGAAAGAGTTGGGATTAGACTACCAACTCTCTGAACATTGGATTCCGCTGACAGCGAAAAAAGGGTGCAGCCGCGGAAAGGTCAGCGCGGTCCGCGTAAAAATGAGCGCGGCCGCGAATGAGTTGGGATCAGATTACCAACTCTCTGAACATTGGTTTCCACTGAAAGCGTAATTTGGGACGCGACCGCAAAAGATCAAACGCGAATAACATAAAACTGGACGCGGCCGAGGAAGCAATTTCTAAACTCTCTGCAACTCATGAGCGCGGACCGCGAATGTGTGGACGCGGCCGCGTAAGTTCAAACGCGGACCGCGGAAAAATCACCGCGTCCGCGAACATGCAACCGTACTCAGCTTCTCACAAATTAGAGAATGCAGACCGCATAAAAATGGACCGCGGTCCGTGAAGTTCAAACAACACTGGCTCTGGCACATTTGAAACCTAGGGCTTTCACTAAGTGCAAAAATTAATGCAATTAACATGCATTGTTAATAACCCTATCCCCCATTAGGCATGGAAAACAATTACCCACAAGGATATATAAACATCAAATAAGCATGATCTTGAGATTTTGGCATGTATTAAACCCTAACCTAAAAGAAAAATTAAAAGTAAAAGAAAAGAAAATCAAAAGATGAAATTAATGTAAAGATTTGAGCATAGAAGATGTGGAGTTATAGTAGGAAATAGCTTCTTGACTAATGAGATATGAAATTGAAATTTTAAGAAGTGGAAGATGAACAATGGCCTATTTCGCTGAGAGCGTGGGTTCGAAAAAGTGTAAAAGACCTAAGGACTTCCTATTTATACCAACCCCAGAGGTCACCTGAGCGCGGTCCGCGTAATTCCACCGCGTCCGCGCTTTTTACCTTTCGAAGAACCTTTTCAGAAACAGGTCCGCTAAGAGCGGAATAACGGCCGCGGCTGCGTAATATCAACGCGGACCGCGAAATTACGAACGCGGACACGAATACAACTTCATAGAGTTGATATTCTGGACTTTTCAAATCCGCGTCCACTGAAAATATAAGCCCCCGTGAAAAGCTCTCGCTGACCGCGAAATGTTGAGCGCGGTCCGCGTAATTCCCTACTCTTAGGCAAATATTTTTCAGCAACAGTCCTGTACTGCATAAATAATTCCTACACAAAGCTCACAACCAGTTAGTTCCAAATAAAGCCTGATCTAAGAAGGAAATCAAAGAAGAAAGAAAACATATGGGTTGTCTCCCAAGAAGTGCCTGATTTAACGTCGCGGCACGACGCATGTTACCAACATCATTGGAAATTGATCAAGGCTACCACATGGCTGTTATCAAACTTGCCGAGGTAATGCTTCACTCGGTGCCCATTAACTCTGAAGATTTCACCATTTTTGTTTTTCAAGTCAAGAGCACCAAACAGAGTCACGTGCACCACCTCAAAGGGGCTACTCCATTTTGACTTGAGCTTTCCCGGAAACAGTCGTAACCGGGAGTTAAATAGATGAACCAAGTCACCCTCCTTAAATTCTTTGTTCCGGGCATATTTGTCATGTAAGTACTTCATCTTGTCCTTATACAAGGACGAGCTGGAATAAGCATGAAACCGGAATTCATCAAGTTCATTGGGTTGCTCTACCCGGAGGTTGGCTGCTACATCCCATTCAAGGTTTAACTTTTTGAGCGCCCACATGGCCTTGTGCTCTAACTCAATTGGAAGATGGCATGCTTTCCCAAATACCAACCAGTATGGAGACATACCAATTGGAGTCTTATACGCAGTTCTATAAGCCCACAAAGCATCGTCAAGTTTCTTTGACCAATCCGTCCTGTTTGCATTAACAGTTTTTGATAATATGCTCTTTATCTCCTTGTTGGAGACCTCAACTTGTCCACTAGCCTGGAGATGATAAGGGGTTGACACCTTATGATTGACACCATACTTGGAAAGTAAAGTGTCGAAAGCCTTATTGCAGAAATGAGAACCCCCATCACTGATGATTACCCGAGGGGTGCCAAACTGTGTGAAGATATTTTTCTTTAGGAATGCCACCACACTCCGTGCCTCGTTGTTGGGAAAAGCTACAACTTCAACCCACTTGGAAACATAATCAACAACAACCAGAATATAAGTGTTACCACAGGAACTCACAAATGGCCCCATGAAGTCTATCCCCCACACGTCAAAAATATCGATCTCAAGAATAGTGGTGAGAGGTATTTCATCCTTCTTGGAAATTCCACCAGCTCTTTGGCATTCATCACACCTCTTAACAAGCTCACTTTCATCTTTATACAGGGTAGGCCAATAAAATCCACAGCTAAGAACCTTTAAAGCAGTTCTCGCCCCACCATGATGACCACCATAGGGCGAGGAATGGCAAGCATAAAGAATATTCATTTGCTCCTCTTCCGGAACACATCTCCGGATCACACCATCATTGCAAATCTTGAAAAGATAAGGCTTGTCCCAATAATAATCCAAGCTGTACCATTTGAGTTTCTTCCTTTGGTTAGAAGAGAGCTCACTCGAGACAATGTTGGTCACAAGAAAGTTAGCCACATCGGCAAATCAAGGCATACCATTCAAAGACACAGAGAGGAGTTGTTCATCAGGGAACGAATCATTGATTTTGAGGCCATTGTGGGGCCTTCCCTCATCTTTTAAGCGGGACAAGTGGTCTGCCACTTGATTATCACTTCCTTTTCTATCAATGATTTCATGGTCAAACTCTTGAAGCAGAAGAACCCATCTCATCAACCTAGCCTTCGAGTCCTTCTTGGTCATCAAGTAATGGAGTGCCGCGTGATCGGTGTGCACAATCACTTTGACACCCATGAGATATGGCCTGAACTTTTCCATGGAGAAGACAATGGCTAATATCTCTTTCTCGGTCACCGTATAATTGACTTGGGCATCATTCATCATTTTGCTTGCATAATAGACCGGATGAAATATCTTGTTGACCCTTTGCCCCAAAACTGCTTCTACCGCAACGTCACTAGCATTGCACATGAGCTCAAATGGTAAGTTCCAATTGGGTGCGGTGATGATGGGAGTGGTTGTCAATTTATACTTGAGAAGCTCCAAATCTTTCATACAATCTTCATTGAACACAAACTTTGCATCCTTTTCTAGCAGCTTGCACAAAGGGTTCACCACTTTTGAGAAATCCTTAATGAACTTTCGGTAGAACCCCGCGTGCCCAAGAAAGTTCCTAACTCCCTTTACAGAAGTAGGAGGAGGGATTTTTTAAATAACTTCAATATTTGCTTTGTCCACTTCAATACCATCCTTTGAGATCTTATGGCCGAGGACAATGCCCTTCTCAACCATAAAGTGGCATTTTTCCCAATTAAGCACTAGGTTGGTCTCTTCATATCGGGCCAATATTTTGTCAAGATTATCCAAGCATTCTTCAAATGAGTCCCCCACATCACTAAAATCATCCATGAACACTTTGAGGACGTCCTCCACCATATCCGTAAATATTTCCATCATACACCGCTGAAAGGTAGCCGGTGCATTACACAAACCAAACGGCATTCGTGAGAATGCAAATGTGCCATACGGACATGTGAAGGTGGTTTTTTCTTGGTCCTCCGGTGCAATGAGAATCTGGTTGTATCCTGAGTACCCATCCAAAAAGCAATAGTAGGATCGCCCGGAAAGTCTGTCCAACATTTGATCAAGAAAGGGCAATGGAAAGTGGTATTTATGGGTCACTTTGTTTAGCTTTCTGTAGTCCATACATACCCTCCATTTGATGATAGTACGAGTGGGGATCAACTCATTTTTCTTATTTGTGACCACAGTCATACCCCCTTCTTCAGCACACATTGTACCGATGAAGTCCATGAGCTATCTGAAATAGGGTACACAACCCCTGCATCAAGCCACTTGATAATTTCCTTCTTGACGACCTCTTGAATAGCCTCGTTCAACCTCCTTTGATGTTTCACGGAGGGTTTGGCATCATCCTCTAGTATAATTTTGTGCATGCAAAAGGCGGGGCTTATACTCTGAATGTCAGCCAAAGTCCATCCAATTGCCTTTTTCCTTCTTTGAAGCACCACAAGAGTGGAGTCTACCTGCACGTTAGTTAGGCAAGCAGAAAGAATAACAGGTAATATGGAAGAGGGGCCTAAGAACACATACCTGAGGTGTGAAGGCAAAGATTTCAACTCCAATGTTGGTGGCTCCTCGATTGAGGGCTTTGTTGGTGGAGTCTTCCGATTTTCCAAGTCCAATGAAAGTTTACAGGGCCCATATGAGTAGGATCCCATTCCTTGCAACGCATTTGCACATTCAACCAAGCCTTCCTTTTCATCATCGTCATGGTTTAGCAACACAGCTTCCAAAGGGTCTTCCACATTGATCATGGTACTCGTGTCATCAACTATCACCTCCGTCCCAAGATCCACAAAAGAGCAAACTTCATTGCTATTTGGTTGCCTCATTGATTTGCACACGTGGAATACAACTTTTTCATCGCCCACTCGAAAGGTGAGCTCCCCTGCTTGATTTGGAGGCCACTGGTAGGCCTAATCAGAATGTGTATTCTACATCGGGTCAGAATTTGGTTACTTAGCACAGCTATTATTGAGGGGTGTATCATCGGTTAGAGTTTATCTTATTCGTGTTCTGATATGTTCCATGGGTTACTCTTCTATGCTACGATGGGTTGCGAGACTGTTGGCTATTTACACACATGATGAGGTTCTATTTAGGCCTTGTGGCGAAAATTGAGCGATGGCTCTTGGGGTGTTGAATGGTTGATTGAGAATTGGTTATGGTCTTCCTGTTTGTGGTATATTATGTTATCCGTTTTTCCATGGTCATGGTTATGCACTTCGCGTGTTTGTTGTTTATTTGTATATGGTTGTGATTGTGAGCATCATGGCTTGAGGTATTCCATGTGGACCGATGTTCGGATTGGGTCACGCATCGCAGCAGGGTTATGTTGGAATATGGTCCTTGTGCTTATTTTGTGTATTTTAATTCTCCTTTGTGTGATGAGTTCATATCATTGCACCTTGAGGTTGTATTTGTTGAGCTTGCGGGATGGTTCTCTCATTTGATTCATTTTCCATTATTGGGTACATTCGAGTTGTTGCTGTTTGGTCACGAATTGTACAGAATGTGGCTCGAGGTGGTGCTGGTATGGCGTGTTGGACGAGCATCTTGTACATGATGAGATAGGTTGTTGGACCTGGAATGAGTGCTATCGGATTTGATTAATGTATGTTGTGAAGGATAATGTCACTCGTTAGTTTAGAATTTTGCTATGGTTCTTGTCGAGCGAGAGAGCTCCACGACTTTTTGATCTAATGGGTGGTTATGAGTTTCACGTTATTTCTTTCAACATTGGTAGTGTACGAAGGATTAGAACAAGGTTTTATTTGATATGAGGTTTGTTATCGGTGCCGAGTTTACTATTGAGAAACTATTGTGGTCGGAAGTTATTGTTATAAGTATCTTAGTTATGCGGTATATCATGTGATTATATATATTGGGTTATGGTTATGGCTTGATATAACTGGTTCAGACTTATACTGTGTATAGATGCGAGAATCGTGTCTTATAATGATTTTCGGATGTTGGAGATTGGGTTCCGAGTTTTGTGGACTAAGGTTGAAGTAGGGACCTTCAGTTAGGTTATGTTGTCAGGCTTATATGGATTGGGGTGACGTGGGATCACCCATGGGTATGTTGATGGTGAGTTTATACAATGATTTGATGGCCTTTGGAACGATTCTTGGCATGTCCAAGGACGAACGTATATTTAGGTGGGGGAGAATGTAATGACTCAATCAGTCATTTTGAGCATTTACATTCAGTTCGGTGCTTTGAGGTCAGGAGTATTATGGTGTATTGTGACTTGTTTGGTATTTAAGTGGTTCAGAATTTATTTGGAAGAATGATTATCAATTTGGAAGCTTTAAGCTGAAAGAGTTGACCAAGTTTGACTTTTGTGTATTTGGTTTCAGATTGGAGTTTTTATGGTTCTGTTAGGTTCAGATGGTGATTTTGGACTTGGGCGTATGCCCAGATTTGCATTTGGATTTTTCTAGAAGGTTTTGGCTCTAATTGGTAAAAGTTGACAATTTGAAGGTGCGAAAAGTTCATAGGTTCGACCGGGAGTTGACTTTGATAATATCGGGTTTGGATTGTGGTTTCGGGAGTTGGAATATGTTCTTTACACCATTTGAAACTTATGTGCAAAATTTGAGGTGATTCCGAGTTATTTAGATATGTTCGACGTAAGTTTTGAATTTGGAAATTTGAAGTAGTTCATTAAGCTTAAATTAAGTGCGATTCGAGGTTTTGATGTTGTTTTGTGTGATTTGAGGCCTCGAATAGATCCTTGTTATGTTTTGGGACGTGTTGGCATGTTCGGATGGGGTTCCGAGTGGCTCGGGCGTGTTTCTGACCATTTTAGGGTGAGTAGCATTGCTGGTTTTTCTGGTGTTTTAGGTGTTCTTTGCGATCACGAAGATTTGACCGCCATCGCAAAGTGTATGGAAGAGCTGGGTACTTTTCCTCTACGCAGTCGCGAGTATAGGGTCGCATTCACAGAGCTTTGAGTGTTGGTTGAATCGCGTTCGCGTTAAGAGGTCGCGTTCGCATTTCAGAACTGGGGGCTGAGGGTGTATCCTTCGTGTTCGCGAGGGTGATGCCGCGTTCGCGAAGGCTGGGCATATTTGGGCATCAGATTCGCGAGGGTAGGGACGTGAACACGAAGAGTTTTCTATGGTAGTTAAGTTTTGTGCTTCGCGATCGCGAAGCTGGTCCCGCGATCACGAATTGTTTACTTGGAGCAATGTTATAAGTACTCTATTTCGAAGGTTTGGTTATTTTATCGCATTTTGGGTTATTGTGCTCGGATTTGGGCGATCGTGGAGTGGATTTTCATGATTTGGATTGGGGTAAGTATTTTTGACTAGGATTGGATTATTTTACATGATTTCATCATTGATTTTGGCATTTAATTGATGAATCTAGAAGAGAAAATAGGGGGTTTTGTAAAACCTATTCTTGAGTGAATAATTAGGTTTTAAACATCGATTCGGAGTCACATTTGAGTAAAATTTGTATGATTGGACTCATATTCGAATGGGTTATCAGAATTTGTGAGTTTTGTCGGGTTCCAGGATACAATCCCGAGTTGACTTGTTGGTTAACTTTGAGTA
Source organism: Nicotiana tomentosiformis (assembly GCF_000390325.3). NCBI lineage: Eukaryota > Viridiplantae > Streptophyta > Magnoliopsida > Solanales > Solanaceae > Nicotiana > Nicotiana tomentosiformis. The sequence continues at coordinate 39,831,179 of NC_090819.1, forward strand.
TTTGATTAAAGATTTGACCTTTATCGTTTGGGTTTATTTCCTATGACATTATTTGATGTTTTTGAGTTTCTTTTGGCTACTTTTGAGCCATTCAGAGGTTGATTCATGCCAGATGGCATCTCTAGAGTATTGGTTTAGCTTACTTGAGGTAAGTATCTTACTAAACATGGTTGAGGTACTAGTTTCCTGAGTTATTTATGATAGCTATGTGCTATGGGTGGCGAAAATATTTGGGGATTTAGCCCATGTGCGTGCACCAGGGTATTATACATGCTCGGGTAGTGCTTAGGCTACGATATGCCATGAGTTGGTTGCTAAGCTTCATGCCGTGATGTTTCTCTTATTTGTACCCCTGTTGTGAGCTATTTGAGCCATGTTTGAGGTTACATAGAGGTTAATCTCCTAATTGAACCTAGTAGTTGCTATCTTGTGATGTATTTACCCAATTAGAGCTATGATATCACACTTGCACATGCATACACCTTAGCATATCACTTATACTAGTCCAGGAGTATGAAATTTGATATACATGTGTTCTTGTATATTTGCTTTCTGTGTGATATGGTTTGGACTATTAGCATGTGACCACATCGAGTGGATTATGATATTGTGCATAGTTATTGAGATTCCAATGTAGGCATTAGGGCCGTATTGTGATTTCTATTTGGATCTGGTTGCGTGCTGCAACATATTGATATTTGGTTATTGCATTTCATCTTCACTTGCAATTTATTTGGCTGTTTACCTGATTTATTTTCATATCTTCCTTACATGCTGGATTTTTGACTAAGCAGAGTACGCAAAGAAATTTGTGTGCACCAAGGTGGTTTTATATGTGATTTCATGAGTTGATCATGTTACTATTCTGTACTTGTTGAATTTATGAACTGTACAGGTGAGTAGCGAGTATCATTTATAATCCTTGCTTCTATTACCTCGCATAGGTTAGTTATGATACGGAGTACATGGGGTCGGTTGTACTCATACTACACTTCTGCACCCTGCGTGCAGAACTTGGAGCTGAGAAGCTGTGGATGACGGGAGCTGGCACTGAAGAGATGTACGTGCCTTTTGGATACAACTCACACTTGTCCTTGGTAGTTTTAGATTCGAATTTTGTTTATGTACATTTCAAATAGACGTTGTATTTATTTTCTACTAATTTTGTAAATCTAGTCTTAGTGGATCATGAATTGTCCTACCAGTCCTTGGGATATTGTATGAAAATTCAGTTATATCATTTGTTAATAACTTTTATTTCTTTAGAATTGTGTTGACTGTTATTTAGCTTACCTATCGGGTTGGGTTAGGTGTCATCACTACTAGGTTGATTTTGGGTCGTGACATTTTAAAAAGGTAAAATTGTAACGAATCGGTCGGTCATTTTGTATGTTGAGCACTATTTCCCTATTTGATATTCTTTGTATGCTTTTTTGTTGTTTTGTGACTCATTGGAATGGTTGGCTTGGTTCCGGGGAGGTTTGGAAGTGAATTGGAACACTTAATTCCTTTGTTGGAAGCTTAAGTTGTAAGAGTTGATCAAGGTTTGACTTTTGGGTGAATGACCCCGGATTAGTGATTTCATTGTTCTAATAGGTTTGTATGGTGATTTTGGATTTAAGCATATGTTCGTATTTGGATTTGGAGGTTCCTAGGAGGTTTTGGTTCTATTTGTCGAAAGTTGGCAATTTAAAGGTTTGGAGAGTACCTAAGTTTGAGCGGGACTTTACTTTGATGGTATCGGATTCAAATTATTATTCCGTAACTTGAAATAGGTTCTTTTCATTATTTGGAACATGTGTGCAATATTTGGATGTAATCCGGATTTGTTAGGCTTGAATCAGATGCTTGGTTGGTAGTTTGGAAGTTCTTCAACTTAAGAAAGATTTAACTTGTGAATTGATCTTAGATTCGTTGATGTGATGTTATCGCATATGTTTGGAGGCTTTGGATAGATCCAGGTAGTGTTGACAACCAATTTTGACCCTCCCTTTTTAAATTACTTTATTTATACTTAATAATTTACAATAAATATTTTTAAAGTGTTTTCTAGTAACAAATACTTATTTTTACAAATTTATTAAGTATTAGTTTTTAAAATTAATCGCGTAGTATTAACATTATGTAATTACAAATATATTTACTATTTTTTAAGATTATTAAAATAATTCCTATATATATATATATATATATATATATATATATATATATATATATATATATATATATATATATATATATATACATTACATAGGTTCTATAATTAATTTGATAAATTACTCTTTAATTTATAGTTAATTAGATTATTATGTGAAATTCGAAATTAGTATTGCAATTTACGAAAAATAAGTGTTTTACAAATAGTAAATTAAATAATTAGTTGTATATATAGTAATTATAATTTTTGCCACATTTATTGAAAATTGTTAAGTTTATATAAATTAAATGCAAAAAGGAATTAAAAGACAAAGGCTAAAATTGCAATTCTCAAATCAAAGACAAAGTGGCCATTCCTTAAATCATTTTTGGCCCAATTAACAAGCCTGGTTCAAAATTACCCAACCCAAACACCCCTCTTTTTCCATCTTGGTGATATGTGTCCTTCTGCCTAAACAATTCAGAGCATGCCACGTCACTCTCCAATCCCACTCACAAAACAAACATAAACACAAACGATTTGAACCGTTGATCCAAACCATCGACGGCCCACGATTATCCCTATTTTCTCTTTTAATTTTGACCTGTTATAAGATATTATCTCCGTTGTTGGATCATACAAATCCAACGGTTCCCGTATTTTCTCAAATTGATTTCTGTAAATACATAAAGCCTCAATTTATCAGGGCCATTGATCAAATGATGAAACGGCCCATATTCCATCTCTCAATCATAACCCTCAGAGACCAACCCCCAATTCTCTAACCCTAAATCATTTCCCCTATGACCCCAGCACTATTCTTTCCCTTTTCTCCCTCTCTTCTCTCAATCTCACATACATGTCCAGCAAAGAAACCTTGCACAAATTCGTGCAAGGCTTCAAATCAACCAGAGATTCATATTTTCTGTCTCTCCATCCCCCGAATCCAACTAGTTTCTCCTTTTTTCTCTCCAAATTTGAGAGATTAGACATGGCTCATGAGGTCGAAACACCATTTATTTGTTCTTTCAAATCAACTTTCTTATTCATATCCTTTGTCCCTAGGAGATGAAACCAGTAAGCCCAGTTTCCATTCTCGTCGTTAGATTTCAAAACCCCCAATTCGAAACCCTAGACCTAATTGATGAACTTTCATTTCATCTGGTTTCTCCACTCACTCTGCCAAATCGGAGCATGCATGTACACGTTGCAGAGCTTCACCATGAATATTCTCTACCCATAGGTCAAATGCAGTGACCTCTAGATTATAGGATTTGTCTGTTGGTTCTTTGCCTTCAACGGTCGATTCCTCCTCTCAGGTAAATTTAACACTGTTTTCCTCATATATTTCTTTCTGATTTTACTCAACTTGCTATGATCACCTACCATGCGTCACTCTCCACTATTGATTTGAATTTGTGAAACTCTAGAGCCTTAATTGCACTATAAACGGGGCCTTTAATGTTCTCACCAAACACACGAAAAACACACACCTAACACGGAAGAAAAATAACTACACTATACTCTAAGAGTAACTCTGATTTTTCGAAACCTAGGGTTTCTTACTGAATCGTGTTCTTTGTTTTCTGAGTATTATCGCTGCTTCGAGCTTGAAGCCTATGAGGTCTTAAGTAACTAAGAGATATCCTCGTTTGGTCTGCTGCCCTAAAAAAGGTCAGTACATCTCTCATCTCTCTCTTTTGATCATCTCCTTTGAATGCTATAAATGTGCTAGTTATCTTCTGAGAATTACAGGAGTTTATGGTGTTTGTAATTAGTATGTGAATGCTTATGTTCTGATTGTATATTGTCTGCTTGCGATTATTTGTCATGCCTTTTGAGTCTTTAATTGATGATTGATCAAGTTATTAAGTGATTCTTGATGATTTTCGTTTCTGAGTTCCAACAGTCTACATGTTTAAGTTGTAATGTGTCTTGAATGATTGTTCATACTTACCCAAACTTCACAGCCTTTCATTGATGATTCTGCAGTGATCTTTGCCTTTACATATTGTATTCCCTGTATTCTATTAGTCTTATAGTCGAGTCAATTGTTTTGATAATCATAACTGAGATGAATCTGAAGGTTCCTAAGTTTATATCATCTACCATTTAACTTAAGCACGAAAATTTAAGTGTTTATATGATCTTCCCCTCTATACTAGTATCTGTTAACTTCGAAAACAACTTATGAGCTATCACTATAACATTCTCATGGTTATACCTAACTGTTGGATGCATTTGCATGAAACCATCTTGTTTGAGTTAGGCTGTCTTCTTTTCATGAACCTTTACTGTATATATTATGTTAAGATTAAGCCATCTTCCTCTTCATAGAACAAGTCATGATTATGTCTGGTTATATTTAACGGGTAATTGATGTACAACTGAACTTGGTTGTCTCATGATTAGTGAAAATCTTTAGATACATGTTTAATTTAAAACTTACTTGGTGTAGTACTTCCCTATCTTTAATCTCTTTGAACTACTGTTGGTTTTATGAAACATACATGCATCTATCATTAAGTTATCTTCCATAAAAAGTAGGACTTAGTTATTCTGTTATAATCAAGTGATAATTTTTAGAAGCTGAAGCATGACCACTTCATACTTAGATACTAAGGTAGATTTATGTCTAAGTTAAAATTGTTTTGATACAATGCTTCCTTTACCTGTAATTCCCCTCTTCATTGACATGCTTAACTTGATCTTGTAATGTGCAAAGATCCCCCGTCTATATGAAATCACTACTTCACTTACCCTGCCTGTGTATAGCTAACTGAATATTGCAAGTATCTATGCTTGACTCTATAATTCCATGTTCTTGTCTTAAATTGTGCTTAGTCCTTTCCCTATTTTTAATTTGAAACTGAACCCGATCCTTAAACCTTGTGAGAAACCCCTTTGTTGATACTGTTTAAATGGCCTGTTTAAGGATAATACTGTTAGGAATATAACTCTGTTGAGATCTTAGGGATTCCATGTTCAAATCTGTGAACTTGTAGTCATGTTGAGAAGTTCAATCCTGTTTCTAGTATCTTCTGTAAAAGTGCCCAGTCATAATTGTTTTGTCTAAATCTTTATCGATGACCTTTAAAGTGCTAAGTGGTGTTGTTAACCCATGAATGTGCTAGAAGCAAACCAATCAGTTTACAATTGGTTTGCCAGGACAGGAGCATCTGTATCTTTGTGTTGTTGCATATATGAACTCTGTATAGCTTGCCTTCCCTTTGAGTGTGCTCTTCTCTAATGTTCAGACCTTTAACAATATGCTTATGGTGTTTCTACTCCTCTCCTGTGTGTGTTCTAAAGTCAGACCTTTAAATTCACTTGATATGTATTCTTTTATTTGGTATCAAAGGTAGTCTGTGTCCTCTTATGTTATTCTATTAGGAGGGAAAGTATATTGTTGTGGTAAGTAATGCTATAGCATTTAATTTATATTGAAAGGGCATAATTGGTATTTAAACCTATATGGAAAACATATTGTTAGTGGTTAAGGGTATTTGGGATTGGAGTTTAACTCTAGGTTGGGATGCCCTCCCCGACACAAGCGTTGCCCTGGGCCTTGAGTCCCTTGGGAACTTTGAAGTGTCGGGGATTCAAAGGGGACATTAACCTTGAGTGGAACTTCCTCCTTAGCCCTTAACTCATTGGCACATTTGATTCTTTAGGGGTTTAGTATTTAATGACAACAAAAGTTTTTCAATGTAAATTATTTGCCATGTATAATTACCATATTAGTATAATTTCCCATAGTATTTGGTTATTGATAGTTTCTTGTTCCAGTAGTTTGTTTATATACATTTCATACATGGTTGAATATGTTGAATATATAGAGTGTGTGTCTAATGGATTTTCTCTTTTTTTTGGGCATGTACATCATTTGGGCCTGTTGAGTTCCTAAGGAACTCAGGCCCAAGTCCCAGCCTTGTTGCATTTTTCTAGAGGGTCCAATCGCTAATTCTAATCTGCCCACATCATTATAATCTCATTGCTCACTTGCCTTTTCTTATAGACATTTGAAGGCCAGGATTTAGTCAAAACAATAGCCGCGTTTTCAGAAAGAAAAATTAGGAAAGAATCGTCGCTTTTACTAACAAGAGGTAAATAAGATTTTCATAAAATAGTGAAATACTATGGCCCAACTGAATTTTCAATGATCACTCCTCTTCAGATTTTAGAATCAAGGTACATTTAGGTTCACTTTCTTACAAACATCTTTTAGAGTTATACAGACATCTATTCCATAAGTTAACTGTTTTCATTACTTAACCTCTTTTTACAAGCCTTACAAAATATGGACTACTTTTAGAATTCTTTTAACGTATCTTTATACTCTTTTTATAATTTCACATCCCTCTTAAGTCTTGCATCCCTTTTGTATACCCTCCCTTAGATATATATATATATATATATATATATATATATATATATATATATAGTAAGTCATGCTTTTAATGGTAATTAAGCATAGTATAAATAATTGATCCCTTAAAATTAGTCTAAGTCATATGGAGCTACCTTAGGTAGATTTTAAGGGGTGCCTAACACCTTCCCCTTAGAAGAACAAGAACCTTTATCCATAATCTCACCGGTTAGCAGAACAGTAAAAAATATAACTTAGTAATCAAATAGGTACCCTAGTATACCTTTAAATATTATGTGGCGACTCTCTTTCATCAACAACAGAGAAACCATAAGTTGAATCATGTCTTGACTAGTGCAATATAGGGTGCAACAACATGGTGATTGTGCTGGGGATTCACACTTAGGTTCTGATCTTAGCAGAAATAGACTAATTTGGCATCTAGATTTATTTATAAATTGCTTTAATTATATCTATATTTTCAATTACATGCTTACCTACTTTATTTGCTCTTTATAATTATCATGATTATTGCTGCTACACCCTTGTCTGTTACTGCTTTATATATACACTGTTATCACATTTATTCCAATTGAGTCTTGGTTGTACACTATCACACACAATGGCACGCAAGGGTTGTCTTTTACACCCCTCCGAACCTTTTTTTTCAAAACTCTCTAGTTTCACATAATGGCTTTGTTCGGTCAATTGACATAACTTCTCACAGCCTTCAGTCCAATTAAAAAGTAGGAAACACTCTACTCTAGTAAAATAGGTCATACTACATAAACTTTAGGTGAATCAGTCATTTTCACCAATACACAATTAGGAAAGCCACCCTAATGTCAACGGGTAATGCACCAAACGACATGACTTCTGTGGAAAGACAAACAAATTTGACAACATACTTAAAGATCAAAAGCAAACACTTACCCAAACATCTTTCTTTTACCCACCTTAGAAAATAGAAATCAACTGAAACATCCCTGAGATCAGCATGGTAATGGGACCACCACATAAACTGAAACAGTGGTGGAAGAATATTCATCGGGAACACGGAGATAAGGTTCGGACGCACCTGGGGGCATTAACTGCATTGCTGAACATCCAAGTAGACATGATTCTCACTTGCCTGTTGATAGAGTTTTGGGATCTAGCTAAGGTGGTGTTCAAATTTGCCAACTGTGAGGTAGTACCGACATTGGAAGAACTCACAAGTTTCATGGAGCTGTCGTTCAATGGAAGAAATCCAGTATTACCAGTTACTATCCCCAGTTACCGGCTCTTGGATAACTTAGACCTTGCCAACAGTAGGGGTTTTAGAAGTATCGAGGAAGGATGGGTGAGCCTCGACCAGCTGTTCGACAGGTTTGGGCACCGTGAAAGCTACAAATAGTACTCAGGGGAGTTTCAATGTGACCAAGATACATGGGAGAGTCTCAGCCCTATCACTTTCTCAAAGGCACTATTGGGACTATTGGTCTTCCCGCAGTGAAGGGGATGTATCAACATCAACTTATTACAGTGGTTCTGGAGACCTTCCGTGGAAATCTTCAAGCTACTTTGGTGCCGATGGTGTTAGATAAGATGCTGAGCTTTGTTTGCACGTGCATGAGGGTATGGTGTCTTTAAAGGTTGTAACTTCTTGCTTCAGATCTAGCCTACTGAATATTTCTTCCAGTGCGAGGCTACCATCGACTACTTCATTGGCATCAACAATATGATCCGCATCCACAATGAAAGAATGAGACATTGGGTCTCCCCACATGGGCAAGAAGAGTGGAGGGAAACACTGACCAATTTGACTGGAGAATGGATCAAATGGAAGCTCTTCTAGTTAGGTGGAAGGGCAATCTTGAGGACTCCTTAGAAATACTTCATTGAGTTGATTGGACTTGAAGACATTCAACCATACTCACCCCTACGGGTTCTCAGACAGTTCGGGATAATCCAAGATGTGACTCTGTGGAGAAGGACATCGCTATACGAGGATGAGTACAATGGGCATATTCCAATTCCTAGGATAAGAAGACTACAAGAAGAGTGGAATGACCTGGTCACAATGCCTATGGGTCAAAACTCGTGGTGTACTCCCGAGTATTACGTCTGGATTAACGAGGAATAAGAGCTGTCCTGGCCAAGCAAAGAAGGTATAGCCTGGTTAGAGGACGCGGTGTCTGCTTTGCAGATTTACCATGAGATCCTGCCACATTACTTGGTGACCACTTCAATACACTGCCAGGTGGTCCCGAGATCCATTGACCACATGTTGCCACCTGCTGAAGACGATGATCGGGTAGTAGAGTGCATCCAGATAGTATCTAGCACAGAGCCATATGAAGATCTACATGAGGAGTTTGAATTCAACGATGATGAGGAGGAGTTTGAGGAAGACCCAGAGGAGGATTCAGAGGAGAAGCCAAAAGAAGAGAAGGATATGGGAAACGACTTAGGGGATGGTTATTAGAGTTGGTTGATTTTCCCTCTTTCCCACTTTGTACCTTTATCCCTAGTTCTCTCTTTGCTTTCCAAAAGGGCAAGTTGTCCAAGCCCATGCAGTTTTATGAAGCAATGATGTAATCTTAGTTCCCACCTGTATTAGTCCAAACTATCAATGAAAACAAATTGCTTCGGATCTAAATGTGTCAAGTCTAAATGTTTGTCAAATCTTTGCGAATTAGGCCTACCTCTGACAATGAGAGGTCCCTGCGAATTCTAGGGAACGCGCTAGCTTTAATGTACAAATTATTTGCTTTATGTGATTTCCTGCTTGTATAAATGAAAAAACTAACTCCTGTTCCTTTTCTTTTCTTTCTTTTTATTTTTCTGCCACTTTATTATTATCCCCAAAAATTAAAGAAAGTTGGTTTGTGTCGACCAAAACTGGCAGATCCACCATACAATCTAAGGTCAAAGGGAAAGATGCCAGCCATAGAAGACCCAACTGAATATGCTTTGGTCATAGATGACAACCCGGCGCAATCGGGGAAAAAAGACAACACCAGGAATGATGAACACATGGCCCGGATGGCCCAGTAGATAGAGTCTTTAAGGGAGAAGGTACATCATATCAGAGAACTGGCGCACCTGGCCGTGACAACACTTCCTCAACCACCTCGATTCCCTTCTTTGGATTCGCCCCGTGACCACTTTCCTTCCACATCACGCCAAAACAATACCCCAACTTCAGCTCCTACCACTCAAATCATACCTTTAGTAACCCCCGCTAACCCACCAAATCCCTTTATTCACACTCCCTATGTACCGCAATACACTCAGTAACACAAAACCCACCTATTACCACTAATGCAACTACCCCTCCTTGTGACGGAGTCACTTTCATCACTAACCAGCACATACGCCACCCATGAGCAGTACGTTCCCCCTGTATATGCCATTTCTGAACCTACCTTTACAGCACCTGTCACGGTTAGGGTGCCATATGAGATTGACCGGTTACAAATGTTGAATAAGAGTTAGGAATAAGAGTTTATATCTGAGCAGTTACAAATGTTGAGAAGGAAAATGAAGAGCCTTCAAGTTGCCCGGGGAAGTGTAAGTTTGGACTACGAGGATCTGTGTATTCATCCAGATGTGGATATGCCAGCAGGGTACAAACCACCAAAGTTCGATATCTTCGATGGGACGGGGGACCCTCACACACATATGAGGGCATATTGTGACAAGTTAGTCGGAGTGGGGAGGAACGAGAAACTAAGGATGAAGTTATTTATAAGAATTTTGACAGGATAAACACTCACATGGTATACTCGACAGAATCTGCGGAATTAGAGAACTTGGCAAGATATGGCAGAGGATTTCATGAATCGTTTTCGATTCAATACAAAGATCACTCCTGATGGGTTCCCACTGGTGAACTTGCATAAACAACCATTCGAGTCATTCCAAAAATATGCACGTCGGTGGAGGTCAGAGGCTGCTACGGTGCAACCTCCGCTGGACGACAGTGAACTAACCAAATATTTCATCAGAGCCCAGGAGGGAATATAATTTGAAAAGATGATAGGAATGATGGGACAGAAATTCCCCGAGCTAGTCAAGATGAGAGATTTCATAGAAGAGGGCATAAAATTTGGTAAAGTACAATCCATGGCAGCATTGCAAACGGCCAGCAAGGCCATCCAATCAGGGTCAATCGGTAGGGGGAAGAAGAAAAAAGAGGAGGTCTCAGCAGACGTCCCTTACTTCCAACCCAACCTGCATCACGGAAGCACCTCTTATTCCCCAAACAACCATTCACCACCACCCACTTATGCTACAAGCAGATAATCTCCCAAATGAAAATCTGAGCCAACCACTCTGTAGAATAGGAAGTCACTACCGGAATGAAGTGTGAGGACTTAGTCAATCGGTCCACAATAACCCAAGCTGCGTCGTATTTCTTCAAGGTCCGTGGTAAGCCTACCACAAAATCCATAGTGATATGCTCCCTCTTCCATCGCAGTATCTCCAATCTCTAGATCAACCCTCCCGGTGTCTGATGCTAATACTTCACTTGTTGATAATTCAAACACTGAGAGACATGGGCAATAATATCTTTCTTCATTCTTTGCCACCAATAGTGCTGTTTAAAGTCACGGTACATCTTCCTGACACCTGGGTAAATTGAATAGCATGAGCTGTGAGCCTCCTCAAGGATCAAATCTCTCAACCCATTAAAATTTGGAACACAAATCCTGCCTTGAAGCCGCATAACACCGTCATCACCAATCACAACCTCCTTAGCACTACCCCGCTGCATCGTGTCCTTCAACACCAACAACTGAGTATCATCAAACTGGCGAGCCTTGATACGCTCCAACAATGATGACTGTTCCACCAAGCAAGAAAGAACGTGATTGGGCTCCGAAACATCAAATCTTACAAACTGATTGGCCAAGGCCTGAACATCCACGGCTAGAGGGCTCTCTACTACTGGTAAATATGCCAAACTGCCATACTCTCCGCCTTCCTATTCAATGCATAGGCCACCACATGGGCCTTCCCGGATGATATAATATGGTGATATCGTAGTCTTTCAGCAACTCTAACCATCTCCCCTACCGCAAATTAAGATCCTTCTGCTTGAACAAGTGCTGGAGACTTTGATGGACGGTATAGACCTCACAATGAACATCGTACAGATAGTGACTCCAAATCTTTAATGCGTGAAAAATAACTTCCAACTCTAAGTCATGCATAGGGTAATTCTCCCCATGAAGCCTTTTCTAGTAGAGTCCTTCTTATCAGTGTGTTGTTGACCACATCTATAATTAGGAGGCTACTTGGGAATTTACGAATAACACCCTTCTTTGATGTTCTAGATCATGTGATAAAGATGATTATAAGACTGTTACTCCTTTAACTCATACATTGCACTAATTTTCAGTACATGGCACCTAGGAAGAAGGCAAAAACTGGCCAAGCGGCCAATGCCACCCTATGAGTGGCAGTTGATTATATACCTGATGATGTGGTTGAGCACCCGAGGGGAGAGGATATTCCCCCAACTACTACACTACCTGATTCTATTACTTCGGATACGACTGCACCAATCCCTACTCCTACTAAGGGTGCAACTATTCCACCTCCAACCCCAGCTTTTGATCCTAGTGTTTCTGATGGGGACCTTAGGGGAGCCATACTGATGTTGGCTCAGATAGTGGCTTCACAAGCCCAGAGATCGAATGTTGCACCTATTTCTTCCAGCCAGCAAGTGGATTCTGCTAGTTCCAGGGTGAACAAATTTCTTTAGTTGGATCCTCCAGTGTTCACAGGTACTGATCCTGAGGAGGACCCCAGGATTTTATTGATAAGATGCACAAGACCCTCTGAGTTATGCGTGCTACTAAGACGGAGGGAGTGGAGTAGGCCTCATACCTCCTAAAAGGGGTGGCCTATTCTTGGTTTGTGATGTGGGAGGACTCCCGTGAGGAGGGGTGCCCTCCGACGAGGTGGAGTGAGTTTGACGACGCCTTTATCGACCATTTCTTACCTGCCGAGACAAAGTCAACCTGTGACACTGAGTTTGAGAGTCTAAAACAAGAAAGCATGAGTGTGTGGGAGTATCATATGAGGTTCGCGTGCCTGTCCAAGTATGTTATATACATGTTGCCCACTATGGAGGCTAGAGTGCGCCGGTTTGTATAGGGCCTTAGCCCCCTGATTATCAATGAGGCTGCTACGACGGCCTTGAATTCTTATATGAACTATGGTAAGATGGTGGAATTTTCTCAAGCCACAGAGACCTGCAAACTAAAGAATATAATGGAGTAAGAGGGTAGCAACAAGGCCCGATCAGTGGGCAACTTTAGTGGTACTTTTGGTGGTAGTGGTGGTGGTGGTAGGTCAGCGTTTAGGGGAGGTTTGTCAAGTCCATCCCTATCCTTTGCTCAGTCTTCGGTTAGTGCACAGCCATTGGGGCCCAGTCAACAGCAGTGGAGTCGTTTTAGGCCCAGCTAGGGCAACATGGGATCCTACCAGCAGGGTCAGCCTGGTGGGTGATTTCAACAGCAGCGGAGGCCCCCATGCTCTAGGTGTGGGAAGATGCACTTTAGAGCCTACTTCATGGACCAACCTATATGCTACGGGTGCGATATCAGGGGTCATATTCAGAGGGATTGTCGTTCATCCCGCCAGAGTGTGGGCAGGGGTACAACACAACCAACCAGTTCTGCAGCCACTACATCCACAGCACCTCCTCTAGGTCGAGGCACTCCATCACCCACAAGGCGTGGTGAAGCTAGGGGTGGTACATAGAGTTCGGGAGGACCCATCCGTTTCTATGCTATGAAGGGTCGCCAGAGTTCAGAGGCTTCTCCATATGTCATCACAGGTATATTGACTATCCAATCTTATGATGTATATATGACCTTATTGATCCCGGTTCCACTTTTTCATATGTCACTCCTTATGTTGCTATCGAATTTGGGATAGAACCGGAACAACTTCATGAGTCGTTCTCTATATCTACTCCGGTTGGTGAGTATATTATGGCCGCACGAGTTTATGGGGATTGTGTTGTCACGGTTCGTGGTCGGGACACCATGGTTGATCTTGTCGAATTGGGGAGGTTGATTTTGATGTAATAATGGAGATGGACTAGCTTTATTCATGTTTTCTAAGCTTTATTGCCGAACCAGGACTGTTAGATTTGAATTCCCAAACGAGCCAATTATTGAATGGAAAGGGGATGATGTGGTTCCGAAGGGTAGGTTTATTTCTTACCTTAAGGCCACGAAAATGATCAACAAGGTATGCATTTACCATTTGGTCCGAGTTACGGACACCGTTGTTAAGGCACTTACACTTGAGTCTGTGTCTATTGTGAATGAATTTCCGGAGGTCTTTCCTGATGAGCTCCCTAGGATTCCACCAGAAAGAGAGATTGATTTTGGAATCGATATGATGCCAAGCATGCAACCTATATCCATTACGCCCTACAGAATGGCACCGACAGAATTGAAGGAACTAAAGGAGCAGTTGAAGGACTTGTTAGAAAAGGGATTCATCCAACCGAGTGTATCTCCTTAGTGGCACCGGCATAATTGAAGGAACTACGAACGTATAGTATACTATTTTGGAGATTTGTTAATGACGTAACTAATGGAAATGAACTGTGTTATTCACATAACCTCTTACTGTCTAATTAATGAAATGCATCTCCTCTTTATTCGTGGTTGAATTGGGTAGATGGAATTGTGCAGGCTTGCTTGACCGGGGTATCTTGGTTGACGTCGGTCGCGCTCCCCGAGGTCGGGGCGTGATAGCCACAGAGCTATAATCAGTGAACATGCCCCTATTGGGCAGCCTCTGATCAGATGGTAAGTTATATACCGAGCCTACTGTGGTTGAGATCCTATGAGCGAACCCATAATAGTCGAGATATCGAGCCTAGTATGGCCGAGCGCCTATGAGAGAGCCTACTACGGCATAGAAGTCATACGTATCGAGCCTTATAAGGCTGGACAACTATTTTACTTACTATATTGAGAGAGTTGAGTCACTATGAGTAGGTAAGCATATCTTCAGATCATCTTTGACTCCATTTACTTTCAGTTATTTTATTATCAGTTCAGTTCAACTTTCAGTTATTTTATTGCTTTACATACTCGTACATTATTTCATATTGACGTCTTTTTTGCCGGGGACGCTGCATTTTATGCTTGGAGGTCCTGATAGAAAACAGGATAGGCCTTCCTAGTAGCAGAGCCAAATATTAGCTTGATTGGTAAGCTCCACTCCCTCTGAGTTACCAGGGCTAGACTTTGAAGTCCATTTTATATATACATGTTTATGGGTAGGTCGAGGCACGTTCCCGATCATGATACAGTTCAGTTATCTCGAGAAGCTTCTAGATGAGTCATGTATATTTTGTATGTTAGTATTGTGGCCTTGCTAACCCTGTGTGTATGTTCAATTTGGTACTGTTAGTTATAGACATTCATAGCAGCCTCGTCTGCTTACATAGTTATGTATATGAGCTTTTAGGTATGTTTACCCCTCATATAAGAGAGATATTATTTTTAGATGATTCAGAATATGGCCTCATCGGCCTTGATTGATATTGTCAACTTGCAGGTAGGCCTCGTCGTCCTAAGTTGAGGTTTACCCCTCTAGAGTTCATAGTTACAGAGTGGTATGCACGGGTCGAGTATGGCACTAGGTGCCGACCATGCTTCCCCAGGTTTGGGGCGTGACAAACTTGGTAGCAGAGCAGTTCTGTCCTAGGGAGTCTACAAGCCATGTCTATTAGAGTCTTGTTTATTGATGTATTGTTTACCACATTACATGAACAAGAAGATACAAGGCATTTAGGAGTCTGTTACCCTTCTTTCAAATCAAAATCGTGCTATAGAGCTGAGTCATAAGAGTTTAGGTCAGGACTTATGTTTACTAATGATACAAAGATATTTGCAATTAGAAATATTACAGCTAGCCAGAGGCCTAATATAACAATATGTAAGGGCACCAATAGAGAGAGAGAGAGAGAGAGAGAGAGAGAGAGAGAGAGAGAGAGAGTTCTTGACGTCGTGGCCCTATTTGAGGCCCTATCAGATCGTGCATACCAGATGTGCAAATTTCCAGCTTAAGACCCTAGGATGAGAATATCAAACATACCCCATGAAAAGCAGGCCATGGGAGTATCAAAAGGTAAAAGTATAAGTATTAAAAGGTAAAAGAAGCAAGGTGAAGAAGGGTACAAGGTACCCAGTTAGTGAAGATTATCAGTATTTACAATTCAAGAAGAGAAATATAAGGATTGTAAGTTACCTTTAACAGTAACAGAGGTATGTACAATCTGCCACATCCATCTCAGTTATGCCCTATGGGAGCTAAAAAATATAGTTTAAAATGAACTGGGGATGGTTCCACAGCAGGAGACATTGATAAGTGATAGTGGTACATCCTCTTCCTAGCTGACTTGGTGAGCCCCACTTCATTTCAAGGTCATGTATCTTTTGTTTCTTGTGTATTGTGTCTGAGGTATAGCCGGGGCCTTATTGTCGGCATTATCATAGTACTCTTCTGTATCAATAGAGGCTCTGTAGACATAGTGTGGGTTGTATATTGGTGCTGGGGAAGTCAAACTAGTTATGTTGTGTTTGAATTACTTATTCCACTTCAGACTATGAAAAATGTGTGTGAAATTGGAGACTTTAAAATGAAGTAACTAATGGTAAGAAATTGGTATTGCATACATGATCACCTTATTATTTGATTAACGAAAATATGTATTCTCTTTATTCATGGATGAGTTTGGGTAAAAGAAAATCTAATAGGCTTGCTCGATCGGGTTCACTCGGTTGAGCGCTGGGCGCGCTCCCCGAGTTTGGGGCGTGACAAGACCCCCACTTGTGGGATTTTTCTGGGTCGTTGTTGTTGTTGTTGTAATTTGATAATGTTATGGATGCTGTTTTAAAGCTTTTCTAGGTGTTAATTAAGTTTATTGAAGAATAAAACATGAAAAACAAGTGATTGACGATAAACGTTAAGGTGCTAGGCGTGTGGACTGTTTTGAAAATTATACTTATGATGTTTTGGGTTGAAAAAGATGTGGTAAATATAAGTATAATATTATTGATATTGTAAACAGATTCATGAAGAAGAAATTGCATTCAAATTCTATGTTTTTATCGTAAACCAAGCTTGCCAACTATTTTGTAAGGCTTATTATGAGTATTGTTGATGTTGTTTGTGTTGTTGTTGGCTGTTGTGACTTGTGGGAAGTTATATAAACAGGGGAGGTGTTGTCCATTTTATCTTAGAATAAAGTGTGTCGTTAAAATGTGATACGTTATGGCATTCGTATTGTGACGATAATATTGTTCATTGCTTGTAGACACAGGAGCTGCAAGTTAAGTTAGCTTGAGGGTTGGACGGGATATTATGATGTATGTAAGGTATTCCTTTCTTTCTTTAGCATGATTCCGTAAGTTACGTTGCCCTTATAAGGATTTCAAGGAGACGAGTCTTTGTATATGTACTATTCCAACGATTAATAAGGTATTCCTTTCTTTTTTTGGCATGATTCCGTAAGTTACGTTACCCTTATAAGGATTTCAAGCGGACGAGTTTTTCTATATGTACTATTCCGACGATTAAGGTCTGTTCACGAGTATAGTCATACGAATGTTGAAATGGATTATGTTGGTCATAGTTTCATGTATTCTTATGGAGTAAACAAAGCCTTCTGAAAAGTCCTTGTCTTCTATATGCAACAAGACGTCCACATGTCAATTAAAGATTACGTATGAATGGTCTAACGAATCAGAAGCAATATAGTATCCGTATAATGAGGGATAGTTATGCACATATAGTTCAACAAGGTATCATAATGTATAGCTTGCAGAATGATAAGAATTATTCGTACTAAAGAATGACATGATTTTCAATACTTACACATTTGTGTTCACAAAGCTGATAAAGACCCACGAAAATAGTTATGTTGCTCTCAAGTTAAGTAAGATAGATTATATATTAGGGTGAAGTTAAGAGACGATATACCTATGTTGTCGTAAACTACAGAATATGATAACTTTATCAATAAGAATAAGTTGATAGAGCTTAAATTCTGTAGCTCTAGTTACGTATTGATGAATGGATATATATATAACAAGTAGCCTCACAAGCTAAGCATATTACATAGCTATAAGTAGATAGAATCATGTAATTCGCAAAAATGAGTCGTGATGTGAAATAAGGATAGAAGTGTGATTCCTAAATAGTTACAACGTTCTTTACATCTAAATAATATAGAATATGAAGGATAACATAACAAGCGGCTAAGGAATAAGGATTGGTTATTGTAACGAGTTACTCACGAACTTATATTTTTATGAATACGGGTTTATCTATTGATGATTGAATGATTTCTGCACGAGTGATATGAAATAAATATGTATAAGACATAATTCCTACGGACGGTCTAGGAATGCATAGGTGTACAGTGAAGTCCTATGGACTGTCTATGAATGCATAGGTGCATAATGAAGGTGGGTTATG
Source organism: Nicotiana tomentosiformis (assembly GCF_000390325.3). Lineage (NCBI taxonomy): Eukaryota > Viridiplantae > Streptophyta > Magnoliopsida > Solanales > Solanaceae > Nicotiana > Nicotiana tomentosiformis. Next base: position 39,849,190 of record NC_090819.1, read on the forward strand.
GACAATCTCAATTGCACGCATAGCCAGACCTCGGTATTGCGAGCCGTACGAATGGTCTACTATGTTACGCATACGAGCCACCAACTATTCATGATTGTTGTGAGTCTTAAGGGCTATCTACTATGTTGCACGTACGAGCCACTGGTTATTCATGTTGAGTGAGCCTTAGGGATGGTCTCAGTTGAAATGAATAAGTGCCACTTTTATGTTTCAGTGGAGCCCTAGAGATGTCTGATATGTCTGAGGTAAGTATTCATATATAAGGTATGATGGCTAGAAGAATGTTATAGATGAAGTTCCATAATATGATGGTTTCCAGTACAGTTAGTATATGGGAACAGGTTCAGGTATATCATGACGCGAGTTAGATGTAACATTAGATGTTCTGGGCCAACAGAGCCTTCCCTTTTCAGTCTATATCCTTTGTAAGGTAAGTTGGATAATTTAATACTGTAGATATGCTACAAGTTAGAATAAGGTAAGTATGATTCCCAGATTTTATTGACCCTCCAGATTACATTCAGTATATCATATATACATGTCAGTTCAGTTTCAATTCAAATATTCATATGTTGTCTACCTTACATACTTAGTACATTTCTTTGTACTAATGTCCCATCATTGGGGCATTGCATTCATGCCCGCAGGTTCAGGTATCTAGTTTGACAGGATCTTATCATAGACGAAGTTGATATCCAGGTGAGGATTGGCAAAGCTCCATTTCATTTGGAGTACAACTGAGTCTAGAGGTTATCAGACTGTCCTATGTATATGTATACTTATGGGTAGGTCAGGGCATTGTCCCGACCATGTTATGCTAGTAAGATATTCTTAGAGGCTTTGTAGACGCATGGACACTTGTGGTCAGTTATGTAGTTGTTACCATCATGATGTACAGGGCGAGGCCTCGTAGGTCTATGGATACACACACACACACACACACACACACATATATATATATATATATATATATATATATATATATATGTTTTGGGATTTTTCTGCGTGCAGGAGCTCGAGTTTTAGTAAATCAGTAACTGTATAGAATGAGTCGCCATGTAAATGAGGTACTGGGTGCCTATCCACCTCACCTAGGTTAGGGTTGTAAGGCCCAGTAAAAAAACATTTCCTAAAAACCCGGGTTCCGTGATTCCAAAGTAGGCGAAGAGGTCGGTTCGGACTTCTTGAGTTAAACAATGCACTGGAAAGTAAAGGAAAATATTTGGTAGTATTATGCATTTCTGCGGTCCATTATGCGATCACAGAATCACTCTGCGGACCGCATAATGGCCGCAAAGTGAGGCAGTTAATTGGGCCAGTTTGGATGAAATTTTGCGGTCTACTATGCGACCGTATAACTGTTATGCGGTTCATTATGCGACCGCAGAACAGGTCTGCGGGCCGCATAGTGACCGCAGACAGGGACATGTTTTTGGCTGTTTTGGTCACCGATTATGCGACCAATATGCGGTCCGCATATCGATTATGCGATCGCAGACCTTGTTTTGGAGCTTTATTTTTTGGGTTTTTAAACCTGACCCTATTTCGTTAAAAAACATCCCATAGACCATTTTGATCATATTTTCTGATATTTTTAGAGTGAGAGAGAGGGTCTTAGTAGGAGAAGTGATCTTCATCATTGCTCTCCAATTCTCACTTAGAATCTTGAAGATTATCAAGAGAGGTACCTAGGTCTTCTTCCTAAGAGGTAAGATTCTATCACCCAAACTCTTAATTTCAAAATGTAAGTAGAATGGGCTATTAGTAAGGTAATTCATGGGGATGGGAGTGCTTACCTTGCATGCATGTATCCTTGTAGTATGTGGGAAGATTGTGAGCTAAAAATGACAGAGAATGGGTTGGGGAAGGATGGAATCCTCCACAAAGAAAAAGGACCTTAAGACATTGATGCACACCTAGTGTTTGATAATAGGCTCAAATGAGCTAAAACCATGTTCATCTTCCTAATTTTGGTTCAATTTTGTTATATTGCTTAAATAGATTAAAGTGGCTAATATTCCGGAACATCTTAGAGCTTTAAGGAGCTCAATTGAGGTATGTTGGCTAAACCCCTTTCTTCTTAGAATCGAACCCCACAATGATCTTGTAATTGGAGTAAGCCCTTGATCATTATAGAATTGGCGATTTCTAACGTGTTTGTGTTGAAGGATGTAAATTCAATATTTATTTTAAATGCTTCATCATGTTATCTTGTCATTGAGGATGTGTTTTAAAATGTGGAATATGTGTTAGAAATATTAAGACTTCATGTCAAGATCGAAATAAAGGTTGTTATGCCAAATGGTATGAAAAGCCTCTATGTGCCTAAGATTCCCAAATTGCTCATATGTGAATTTACTGTCTTGAATGGGGAGCCTTATTGATTTTGATAATGATATTGAATGTGGAAAAGGGGTCTGGAACTATGAAATACGGCCAAGTGCCAAGAATGACTTTGTAATAGTAATCACTAGTGTCAATGAATCAAAAGTACATGAAAGAAGTACGATGTGAAATGATTGACTGAAAAAGGTAATGTCTCAAATGAGATGGCCTAACCGGTCGGGCCAAGATCGGACTCCGTATAAGAACACGGTTGTATTGTGGATGAAATTGTGAAAAGGGTTGATGTCTCAAATGAGATGGCCTAGCTGATCGGGCCGTAATCGGATGCCATGTCGCACACATGGTGGTACTGTGCTGGAAAGTTATAATGAAATTATGGAAATATCTCAGACGAGGTGGCCTAGCCGGTCGGGCCGAGATCGGACTCCGTGTAAGAGTACGGAGGTATTGTGAATTCTGGAACATCGATACTAAAGGTCACCCAATATAGTAATATGAAAATGTTATTATTCATTCTATTGAGTTGGTGTTTAGCTATACATACTAGTGTTATTCGACGGTACTAACGTCCCTTTTGTCGGGGGCGCTTCATCTTTAAATGGATGTAGGTGGTTACATAGCAGACAGTGTAGATCACAGATAGTGCTGCATCCTCTTCTTAGCGGACTTGGTGAACCCCAATTCATTCTGGGTCATGTATTGTACCTTTTGATTATATTATGGTCACTTTTTGAGGTATAGCCGGGGCCTTGTTGCCGGCACCATCTTTACTCTCTTTTGTATCTTTAAAGGCTCCGTAGACACTATGTGGGTTGTATATGGGTGTTGGAAATGTTAAACAAGTCATGTTGTGTTTGATCACTTGTTCCACTTGAACTTTAAGAAATGTGTATTTTGGGACTTCAAAGCGCAATGACTAATGAAATGATTTAGGATTTTATGAATGAAACTCCTATTGTATAATTAATGAAATCACATCTTCTCTTGATCATGGGTTAATTGGGTAGAAAGTATCTAACAGGCTTGCTCGGCCGAGTTCACTCGGTTGAGCGCTGGTCGTGCTTCCCGAGGATGGGGCGTGACAGGGATGTGACACAAGAACAATGTCAAAACTTTTAGTGCTCCAATAAATCCCCGAGAGGACAAGGTAGAGGTTTTGAAAGTCAAAGAATGACGAAGATAAAGGTAATCCTTTGGAATGAGGTTGCCATTGTTGAAGTTCTCCAACTAGGCTTGATGCATCTAAAATAAAGAATATCGGAACAAACGGCCTAAATCAATAGATATGAGTTGCTGGAAAATTAGTATTTTTGGGTGAATATTTACGATTTGAGTGTACATGTGATGGTATTACTGGGGCTTTCCACTAACTCTCCATAGCTTCTATGGTGTTTTTGCGATAATGTTGGTTATCAGAACAAAATCAACGTGAGTTATTGCTATTTTGGTTGTATGCCTAGTGAAGAGGGGAGAAAGAAAACGAGACAGAGGCGCATAAATGGAGTTGTTGGCTAGCATTTTGGAGATAGCGGCAGCAACAGTGATAGTAACTAATAAAGAGAGCGAGAGAGAGAGAGAGAGAGAGAGAGAGAGACTGGAGGGAGAAATGGGAGTGAATGTTCTCTTATAAGAAAAAAGAGAAAGAGAGGGAAAAGTGAGGTCGCCTGCCAACAAACGCTCCGGCATAAATGACGATAAGTGATAGATGAAGAGAGAATAGTATTTCTAAAAAAATATGTCCTCTTCCCCTTTTACTAAAAATTTCGTCCGACTCCTCTTTTCCTTTTTATAGTTTCAGCCATAACCCCACCCCTTATTTTATAAAACTATGGGATCTTGAAAATCATGTGCTACTAAAATCATGAGCTATGATAAACCATGCACTCCTCTTTTATTATTTTCCATGTAATGCATGTATCAATGTGTACGTAAAAATGTGTTATGTAAGATATAAGACGTAATATATATATATTATATATATATATATATATATATATATATATATATATATATGAAATCAATGATGAAATATGTAAAATACATAAAGAAATATACACGAGTTAAAATGCATGTAAGGGTGTAGAAAATGCATATGTAGTGTAAATGAATTGTAATGACCCGACCGGTCATTTTGGGTATTGTAGCTCAATTTCCCTGATTTGATGCTTTTCATACGTGCCTTTCTGATTATGTGACTTGCGGGGTGGTTGGTTTCGTTTCGGGGATATTTTGGATTGATTTGGGATACTTAGTCCCATGGTTGGAGGCTTAAGTTGTGAAGGTTGATCGGAGTTTGACTTGAGGGTAAACAACCACGGAATGGAATTTTTATGATTTCAATAGGTTTTTATGGTGATATTTGACTTAGGCATATATCCATATTTGGATTTGGAGGTTCCTAGGTTGATTTGGTTCTATTTGGCGAAAGCTGAAAACTTGAAGTTTTGGAAGGCTCATATGTTTGACCGGGAGTTGGCTTTGATGATATCGGGTTGGTTCTGGGAGCTGGAGTTGGTCTGTTATTTCATTTGGGACTTGTGTGCAAAATTTGAGGTCATTCCGAGTTGAATTTATGTGGTTCAACAGGAGTTTTGGAAGTTGGAAGTTCATTCGTTCCTTAGGTTTTAATTGAGGTGTGATTCATACTTTTGATGTTGTTTTGTATAATCTGAGGCCTCGAGTATGTCTGTGTTATGTTTTGGGAATAGCTGGTGTGATTGGACAACGCCTCGGGTGTGTTTTGTATGAATTTCGGATCATTGGTGATTTGGGGGGGTCCATATGATGTTGGTTCTGGATAAAACACACATATTTGGACTCATATTGGAATGGGTGTTTGAGATTTGTAAGTTTTGCCGGGATTCAGGGTGCGGGCCCGGGTTTGACTTTTTGGATTGACTTTACGTAATTGAATCAAGATCATAGCTTTATTGCTTGATATTATTAAGTTATTTTGGCTAGATTCGAGCCGTTCGGAGGTTGATTTATGTAGGAAGGGATTCTTCGAGTACTAATTTAGCTTGCTTGAGGTAAGTATCTTACCTATTCTTGGTTGAAGCACTAGTTGCCAGAGTTATTATTGATAGTTACATGCTATGGGTGGTGCAAATGTGAGGGGATATAGCCCATCTGCGTACACTGGGGTATTATCCCTGCTCGGGGTAGTGATTAGGCTATTATATGCCTTGAATTGGTTGCTAAGCTTCATGTTATCATGTTTCTTACGTTGTATTCCCTTTATGATCTAATTGAATCATGTTAGAGATTATTTGTTGGTTGATCTCCTGTTCAAACATGTTAATGGCCATTCTTGTTGCGTAATCGCCTGATTTGAACCATGGTAATACACTTTGCACATGACTACACCTTAGTATGTCACTTATATCAATCCATGAGTATGTAATTTTATTTACATTATTCATGTACATGTATTCTTGTATATGTTGTTCTGTGTAATATGGACTGGGTTGATAGCACGTGAGTTGTCCGTGCGGATCTGAGTTATGTTAGCACGTGAGTTACCTATGCGGTAGGTATATATGACACATGAGTTATCTTTAATGACCCGATCGGTCGTTTTACTTTTTAAATTCCCGTTCCCCTAATTAAGACTTCTTGTTTGTGCTTTTACTATTTTATTGTTACACCCTATATTTTCGTACATAAATATACATCGTAAGCAAACTAAGGTAGGACCAAAAATGAGATAATATTTAAAAGTATATAAATTAATTTAATCATGTTACCTCTGAGGTTACAAATATTGAAGATCATGAACAACAAGTACAAAGAGGGCTGGATGGTTCAGAAGATAAAGCAATTGAAGAAAATAATATTTCGTCGAAAGTCGACAAGTTGGGAATGTTATAACATATACCTTTGGGGTGAGACTAGGGTGCTTAACATGATAAGGAGATTATGTTATGATTTATATTAGTCGTATGACATCCGTGTGTTATGTTTTGAAGTCAAGAGAGTTGTGAAACAAAAGTCGATGAAAGTCATCACAAGTTACATTCATAAGTTTTACTGAAACTTTGGGTCAAATGTAACTGCAATTTTCTCCCAATATACTTAGGTTTATGGGGTGTTCCACCCATAAAATTAAAGATCTATGAGTCTATTTTCCAATGCATTAAACCGTTTGTCAATGTGACATCGGAGTAATGAGATATGGGCATTTTTGCGATACTGCGCAAGCTGCTAGGTGACAAGTAGGTGTGTCACCTACTTGCTTAAATGAAAGCCCAAAAATGGGCCATTTCGGGTCGTCCAAAGAGGCCTTTTAAAGGCCTATTTTCTTCATATATTAGACTTAAAATAGAACATAATAACCAGACATAAGCTCTGCAAAGAATCCTCCCAAAAATTTCCCACAAACCCTAATTGATTTTCTCTCCCTTTCAAGTTCTAATTGGAGGTAAAACCTAGAGTTTGAAGAACCAAGATAGGAGCTGAGTTATCCAACAAATAAGGTGAGTTTACTGCTCTCTTTCATCCAGTTTTTCTTCTATAAATTCATGGTAAGTCGTTCTATACTTGTGAGAACTCACGGGACGGTGATCGGAAGCCGTGAGTTCGAGTTATTCACTTGTAGCGGACTGTTTTGTGGACTGTTTTGTGTTGCTGTTGGGCTGCGTGTTTTACTACTATTTTGTGGAGTTTTGGATGAGGAAGGGGGTTTATAAACACCATATAAATGTAGGGTGGTTGGCTGGTCGTTCGTCATAACATTTTCGGGTCGTTTGACACTACTACGGTGGTCGTTTTGTGTACGAAGAGATTGGGGTGTGTTGGGCTGTTTTGTAGTATTTGATGGTGTATATAGGGCTGGAAAATGATGTATATATGTTGTTATTGTTCTGTTCTTGTATTGTTGGTGTTATCTTGAATTTGGAGGAAGTAAGGATTATAGGGGAGATGCTGCCCGTTTTAATACAAAATAGGTTTGTCGTTCGTTGTGCGATAGTTGTACCTTTCGTAACTTAACGATAGTATTATTATCATTCTTGTAGATTAAGGTGCGAAGAGGTGAGTTCAACTTGGTGATTGGAAAGATTGTGATAAGGTATGTTAAGGCTAAGCCTTCCTTCATTTTGGCATGATCTCGTAGCTACATGTGTTAGTAATGAGACAAAAAGAGAAGTTCATATTCATGAATTTATTCACACTATTCTAGTCTCATAAGTTACAATATTATTCCTTATCGAGACTCTATATTCAATTTTAGTATTGTCTTCTTCCAGTCAAGAGAGCAGCAAGCCTATATATACAGTATTACAGTATTTTCATTACCATCGAGCTATAATCGATGGGCAGGCCCCTATTGGGCAACCTCTGATCAGATGGAAAGTTATATACCGAGCCTACTGTGGCCGAGCGCCTATGAGCGAGCCCAGCATGGTCGAGATACATAGCCTAGTATGGCCGAGCGCCTATGAGCGAGCCTACTATGGCAGAGCAGTTATATATACCGAGCCTTATAAGGCCGTACAATTATTTTACTTACTATATTGAAGGAGTTGAGTCAGTATCAGCAGGTAAGTATATCTCCAGATCATCTTTGACTCCCAGTTACTTCCAGTTATTATATTATCAGTTCAGTTTCGATTTTCAGTTATGTTATTGCCTTACATACTCGGTACATTATTTCGTACTGACGTCCCTTTTCCGGGGATGCTGCATTTCATGCATGCAGGTTCAGATAGACAGACGAGTAGATCTCCTCAGTAGGTGTTTCCCGAGTTCAGCCTGATCGGTAAGCTCCACGTCTTTCAGAGTTGCCAGGTCTAGAGTGTTGTGTACATCTTATGTATATCTGTATATATGTTATGGGTAGGTCGGGGCCCTGTTCCGATCATAGTACATCTATCAGTAGAGGCTTGTAGACATATCCTGTTGGTTAGTGCAGTATGTTGGGTTTGTAGGCCTGGTATGTATAATTTGGTGGTTTGTCAGCTGTAGTAGCTATGATGGCCTTTTCAGCCTAGCTTTATATTGATGTTTAGTTAGCGCTAGTTTCCATTCAGTTTTATATTTTGCTTCGCAAATTGTCTTGCAAGGTGGCCCCATGGCCAAAGTATGACATTATGTGTTCAGAGTCCCTTAGTCGCAATTTGGTACGCCAGGTTAGGTGAGGCACCGGGTGCTTGTCTTGCTCCTAGGTTCGGGGCGTGACAAACTTGGTATCAGAGCAGTTCTATCCTAGGGAGTCTACAAGCCATGTCTAGTAGAGTCTTGTTTATAGATGTGTTGTGCACCACATTATATAGCAGGGCACTACAGGGCATTTAGGAGTTGGTTACCCTTCTTTGAAATCTAAATCGTGCTACAGAACTGAGTTATAGGAAATTTGAATTAAACTTATGTGTTGGTGTTTGCATGCACAGATGACGGTGACTAGGAAGACTACGGCTAGCCAGAGGAGAGATACAGCAGTAGGTGAGGGGACCAGCAGGGTACCCCCAGTAGATGGGGCCCAGTCTGAGGCTCAAGGTGAGACCCCTACTCAGCCATTACCGGCTCCTCCACCAACTACGGAGATTCCTAGGGAAACCGCACATCCAGTTCCCCCTCCACTTCCATCAGATCAGGACTTGAGGAGTGCGGTGCATTTGTTGACACAGTTGGTAGCTACCCAGCAACAGGCTAGGGCATCAGCTAGTGCAGGAACTTCTGAGGGGTCTGGGAGTTCAAGGGTCCGAGAGTTTATTGCTTTGAGTCCCCCAGAGTTCACGGGGACAGATCAGAGGGAGGACCCACAGGATTTCATAGATCAGCTTCACAGGATCTTTCGTGTTATGCATGCCACGGAGAAAGAGGCAGTTGAGCTAGCAGCTTTTCGACTCCGAGATATAGCCATCCTTTGGTACGAGGGATGGGAGAGGTCCAGGGGACGTGATGCACCTCCAGCTATTTGGGAGAATTTTTCAGATGCCTTCCTTGACCAGTACTTACCACGGGAGATCCGACAGGCTCGAGTCGATCAGTTTCTAGCCCTTAAGCAGGGTAATATGAGTGTTCGAGAGTATAGTCTCCGTTTTGACTCATTGGCCAGATATGCACCATCCATAGTTGCTACTATGCGGGACAGGATTCACAGGTTTATAGCAGGGTTAGCCCCAGAGTTAACCGAGGCATGTGCCACCGCTGCATTGCAGGATAGTATGGATATCTCCCGGATTCAGGCATTCGCCCAGAATATAGAAAGGGGTAGGCGTCGGCAGCAGGGTACAGAGAGGGCTGAGCAAGGGCAACGTAAGAGGATGAGATTTCCCAGGTCTCAGGAGCAATCTCGGGGTAGTTATAGGACCCAATACTTCGGACGGCCACCTAGGCCTCCGCCACCTCGGTTACAGTGTTACAGGTATGACCGCTATACTCAGTCAGGACCAGGTGAGAGCTCACGGGTATCGGGTTTGCAGCGACAGCGAGGATCTGCGCAGACATGGTCATTTCCTCCACGGTGTGACATCTGTGGTAGAGGACACTTGGGCCAATGCCGAGCAGGTTCTGATGCTTGTTATATATGTGGGCGTCCGGGGCATATGATGCGAGATTGCCCAAATAAAGATTCGGGGGGGATGGCACAACTAGCGAGTTCAGCAACAGGATCATCTATGTCCGTGCATCCTTCAGGGCGCGAGTCTCAGTCTTCGGCTGGTAGAGGTCGGGGCAGAGGTAGAGGTTCCAGTTCAAGTGGTAATTAGAACCGTATCTATGCTTTAGCGGGTCGACAGGACCAAGAGTCTTCACCAGACGTTGTGACAGGTATATTAACCATTTGCTCTCACGATGCTTATGCTTTGATAGACCCAGGATCTACTTTATCGTATATTACCCCATTTGTCGCGAGGAAGTTTGGTATAGTGCCTGAAATACTAAGTGATCCTTTTGCGGTATCTACACCGGTCGGAGAATCGATTATTGCTAGACGGGTTTACCGAGGTTGTACGGTGACAATTTGTAGTCGTCAGACCTCAGCTGACCTAGTTGAGCTAGAGATGATGGATTTTGATGCTATCATGGGCATGGACTGGTTGGCAGCTTGCTATGCCACAGTTGATTGCCGAGCAAAGGCAGCCAGATTTCATTTTCCGGGTGAGCCAGTCCTTGAATGGGTAGGTAATACACCAACACCCAGAGGTAGGTTTATTTCCTATCTGAAGGCGAGGAAAATGATCGCAAAAGGGTGCATTTATCATATTGTGCGAGTTAGAGATGCAGATGCTGAGATACCTACACTTCAGTCTATTCCCGTAGTCAAAGAGTATGCAGATGTGTTTCCAGATGAGCTTCCAGGTATTCCTCCAGAGCGAGAGATTGATTTTAGCATCGATTTGCTTCCAGGAACTCAACCAATATCCGTCCCTCCGTATAGAATGGCACCTGGCGAATTGAAGGAGTTGAAGGAGCAGTTAAAAGATTTGTTGGAGAAAGGTTACATCAGGCCCAGTACCTCACCTTGGGGTGCACCAGTACTATTTGTGCGGAAGAAAGACGGCTCGCTGAGGATGTGTATCGATTATAGGCAGCTGAACAAGGTAACTATTAAGAATAAGTATCCACTTCCAAGGATCGATGACTTGTTTGATCAGTTGCAGGGGGCTAGATGCTTTTCAAAGATAGATTTGAGGTTGGGGTACCACCAAGTCAGAGTTCGGGAAAAAGATATTCCGAAGACAGCCTTCAGGACCCGATATGGCCACTTCGAGTTCCTTGTCATGTCCTTCGGGTTGACTAATGCACCCGCTGTATTTATGGACTTGATGAATAGCCTATTCCGACCATTTTTAGATCTGTTCGTGATAGTATTTATTGATGATATTCTGGTTTATTCCCGTTCAGAGGATGAGCATGCGGACCACCTGCGAGCGGTACTCCAAACCCTCCGTGATCGTAAGTTGTATGCTAAGTTTTCTAAATGTGAGTTCTGGTTGAAGTCTGTAGCATTCTTGGGGCATATTGTATCAGATGAAGGGATAAAGGTGGACACTCAGAAGATTGAGGCCGTGAAATCTTGGCCTAGACCTACCACTCCGACAGAGGTTCGTAGCTTTCTAGGCTTAGCAGGATACTATCGGAGGTTCGTAGAGGGTTTTTCTTCCCTTTCGGCACCATTGACGAAGTTGACACAGAAAGAAACTAAGTTTTAATGGACAGAGGCTTGTGAGCGGAGTTTCCAAGAGCTTAAGAACAGGTTGACCTCAGCTCCAGTTCTAACACTTCCAGAGGGTCTAGAGGGTTATGCCGTGTATTGTGATGCATCAGGTGTCGGGTTAGGATGTGTCCTGATGCAACATGGGAAGGTAATTGCGTATGCTTTAAGGCAGTTGAGGAAGCACGAGAGGAATTATCCGACCCACGACCTCGAGTTAGCTGCGGTTGTCCATGCACTTAAGATATGGCGGCATTATTTATATGGTGTTCATGTTGATGTATTTACTGATCATAAAAGCCTACAATATATCTTCAAGCAGAAAGAGTTGAATTTGCGACAGAGGCGATGGCTTGAGTTATTGAAAGATTACGATGTTAACATTCTCTACCATCCAGGGAAAGCTAATGTTGTAGCAGATGCCTTAAGTCGTCGATCTATGGGTAGCTTAGCACATGTAGAGCCCAAGAAAAGACAATTATCTAGAGAGATTCATCAATTGTCTTCGTTGGGGGTTCGGTTAGTAGATTCTGAGGATAGTGGAGTTGTACTCCAAAACACTACAAAATCATCCCTCATAGCGGAAGTCAAGGAAAGGCAGTACGAGGACCCAGAGTTGGTCGAGCTGAGAGAGCGAGTTCCGCAGCAGAAGAAGCCACTGTTAGAGCTAAAGGGAGATGGGGTTCTCAGATATAGGGGTCGTTTGTGTGTTCCAGATGTAGCAGGGCTACGAGACAGGATTATGTCAGAGGCACATTATTCATGGTATTCCATCCATCCTGGGTCGACGAAGATGTATCATGACATTAAGGATGTGTACTGGTGGAATGATATGAAGAAGAACATTGCTGAGTTTGTCGCCCAATGTACTAGTTGCCAGCAAGTGAAGATAGAGCACCAGAAGCCTGGAGGGCTAATGCAGACTATAGAGATCCCGACATGGAAATGGGAGGCGATAAACATGGACTTTATCATGGGTTTACCTCGTTCTAATCGTAAGTTTGATTCCATATGGGTGATAGTCGATAGGCTCACGAAATCAGCTCACTTCCTACCGGTCAGATCTACATATACAGCAGAAGATTATGCAAAGTTATATATTAAGGAGATAGTGCGGCTACACGGAGTACCAGTTTCTATTATATCTGACCGTGGGGCTCAGTTTATAGCACATTTTTGGAGGTCATTTCAGAGAGGTCTAGGGACTCAGGTGAATCTCAGCACAGCTTTTCATCCACAGACTGATGGACAAGCCGAGCGCACAATTCAGACGCTCGAGGATATGTTACGAGTATGTGTGTTGGATTTTAAAAGAAGTTGGGATGAACATCTACCTCTTGTCGAGTTTGCATATAATAACAGTTACCACTCCAGTATTCAGATGGCTCCGTACGAGGCTTTGTATGGGCGTAAGTGCAGATCTCCTATAGGGTGGTTTGATGTTGGGGAATCTGGGTTATATGGGCCAGACCTGGTTCAACAGGCCATAGAGAAAGTAAAGCTTATCCGGGAGTGACTGTTGACAGCTCAGAGTCGTCAGAAGTCATATTCTGACGTGCGGCGACGAGACTTAGAGTTCAGGATTAACGACTGGGTATTCTTAAAGGTATCACCTATGAAGGGCGTGATGAGGTTTGGCAAGAAAGGCAAGCTTAGCCCACGGTATATTGGGCCTTATAGGATCATTCGGAGAGTGGGCCAAGTAGCTTATGAGTTAGAGTTGCCCTCAGAATTGGAGTCTGTCCATCCGGTTTTTCACGTATCTATGCTACGGAAGTGCATTGGCGATCCTACCCGAGTGGTGCCCACGGATGAATGTACAGATTATAGAGGACTTGTCATACGAGGAAATTCCAGTTGCCATCCTAGACCGACAAATCCGCAATCTACGAAATAAGGAGGTAGCTTCCGTAAAGGTTTTATGGAGGAGCAAGAATGTAGAAGAGATGACGTGGGAATCGGAGGAAGAAATGAAGTCTAAATACCCCCACCAATTTCAAACTGAAGATATGGCTCGAGATGGGATGCTACAACACAGCTCTATTCAGGCTAGCAGGTCAGCAGGTAAGCTTTTATTTTTCACTTTTAGTATTTATGATTTACGGTTGGTGAGGCAAAGTGTTGCTATTTATAAACATTGGCCATGTGTGGCATGCATAGTATGTTTTCTAGCTACGTACAGGTTGGTTTTAACCTAGTGTACAAAGGATACTCTGGCAAAAGTTTCCAAAGTCTATAAGAGTAAACATTCGAGGACGAATGTTTCCAAGGGGGAATGATGTTACACCCTATATTTTCGTACATAAAAATGCATCGTAAGCAAACTAATGTAGGACCAAAAATGAGATAATATTTAAAAGTATATAAATTAATTTAATCATGTTACCTCTGAGGTTACAAATATTGAAGATCATGAACAACAAGTACAAAGAGGGTTGGACGGTTCAGAAGATAAAGCAATTGAAGAAAATAATGTTTCGTCGAAAGTCGACAAGTTGGGAATGTTATAACATATACCTTTGGGGTGAGACTAGGGTGCTTAACATGATAAGGAGATTATGTTATGATTTATATTAGTCGTATGACATCCGTGTGTTATGTTTTGAAGTCAAGAGAGTTGTGGAACAAAAGTCGATGAAAGTCATCACAAGTTACATTCATAAGTTTTACTGAAACTTTGGGTCAAATGTAACTGCAATTTTCTCCCAATATACTTAGAGTTATGGGGTGTTCCACCCATCAAATTAAAGATCTATGAGTCTATTTTCCAATGCATTAAACCGTTTGTCAATATGACATCGGAGTAATGAGATATGGGCATTTTTGCGATACTGCACAAGCTGCTAGGTGACAAGTAGGTGTGTCACCTACTTGCTTAAATGAAAGCCCAAAAATGGGCCATTTCGGGTCGTCCAAAGAGGCCTTTTAAAGGCCTATTTTCTTCATATATTAGACTTAAAATAGAACATAATAACCAGACATAAGCTCTGCAAAGAATCCTCCCAAAAATTTCCCACAAACCCTAATTGATTTTCTCTCCCTTTCAAGTTCTAATTGGAGGTAAAACCTAGAGTTTGAAGAACCAAGATAGGAGCTGAGTTATCCAAAAAATAAGGTGAGTTTACTGCTCTCTTTCATCCAGTTTTTCTTCTATAAATTCATGGTAAGTCGTTCTATACTTGTGAGAACTCACGGGACGGTGATCGGAAGCCGTGAGTTCGAGTTATTCACTTGTAGCGGACTGTTTTGTGGACTGTTTTGTGTTGCTGTTGGGCTGCGTGTTTTACTACTATTTTGTGGAGTTTTGGAGGAGGAAGGGGGTTTATAAACACCATATAAATGTAGGGTGGTTGGCTGGTCGTTCGTCATAACATTTTCGGGTCGTTTGACACTACTACGGTGGTCGTTTTGTGTACGAAGAGATTGGGGTGTGTTGGGCTGTTTTGTAGTATTTGATGGTGTATATAGGGCTGGAAAATGATGTATATATGTTGTTATTGTTCTGTTCTTGTATTGTTGGTGTTATCTTGAATTTGGAGGAAGTAAGGATTATAGGGGAGATGCTGCCCGTTTTAATACAAAATAGGTTTGTCGTTCGTTGTGCGATAGTTGTACCTTTCGTAACTTAACGATAGTATTATTATCATTCTTGTAGATTAAGGTGCGAAGAGGTGAGTTCAACTTGGTGATTGGAAAGATTGTGATAAGGTATGTTAAGGCTAAGCCTTCCTTCATTTTGGCATGATCTCGTAGCTACATGTGTTAGTAATGAGACAAAAAGAGAAGTTCATATTCATGAATTTATTCACACTATTCTAGTCTCATAAGTTACAATATTATTCCTTATCGAGACTCTATATTCAATTTTAGTATTGTCTTCTTCCAGTCAAGAGAGCAGCAAGCCTATATATACAGTATTACAGTATTTTCATTACCATCGAGCTATAATCGATGGGCAGGCCCCTATTGGGCAACCTCTGATCAGATGAAAAGTTATATACCGAGCCTACTGTGGCCGAGCGCCTATGAGCGAGCCCAGCATGGTCGAGATACATAGCCTAGTATGGCCGAGCGCCTATGAGCGAGCCTACTATGGCAGAGCAGTTATATATACCGAGCCTTATAAGGCCGTACAATTATTTTACTTACTATATTGAAGGAGTTGAGTCAGTATCAGCAGGTAAGTATATCTCCAGATCATCTTTGACTCCCAGTTACTTCCAGTTATTATATTATCAGTTCAGTTTTGATTTTCAGTTATGTTATTGCCTTACATACTCGGTACATTATTTCGTACTGACGTCCCTTTTCCGGGGATGCTGCATTTCATGCATGCAGGTTCAGATAGACAGACGAGTAGATCTCCTCAGTAGGTGTTTCCCGAGTTCAGCCTGATCGGTAAGCTCCACGTCTTTCGGAGTTGCCAGGTCTAGAGTGTTGTGTACATCTTATGTATATCTGTATATATGTTATGGGTAGGTCGGGGCCCTGTTCCGATCATAGTACATCTATCAGTAGAGGCTTGTAGACATATCCTGTTGGTTAGTGCAGTATGTTGGGTTTGTAGGCCTGGTATGTATAATTTGGTGGTTTGTCAGCTGTAGTAGCTATGACGGCCTTTTCAGCCTAGCTTTATATTGATGTTTAGTTAGCGCTAGTTTCCATTCAGTTTTATATTTTGCTTCGCAAATTGTCTTGCAAGGTGGCCCCATGGCCAAAGTATGACATTATGTGTTCAGAGTCCCTTAGTCGCAATTTGGTACGCCAGGTTAGGTGAGGCACCAGGTGCTTGTATCGCTCCTAGGTTCGGGGCGTGACAAACTTGGTATCAGAGCAGTTCTGTCCTAGGGAGTCTACAAGCCGTGTCTAGTAGGGGCCTAAGATGGCCAAGTATGACTTGAGTCAACATTTTGAGTAAACGACCTCGGAACTGGGATTTGATGGTTCCAATAGGTTCGTATGATGATTTTGGACTTGGGCGTGTGTTCGGATCAAGTTTCGGGTGATTCGAGAGAGTTCCGGCGCTTAATGTTGAAAGTTGGCGTATTAAAGGTTTTAAAATTCTTTAAATTTGGTTTGAAGTAGACTTTAGTATTATCGAGGTCTATTTGAGATTCCGAGCCTAGGAATAGGTCCATATGGTGATTTATAACTTGTGCGCAAAATTTGGTGTCATTACGAGTTGTCTAAATATGATTCGACGCATTCGGATCTAGTTGAAGAAGTTTAAAGTTCATAAGTTGATCAATTTGGTTTTGGGATGCGATTCTTAGTTTCAGCATTATTTTACGTGTTTCGAGGGTTTGAGTAGGTCTATATTATGTTTATGGACTTGTTGGTGCATTTGGACGGGGTTATTGGGGGCTCAGGTATTTCTGACTGCCCGAAGCTAAGTCCAAAAGTGCTGAGTTGCAGAGTGTGGTTTCCTTTTTCTCGAACGCGAAGAAGGGATCATATTCGCGATTAAGGATTTGGGGGCTGGGTGATCTTGTTCTTCACGTTCGCAAAGTACGGGTCGCATTCGCGAAGGCTGGGGACCAGTGGCCTTCGCGTTCGCGATGGTCGTCCTGCGTTTGCGTAGAAGGGTAAGAGGGCTTGGGGTCAGTGTTGCCCTTCGCATTCGTGACGTGCAGGTCGCGTTCACGATGCTTTGGCTGGGCTAGCATTCGCCATCGCGAGGACCTGTTCGCGTTCGCGAAGGGCTTTTTCTGAGCCTTGGCACTTTTGCCTTCGCGATCGCGAAGAAGGGTCAACTGGGCAGAAACTTTTAAAAATCGTTATTTGGCTTATTTCCTTCATTTCTCACATTTCTTGGCCGATTATAGAGCTCCTTGGTGAGGCATATTCACCTAGCTATTGAAGGTAAGTGATTTCTATATAATGTGAGCTTAACACTTAAATTATAGGAAGATTTTAACATGTAAATTGTGGAAATATTAGGATTTTGGTTGAAAACCTAGGTTTTGACAAAAATGGGATTAGACCACGAAAATGATTATGAAATTGAGTAGAAGTATATATTTGTGTTCGTGAGGTTATCGGTAATATTTATTTACAAAACAATTCAGAATCCGGGCACATGGGCCCGAGGGTGAATTTTAGTAACCTTCCAAATTGGGTTGGGTAATTACTCTAATAGTTAAATTATGGACTTTTGAGAAAATATTGATTAGTTTGTACAACCTTTGGCTAGTTTCGGATTGCTTGGCACCGACATGAGGCCCTTTAGTGCGATTTGTGGACCGGAAAGTGGACTTGAAAATGAGTTAAATCTCTTGTCTAACCTTGTAAGAGGGAATTAACCCCATAGGTGTTTAAATTATTATTTGCTACAAATTGTGGGTGCTACGTACGCACAAAGTGACGAGAGTCTGTACGTAGCAAAAATTCATGTTATGTCCGGGTAGACATAGGACTTTATTATGTAATACTTGTACTATTTGAACTCAACTTGTTAGTTTAATTACTTGTATCAATAAGTAAAATTTGAATAAAGATTTTGTTAGACCGAGCTTCATTACTTAGAGATTTGGCGGGATGTTTAATTATTGATGGAAAATTTATATTCCTTTATGGGCTTACCTTGGGGTTGTAAACACATAATTCATAGCCCGAAGAGTTTTCCTATTCCTGTGGATCGGGCCAAATGCCTCAACAATATTTATATATAATGTGATGCATCCATGGATCAGGCTATACGACCTCGATATTGTATGTACATGATTATTATCGATCGGACGGTACGACCTCGGCATAACTCGTGTGTGTTGTCGCTAGGAGTCCGATTATACTCTCGACATATCCTTCATGATTTGAGAAATTGTAATTACCTATTGGCCCTTACTTGTTGAGATTAGCATGTGATATTTGGGGACTTTTAACTTGTTATTTTGTTAAAGAATCACTTATTTATTGCCTCATATTCCATTAATACCGTTGTATTTCATGCCTATTTATAATCCTTGGACTTTATATATATTAACCACTAGTAAGTGTCAATGTCGACCCCTCGTCACTACTTCTTCGAGGTTAGACTAGATACTGGGTACACGTTGCTTATGATCTCCTGCTACACTTCTGTATAAATTGTGCAGGTTCTCAGGCAGGTACATCTAATGTTCGTCCAGACGTGCATCCACATTATCCAGAGACCTAGTGGTGAGCTGCTTCCCATGCTCCATTCTGCAGCACTCGGAGCCTCCTCTTGTTATATTTATTATTTCTGTCTATTCTATTTCAGACAGTAGTTGTAGGGAGTTTTGTATATTGTACTAGATGCTCGTGCACTTATGATACCGAGTTTTGGGGATTACTAGTAGATATTCATGGTTTTTGTCTATTAATTTCACTACTTCACCCTTATGATTATGTTATGCTTTATGTTACTATGGTTATTTACCCTTAGCTCTTTATTAAATAAAAAAATCAATGTCTTTAAAAATACTAAAATGAACAATTAAATTGATAGTTAATCGCTGGCTTGCCTAGCGGCGACGTTGGGCGCCATCACGGCCTTTAGTGGGAATTGGGTCGTGACATTATCCGTGCAGTGTGTGGATAAGGATCCATCCCCCTAGGGTCACCCTCTCATGTTTCTCTCTTGATGGTGTACACGCGGTATGAGGAAACTAGCCAATGTGTGTTTTGGTTATTGCACTTCTTCTCTACTTGCAATTTCCTTGAATGAATACATGTTTTATTCGCATATCTTCTCTATATGCTAGATCATGAATGGATACATGCCTTGTTTTGCATATCTTCTCTATATGTTGGTTTGTTAACTGAGTTGAGCATGTTACAATATCTTGTGCACTGAGGTGGCTTTATTTGAGATTCATGACTTGATCATATTATTGATGTGTACTTGTGAGATTTATGAACAGAATAGGTTATTAGCGAGTGTCATTGATAATTCTTGCCTCTATTACCTCGCCGAGGTAGTTATGATATTTGTTGGGTAGATGGGGTCGGTTGTACTCATACTACACTCTACACTTAATTGTGTAGATCCAAATGCCATTAAAAATACTCAAATGAACAATTCAATGTATAGTTCACCGTTGGCTTGCCAAGCGGCGACATTGGGCGCCATCATGGTCTTTAGTGGGAATTGGGTTGTGATAGCTTGGTTCACCGTTGGCTTGCCAAGCGTCCGTACTTATCTTCGAGAGGCTATAGGGTATTATAAAACTTCTCTTTCTTCATCTCCTATCGTGCAGTTGATGTTGTACTAAGTATCTTTCTCTTATTCTCTCATAGATGATGAGAACGCGCACAGCAGATGTACCCCGCGGTGGAGGAACTGCTCCCCATGTTGTTAGAGGCCAAGGTAGAGGCCGAGGGAGGGCTCCAGCTCCTGCTAGAGGTCGAGGGCATCCTAGAGTTGCTCCCGTTTTACCATCAGTGGATCCAGTAGAGGGACCTGTCATTAAGGAGCAGGGTGAGGCTCTTGCAACTGAGTTGGCTCCGGCAGACTTCATGTCCGCACTGGATTTTAGGAGGTCATGGGTCATATGCTGCAGTTCATGGACTCTATGGCGCAGGCTAGTTTATTTCCAGCAGACCCAACCATATTTCAGGCGGGAGGGGAAGCACAGACCCCTACCGCTCAAGCTCCAGGGCATGTTGTTTCCGTATATCAGACCCTAGGTGCACTACCTGCGGGCGGGGCTCAGCCAGTTGCAGCGGCTATACTCGAGCCCAAACCATATGTGACCGTCCAGCCGCATAAGTTGTTGAATAGATGGACCAGGCTACATCATCCTGCCTTTGGCGGTGCCTGACATGAGGACCCCCATGACTTTATTAATCATTGCAGAGACAGGCTGCACAACATGAGAGTATTAGAGTACTCCGGGGTGGACTTCACCACATTTCAGTTGGAGGGCAGGGCCCGTAGATGGTGGCAGTCCTATCTTCTTTGCAGACCAGTAGGTTCGCCTCCTTTGACCTAGGACCAGTTCACACGTCTCTTTCTGGAGAGATATATTCCACCCTCTCAGAGGGAAGATCTACGGGGTCAATTCGAGCGACTCCAGCAGGGCTAGATGTCTGTGACCGATTATGAGGCGAGGTTCTCTGAGTTGTCTCATCATGCACTTATGATACTCCTCACCAATGCGGAGAGAGTGCGGAGATTTATTGCGGGTTTACATTATGGTATTCAGGTTACTATGGCCCGAGAGGTTGAGATAGGAACTCCTTATAAGCAGGTTGTGGAGATAGCTCGAAGGATTGAGGGTATCCACACCCAGGGCCGATTGTATACAACGGGGGAAAAGAGTCCTTAGCATTCTAGAGGATACAGTGGTGCCCCCTCTGAGGGAAGGGGCCAGTTCATGAGGGGTCATTCTAGAAAGCCCACTTATTCAGCACCACCACCTTCTCAGATCAAATTTAAATTTTGCAGGCGACTGCCTTCTAATGGGAATTTTAAATTCAAATTTTACAGGTGCCTACCTTCTAATGCGGGTATTTTAGATTTTACAACTCTGACAACTTCGGAATAGTACACAGCCTGTCTAACCTTCAAAGACAAATGCTCTGACAACATCGGAACGGTACACAACCCATCTAACCTTTAAAGAGAAATGCCCTGACAACTTTAGAACGGTACACAACCCGTCTAACCTTCTAAGTCAAATGCTCCGACAACTTCGGAACGGTACATAGCCCGTATAACCTTCAAAGTCAAATGCTTAGATCACTTTGGACGATACCCAGCCCGGATTTCTTTCAAGTCAAATGCTTCGATCACTTTAAACTGGTACCCAGCCCGAAATGTTTTCAACCCAAATGGTCTGGTCACTTCGGACCAGTGACCAGCCCAGATTTCTTTCAAATCATAGTTCCAACTTGGGACCTCATTTCATTCAAAGAATCAAATTGTACTTGCATCGAATCCACATCCATCATTCCACTTAGTATGATTCACCCCCTCAAGTCAAATGGAAGCATAGTCCACACCACGTCAACTCAAATAGAAAAGACGCCACACAATGTGAAATTATTGTTTTACATCAAACTGTGGCACATTCTGAGGATGGACGTCGAGCTTTTCAATAGCAATTAGCATCCCAATCCCAAGTACCATTTAGCTTACATCTCATTGACATGAGGTATGTAGGTAATCCAAGTCCCTAAGTCAAAATAAAATCTCTAGTGTCATCATGGCTTGATACTAGGGCAATTTTTAAAATCAAAATCAAAATTAAATCCATTCGGATCCACTCTACTTTGTCATCAATCAACTTTTCAAAATGCAATCGGCCCGATTCTCGTTACACTCGAGATATGTAGGAAACTCGGCAAGAGTTCGGTCGTATCCATATTAAAGCCCATCAATCCATCCATCACATCTAGCATCCACACCCTAGTATGTAACGACCCAGCCGGTCGTTTTGAGTATTTTAGCTCTGTTACCCTATTTATTTCCTCATCTATTTTATATTGTGGTTATGTGACTTACAGGGGTATTTGTTTTTGGTTTCGGGTGAGTTTATGAGTGAAATGTGACACTTAGTCCCTAAGTTGGAGGCTTAAGTTGAAAGAGTTGACCGGAGTTTGACTTTGATATAGATGACTCTGTAATGGAGTTTTGACTTTTCCAATAGCTCTGTATGGTGATTTTGGACTTAGGGGTGTGTCCGGATGTTGATTTGGAAATCTGTAGGTCGTTTCAGCTTGAATTGGAAAACATTAGAAAGTGAAGGTTTGGAAGGTTAAGGAGTTTGACCGGGAGTTGACTTTATAGATATCGGGGTCAGATTCCGATTCCGGAAGTTGGAATATGTCTGTTATGTCATTTATGAATTGTGTACAAATTTTGAGGTCAATCAGAGTTGTTTTGGTATGAATCGGCATTAGTTTTGGAAGTCGGATGTTCATAGTCTCAATGGGCTTGAATTGGGTAGCGATTCGTAGAATTTTTGTTGTTTGGTGTGATTTTTGGTCTCGAGTAGGTCCTCTATATGTGTTGGAACTTGTTGGTATATTAGGACGGGGTCTCGGAGGTCCCCAGAATGAATCGTATTGGAATCGGACCATTTTGAACTTGGTTGAATTACTGAAGCTGTTGTTGTTCTGGTGTCATCGCACCTGTGGAGGGATTTTCCGCAGATGTGAACACGCAGGTGTGCGTGGTTGATCGCAAAAGTGGAGTGGGCCAACCCAGGCCAGGGTTGCAGGTGCAGACACCTAGGCGCAAATGTGCATCCGCAGGCGTGACGTTTCTTCCGCAGAAGCGGAACTGGGAGGGACTTGTGAAGGACCGCATGTGCGGTCGAATCTCCACAGAAGCGAGCTCGCATAAGTGAGCAATTTTCCGCATAAGTGAAGGGGGATGGGCCTGAGTGAGGACCGCACCTGCTATGGAAATTCCGCAGGTGCGAAGCCTCAAATGCGGCTGGTGGCTCACAGGTTTGACATCGTTGGGCAGAAAAGGGGTAAGTTCGAAGGTTTAATTTCATTCTTCATCTTTTGACTTAGAGAGCTCGGTTTGTGGCTATTTCAAGTGATGTTCAAGGAAATCATTGGAGTAAGTTATTCTAACTCGTAATTGGCTATTATATATGAATCCATCGTTATATTTGTCATTTAATTAGTGATTTGAGTTGGAAAATTTGGGAAAAATTATGAAACTTCATAGACCAAATTTTGGGTATTTAAAAGGAGATTTAAGCTCTGATTTGAGTAATTTTTGTATGGTTGGACTCGTTATCGAATGGGTATTCAGATTTTATAAGTTTCGTCGGGTTCCGAGATGCGGGTCTGGGTTGACTTTTTGAGTTAACTTTTTGTTTCTCTTTAAAGATTGCAACTTCATTATTCGGAATAGCTTCTTATAGTTTGTATTTATGGTATGAATTTATTTTGGCTAGATTCGAGTCGTTCGGAGTTGGATAATCGCGGGAAGGGCTTACTAGTGGATTGAGTTAGCGTGTTTTAAGGTAAGTGTCTTGCCTAAATTTGTGTGAGGGAAATTACCCCTTAGGATTGGTGTTATTTTGTATTAATTGTGGTATGTGGAAGTCGTGAACGCAAGGTGACGAATGTGTACACAGGCTAAATGTGGTAATTGACAGGTTGTAGCTATGTAGATTATTTCCATGCCTTTAATTGAGTTGCCATAACATGTTATATTCATCATCATTAGTCTATCTTCACATGCTTCACTTGACTTTGTTAATACTTGTATTATGTCTTACTTGCTAATTGTCTTTACATGCTTAGTTGAAGTTATTGTTCTCTCAATTCCTTATTCATTATTTAACTGTTGAGTTTCTTTACTTGAAATTGTTATTTCTTGGAATATCTTATTGTTGAATTATGGTGTTGAAGTTAGAAAGGTCGTGACTCACATTGAGGCAAAGTTGTAAATTTGCCGAAACACCATTGTTGTTGAGTTATTCAAGTTCGGTTGCTATTATTGAGACTCGTATACTTATTGTGGTTTAGCCATGGGGTATTTATTGTGGAAACACTATTATTATTGACTTCTTTGGCAAGTTGTGGCATTGGGCACTTGAGGTGTGAATTATGATATGTTGTGATATTGATACGTATGCAGTGGTATAAGGATTGGGGTTGAAATGCATGTGGTGAGATAAGGTGGGCTTGATACGCATGTTGCTAGTAGGGGAACTACTTGAAGACATGCGGTGTGGTAAGGTGGGCTAAAACACGGGTAGTTATTTCGGGAAAATGATTTTCAAAACTAAATGCAAGGCTCCCTCTGTGATATAAGGAAAGATTGTGATTTGATTGTGAAATGAGACTATGAGGCGATACCTTGGTAGTGATTCTTGTTGATACCTTTCATTTAAATCACTTGTGTTTTGGTTGCATCATTTCCTTAACATTCTTATTTCGTGTTTCTTCCATAATGTCTTAATTGCCTTAGTTTCAGTGTAGCTATTCTTGTTATATCTTTTCCTTGTATCATTTCCCTTGCTTTCATTATCATACTATACTATACCTGCTCAGTTTCTTTATTTATTCCAGTAGGTGTCTTGACCCGACCTCGTCACTACTCTACCGAGGTTAGGCTTGATACTTACTAGGTACCATTGTAGTGTACTCATACTATGTTTCTGCATATCTTTCGCAGATCCAGGTACTTCATATCAGCCTAGGCCCCAGTGAGTTGAGCTTGGATCGGAGACTTCAAGGTATACATGTCGGCGTCCGTAGGCCTCGGTGTCACCCTCTATCTAGTTTTATATCATTCTTGTTTTATTAGATATTGTTGTATAGAGATGTTCAGTATACTCATGTATATCTTGTGACTGTGTATCACCGAATTTTGGGAGTAATGTTCAGTTGAGTTGCGGAGTCTTTTTATGATAGCTATTGGTTAATTTGAAAGTTTTATTACTATTTCAGTCAAATTATACATGTATGCTAAGCTTACCTAGTCTTAAAGACTAGGTGCCATCACGACATCCTACGGAGGAAAATTGGGGTCATGACAAGTTGGTATCAGAGCTCTTGGTTTATAGGTGTTACGAGTCACAAGCAGGTTTAGTCAAGTCTCGCAGATCGGTAGGAAGATATCTGTACTTATCTTCGAGAGGCTATGGAACTGTTAGGAAAACTTCACTTCTTTGATTCCTTATCGTGTGAATTTATTGACTTCGAATTCTGAAACTTTGTCTTTCTTGTCACGCCCCGACCTTGGGGAGCGCGACCGACGCTCAACCGAGATACCCCGGTCAAGCAAGCCTTTACAATACCTTCTACCCAACTCGCCCGTGAATAAAGAGAAGATACATTTATATAATTAATTAAACATTAAGTGGATTCCATGAACAATGCCAATCCCATTACCATTAGTCACTTCATCTTATAGTCTCAAAATATGTACACAATCATGGTTAAAGTGCAACAAGTGATTCAAATACAACAAGGCTAGTTTGACTTTCCCAACACCCATATACAACCCACACTATGTCTACGGAGCCTCTACGAATATAAAATACTATGATAACGCTGGCAACAAGGCCCCGACTATACCTCAAAATATAATACACGTGGGACAAAAGATACACGACCCCGAATGAAGTGGGCTCATCAAATCTGCTAAGAAGAGGGTGTACTGCGATCAATGATCATTGCCACCTGCTGCGGAACCACTTGCATCCATTAAATATGTAGCGTCCCCGAAAAAAGGAACGTTAGTACATATGGAATAGTACTAGTATATAAGACTAAACACCCTCTCGTTAGAACGAATGATAAAATAAGGAAAGACAGTCATAAATCAATGGAAGCCTCAGACAATACTAAAACACCAAATTAGGAGCAAGATAAGTGTCAAGTAAATTTCCATTATTTTAGGTTGGAAGATCTTGGCAGCGATATATCATCGTGATTTTAGCACGGAGTCCGATCATGGCCCGATCGGCTAGGCCGTCTCATCCAAAGACATCAACCAAATCACAATCATTATCATGATTTCAATCAATATCTCAATCACAATTGCAAGCGCAATCACCACCATGTATGCGGCATGGCGTCCGATCACGAGCCGACCGGCTAGGTCGTCTCACCACAATGTCGTATGGATCAACATCACCCTTTTCTAGTGATCATCTCATCCCAATAAAGGGGAACATTCTCTTTACATCAATCTTATCCCAATAAAGGGGTACAATCACAATTCACTCCTATATCGACACGTGTAGTTTCGGGGTTAGGTTATTTCAACCTATCCTTCCTCGGTGACCAACAATACTCCCAGGGTTTTTGTTTATTTAAAGGGTTGACAACTCATTACATTATCTTTTATATATCATTCAGTTTGTTGGCACCGATGGCCATAATACAGTGTCACTCTTGGCACGTTGGCCGTATTTCATACCTCATATTCATCTCTTTCACTTTCAAACATTATCATGGATCATCAACAACAGAGAATTTCTATTCAAGACTTTAAGTCCACATATTGAGAAAATAAGAATGTTAAACACATTGAGATTTCTTACACAATTGTACATAATAGTCTTAATTTGAATCACGACTTAAAGATATAACATTTTGGATATGCAACCCATGCTTCGAGCACATTTTCAAATAGAATATAACATAACAAGAACATTGGAATACATATTGAACATAGACCTTTCGACACAAGGCGTATTCGAAATAATCAATTCATAATGAACAACTCGGGACTTACAAGGATATTGTAGGGTTCAATTCTAAGAGATGAATTTAGCCAACATACCTCGCATCGAGCTTTTTAAATTACTACAATATTTCGAAATTCTTAGCCTCTTCAATTTATTTAGAAATATAGCAAAACTGAACACAAATTAGGAGAGAGTTTATGGTTCCAGCTCATTTGAGTATTTTATCAAATACTAGGTGGGTATTATGATTTCAAGGTCCTCCAATGGTGGATTCCTCTATCCCACTACCCAAAGTCTACCCAATTTAGCTCAACATCCCTCCCCCAACCCTTGATAGTACATGCATACATAATGGACAACTCCCACACCCAAGAATTGCTTTTCTCATTACCTATTTTCAGTAAAATTATGAAATTGAGGGCTAGGGAGTAGAATCTTACCTCTAGGATGAAGACCTAGTGAATTGTCTTGTGAATTCTTCAACTTTGAGCAAGAGTTAATGATTAATAAGCTTAGTAACTTCCCCTCTCACTCTATGGTAACCCCTCTATCTAGAATTATCAGATTTTTGCTTCAAAAGTGGCCATTTACTTCAATATATCGAAATAGGGTTGGGTCAAAAATTAGAAAAACCTGAAGCCCCGATATAGATCTGCGAACGCATAATACTTCTGTTGTCCGCAAAATGGACCGCATAATGGCCCTCCGGAACTGGGCACTCCTGCCTCACTCTGTAACCGGTCTGCAGTCCGCAGACCTATTCTGCGGTCGCATAATGCGACGTAGAACTTCCCTCCGGAAATTCTTGTGTTGGATTTGCGATAGGTTGTGCAGCCCGCGAAATGATTATGCGGCCGCATAATGGTCCAAAAACTTTTCCCAAGTTTCTACTTCAGTCTGTGGCAGATCTGTGGTCCACGGATCAGTGCTGCAATCGCAGAATGAACGGTAGAAATTCCTTGCACTTTCCAAACAATTCTTCAACTCCCCAACATATTGTTCAACCCAAAAAGTCCAAACCGCGATGAGCAAGCTTGCCGCGAAGAGTCTCTACAATCTTCAACACATAAGTCCACTTCGGTACGACGAAACCTCGGGTTTTAGGTAAACTTTTATGGGGCCTTACATTTCTATTCTCTCACAGATGGTGAGGACACGCACCATTTGATCTGACGATCTGACACCCGCACCCCCTGCTAGAGCCACGAGAGGCTGGGGTAGAGGAGAGGCATGTAGTGCAGCCAGAGCACCTGTCGTAACTATGATAGAGAAGCCACCAGTAGCTCCAATTGGGGGCGGGCACCAGAGGTGCCTGTTGCCACCCCTGCACTTCAGCAGACCCTCGCCCAATTCTTCAGGAGACCCTAGCCTGGTTGTCCCAGTGAAGACCCAGGTTAGGGCAGCAGCATCTAAGGAGGAGCATCTCAAACTCGAGAGGTAAAAGAAATGGTGAGGACACGCACCATTTGATCTGACGATCTGACACCCGCACCCCCTGCTAGAGCCACGAGAGGCTGGGGTAGAGGAGAGGCATGTAGTGCAGCCAGAGCACCTGTCGTAACTATGATAGAGAAGCCACCAGTAGCTCCAATTGGGGGCGGGCACCAGAGGTGCCTGTTGCCACCCCTGCACTTCAGCAGACCCTCGCCCAATTCTTCAGGAGACCCTAGCCTGGTTGTCCCAGTGAAGACCCAGGTTAGGGCAGCAGCATCTAAGGAGGAGCATCTCAAACTCGAGAGGTAAAAGAAGTACTATCCTTCTACTTATAGCGGCTTAGCTATAGAGAACGCACATAGTTTTCTGGAGAAGTGCCACCGTATTCTCCGTACCATAGGTATAGTGGAGTAGAGCGGGGTTGCTTTCACTACTTTCCAACTGTCGGGACCAGCATACCAGTGGTAGTGGGCTTATGAGTAGGGTAGCCAGACCGAGAAAGCTTCGCTCACATGGTCTCAGTTGTCGGAGATATTCCTAAGAGAGTTTGTTCCCTAGAGCCTACTGGATGCATGGTGTGCAGAGTTTAAGTAGCTGTGCCAGGGTGCTATGACCGTGTCAGAGTATGCTGTCAGGTTTAGTGAGTTGCCCAGACATGCACCCGCCTTAGTTTCCATAGTCAGAGAGCGAGTTTGTCGATTTATCGAGGGGCTCAACTATGGTATTAGATTCAGCATGGCTCGATAGTTGGAGATAGATACTCCATATCAGTAGGTGGTAGAGATCAGATAGAGATTGGAGGGTGTGCGGGGCTGGGAGAGGGAGGACAGGGAGGCCAAGAGACTTCATGATTCTAGCGAATATAGTGGTGCACGTGCCTCAGTTGCAGTCTGTCACGGTAGAGGCTATGTGAGCCATCTAGTTCATTCACTACTTCCAGCTTCTAGTGATGCTCCGGCTACTTCCAAGTCTCAGGTTGCTCATTATGCACCACCATTGTTTAGTGTACCTCCTGCACGGGGTACTTTTAGCGGTCAGTCCAGCCGACCAGGCCCAATCCAGTTCTAGCAGCCAAATCCTCTGAGAGCTTGCTTTAAGTGTGGTGATACTTGTCATATGGTGAGGCACTACCCCAGACTCAGGATGGGTGCACCACCACCGACTACTCAGGCTCCATGTATTCCACAGGGTTCCCAGACTTCTCAGGTTGTGTTTACTACTCCACCTGCATTGCCAGCTATGGGTGGAGGTCAGGCGGGTAGAGGTCGCCCTAGAGGGGGAGGCCAGGCTAGATGCTATACTTTTCTGGGTAGGACAGAGGTGGTTGCATCAGATGTAGTTATCACAGGTATTGTTCTGGTTTGTCATAGAGATGCATCGGTCTTATTTGATCCAGGCTCCACTTATTTGTATGTATCCTCTTACTTTGCTCCGTATTTGGGCATATCTCGTGATTCTTTGAGTTCTCATGTTTATGTGTCTACGCCTGTAGGAGATTTTATTATTGTTGACTGTGTGTATCAGTCATGTTTAGTTGTTATTGGTGGTTTTGAGACCAGAGTTGATCTATTGTTGTTCAGTATGGTAGACTTTGATATTATCTTGGGCATGGATTGGTTGTCGCCCTATCATGCTATTCTTGATTGTCACGCCAAGATGGTGATGTTGGCTATGCTAGGTTTAACGCGGTTGGAGTGTAGGGGTACTTTGGATTATGTCCCTAGCAGGGTGGTATCTTTCCTTAAGGCACAACGGATTATTGGGAAGGGGTGTGATGCATATCTAGCCTTTATGAGGGATGTCAGTGTTGATACTCCTACCGTTGAGTCAATTTCGGTAGTGAGAGACTATCCATATGTATTTCTGGTGGATCTTTCGGGCATGCCGCCCGATAGGGATATCAATTTTGGTATTGAATTGTTGCCAAGCACTCAGCCCATTTCTATTCCCCCATGTCGTATGGCCCCAGCGAAGTTGAAGGAGTCAAAGGAGCAGTTGCAAGAGTTGCTTGATAAGGGCTTCATTTGGCCTAGTGTGTCACCTTGGAGTGCTCCAGTTTTGTTTGAGAAGAAGAAGGATGGTTCTATGCACATGTGTATTGATTATCGGCAGTTGAACAAGGTTACAGTGAAGAACATGTATCCATTTCCACACATTGATGACCTATTTGATCAGCTACAGGGTTCCAGAGTGTTCTCAAAGATTGATTTGCGGTCAAGCTATCATCAGTTGAAGATTCGAGATCCGAATATTCTGTAGACTACTTTTAGGACTCGGTATGGTCACTACGAGTTCCTAGTGATGTCATTCAGGCTGACCAACGCCCCAGCAGCATTCATGTACTTGATGAACAGTGTATTCCAGTCCTATCTTGATTCATTCGTCATTGTGTTTATTGAAGACATCTTGGTGTACTCCCAGAGTTGGGAGGATCATGAACACCACCTGAGGATCGTGATCCAGACCTTGAGAGAAAGTAAGTTATATGCAAAATTTTTGAAGTGTGAATTCTGGCTTGATTCGATGGCATTTATGGGTCATGTGGTGTCGAGTGAGGGGATCAAGGTAGATCCGAAGAAGATTGAGGATGTGCAAAGTAGGCCCAGACCGTCGTCAGCTACTGAGATTCAGAGTTTTCTTGGTTTGGCAGGGTATTACCATCGTTTCGTAGAGGGTTTCTCATCTATTGTTGCACTTATAACCAGGTTAACCCAGAAGGGTTCTCCATTCAGATAGACCAAGGAGTGTGAGGAGAGCTTTCAAAAGCTCAAGACTGCTTTGACTACAGCTCCAATATTGGTGTTGCCTACTGATTCAGGGTCTTACACTGTGTACTGTGATGCGTCACATTTTGGCCTTGGCGCGGTGTTGATGCAAGACGGTAGGGTGATTGCCTACACGTCTAGGCAGCTGAAGGTTCATGAAAAGAATTATATTGTCCACGACCTGGAATTAGAAACTATTGTTCATGCCTTGAAGATTTGGCGGCACTATTTGTACGGTGTCCCTTATGAGGTCTATACTGACCACCGGAGTCTACAGCATCTGTTCAAATAGAAGGATCTTAACTTACGGAAGCAAAGGTGGTTAGAGGTGCTTAAGGACTACGATATCACCATTCTATACCATCCCGGGAAGGCCAATGTGGTGGCTGATGCCTTGAGACGAAAGGCGGAAAGTTTGGGCAATTTAGCATATCTACCAGCAACGGAGAGGCCATTAGCATTGGATGTCCAGGCCTTGGCCAACCAGTTTGTTAGAATGGATGTTTCATAGCCGAGTCAAGTTCTGGCTTGAGTGGTTTCTCGGTCTTCTCTATATGATCGCATCAGAGAGCGTCCGTATGATGACCCCCATTTGCTAGTCCTCAAGGACACGGTTCAGCATGACGATGCCAAGGAGGTTACTATTATGGATAACGGTGTGTTACGGATGCAGGGCCAGTTATGTGTGCGCAATGTGGACGGTTTGAGTGAGTTGATTCTTCAGGAGGCCCACAGTTTGCGGTACTCCATTCATCTGGGTGTCGCTAAGATATATCAGGACTTGAGGTAGCACTATTTGTGGAGGAGGATGAAGAAAGACATAGTGGAGTATGTAGCTCGGTGCCTAAATTGTCAGCAAGTGAAGTATGCGCATCAGCGTCCAGGTGGGTTGCTTCAGAGGCTTGAGATTCCCGAGTGGAAATGGGAGCGAGTTACCATGGATTTTGTTGTTGGGCTCCCACAAACTCAAAAGAAGTTTGACGCAATATGGGTGATTGTGGATAGGTTTTCCAAGTCAGCTCATTTAATTCCAGTGGTGACTACTTATTCTTTAGAGCAGCTGGCTCAGGTCTACATTCGCGAGATTGTACCAATTCATGGCATGCCGGTATCCATCATCTCTGACCAGGGTATGCAGTTTACATCGTGATTCTAGAGGGTCATACAATGTGAGTTACGTACACGGGTTGAGTTAAGTACAGCGTTCCACCCCCAGACGGACGAACAGTCCGAGCGCACCATTTAGATATTGAAGGATATGCTTCATGCATGTGTTATGGAGTTCGGGGGTTCTTAGGATCAGTTCTTGCCACTTGCGGAGTTTGTCTACAACAACAGCTACTAATCGAGTATTTAGATGGCTTCGTACGAGGCCATGTATGGGATGTGGTTTCGGTCTCCGGTGGGTTGGTTTGGGCCGGGTGAGGCAAGGTTATTGGGTACTGACTTGGTTTAGGATTATCTGGAAAAGGTTAAGTTGATTCAGGATCAGCTTTATACAGCCCAATCAAGACAGAAGAGTTATGTGGATTGGAAGGTTCATGATGTTGTATTCATGGTTGGAGAGCAAGTCTTGCTACGGGTTTCGACCATGAACGGTGTTATGAGGTTCGGGAAGAAGGGCAAGTTGAGCCCTAGGTATATTGGACCTTTTGAGATTCATGAGAGGATTGGTGAGGTGGCTTACAAGCTTGCCTTGCCACCTAGTCTAGCTGCAGTTCATCCGATATTCCATGTTTCTATGCTCCGAAAATATCATGGTGATCCGTCCCAAGTGTTAGATTTTAGCTCAATCTAATTAGACAAAGGATTTGTCTTATGTTGAGGAGCCGGTGGCCATCTTGGACATGTAGGTCCGAAAGTTAAGGTCAAAGAGTATTGCTTCAGTGAAGGTTCAGTGCAGAGCTCAACCAGTCGAGGAGGCTATTTGGGAGACCGAGCATGATATGCGTAGCCATTATCCTCATCTTTTTACTACTTCATGTATGTCTCTATACTCGTTCGAAGACGAATGCTTGATTGAAGAGGGGGAGGATGACATGACCCGACTGGTCGTATTGAGTACTTTAGCCCAATTACCCTATTTATTGCCTCCTCTATGTTATATTATGTTTATGTGACTTACTGGAGTGTTTGGTTTTAGTTTCGGGTGAGTTTCAGAGTGAAATGGGACACTTAGTCCCTAAGTTGGAGGCTTAAGTTGAAAAATTTGATCGGAATTTGACTTTGGTATAGACGACTCCGGAATAGAGTTTTGACTGTTCCAATAGCTCCGTATAGTGATTTTCGACTTAGGGGCATGTCCGGATGTTGATTTGGAGGTCCGTAAGTCGTTTCGCTTGAATTGGCAAAAATTAGAAAGTTGAAGGTTTGGAAGGTTAAGGAGTTTGACCGGGAGTTGACTTTATCGATATCGGGTTTGGATTTCGATTCTGATTCCGGAAGTTGGAATAGGTCTGTTATGTCATTTATGACTTGTGTGCAAAGTTTGAGGTCAATTGGAGTTGTTTTGGTATGAATCGGCGTTAGTTTTGGAAGTCGAATGTTCATAGTTTCAATAGGCTTGAATTGGGTTGCTATTCATAGAATTTATGTTGTTTGATGTGATTTTTGTCCTCGAGTAGGTTCGTAATGTGATAACTTGTTGGTATATTCGGACGAGGTTTAGGGTGTCCTGGGGATGAATCGCATTGGAATCGGACCATTTTGGACTTGGTTGAATTGCTGAAGTTGTTGTTGTTCTGGTGTCATCTTACTTGCAGAGGGTTTGGCCGTAGGTGCGGACATGCAGGTTCGCAGGGTTGATCGCGGAAGTGGCGAGGGACATCCCAGGCCAGGGTCGTAGGTGCGGACACCTGGGCGCTGATGTGCATCCGCAGGCGTGACGTTTCTTCCGCAGAAGCAGAACTGGGAGGGACTTGAGAAGGACCGCAGGTGCGGTCGAATCTCTGCAGAAGCGAGCAATTTTCCACAGAAGCGAAGGGGGCTGGGCGTAAGTGAGGACTGCACCTACGATGGAAATTCCGTAAGTGCGGAGCCACAGATGCGGCTGGTGGCTCGCAGGTTTGAAATCGCTGGGCAGAAAAGGGGTAAGTTCGAAGGTTTAATTTCATTCTTCATCTTTTGACTTAGAGAGCTCGATTTGTGGCGATATTTCGAGTGATGTTCAAGGAAATCATAGGGGTAAGTGATTCTAACTCGGAATTGGCTATTATATATGAATCCATCGTTATATTTATCATTTAATTAGTGATTTGAGTTGGAAAATTTGGGAAAAATTGTGAAACTTCATAGACCAAATATTGGGGATTTGAAAGGCGATTTGAGATCGGATTTGAGTAACTTTTGTATGGTTGGACTCGTTATCGAATGGGTATTCAGATTTTGTAAGTTTGGTCGAGTTTCGAGACGCGGACCCATGGTTGACTTTTTGAGTTAACTTCTGTAGACTTTCTAGTCATTAATGATAAAATGTAGTCTTTTGCATAATTTTAACTTTAAGGCAATTTATTGATAATTCTCTTTGTTTTGCAAAATAAATAATCTTTTATCATTTTATTGTAATTAATTAAATACTATCACTTTTGTATATTTTACTAAATTTGAAAGCAATTTATTGACAGTTGTCCTACTTTCTAAAATATTAGGATTTTCTATCAATTTTTTGTCATTTAAAAATAAAAATAATAATTACTACAACATTATTATAGTAGTTGTCACTTTTAATAAATATTACAAGCCACACTTTCAATCAAATAATCATTTTTATCTTTTACAACATAGTCTATTAATTACGTGAAACTCGATAGAATTTACTTAAAAATACGGATCAAATCCAATCAAACCTAATGTCCCGTCAACATCTGATGCGACAACATACTTTATGTGAAAAGATATTTGATGCGACAACACACTTGATGTGACAAGTCATGTCGATATGACTTGACACTCTTTTATGTAAACTTTTCTACCCAATGGGTAAAGAATATTATTTTGTCTTTTCCTAAGCTTAATAACTAAGATAACTATTCAGCACTGATATACATACATACACAGATAAAATAAAAAACACATGATTTTTGCCCATGGTTTTAAATTGGTGGTTTTACTTTTGACCACAAATTTTTATTTTTTTTACATTATCTTTATTTTGCTTAAATAAGAACCACACATTGTTACATAGACTTGGTATATAAAACATTTGCACACACCTCACATTTCTTACACTTTACCTACACACACTACACATTAGCTACAATACCAGGTTTTATCTTTTCAAAATCCCAAATACTTTGAGCCCGTTTGGACATAAGAAATTTTTCTCTTTTTTCCAAAAAGAATTCACTTTTTTTCGAAATCAGCGTTTGTTCATAAAAATTTTAATTTTTACTTGAAGATGCATTTTAGAAATTTTCAAAAATTTGAAAAACTCCAAAAAGTTATTTTTCAAAATTCACTCAAATCACTCACAAAACTTCAAAAACAATCCAAAATTATATTCATATCCAAACATAACTCTAAATTTCAAATACCATTTTTGCTTGAAAAATTTTTTCCCTATTTTGGAATTTTACAATTCTTATATCCAAACGCCCACTTTCTCTCTTCTCTCATATTCAAGAGAACAGTTGCCACCCCCATAGCTTTCAATCTCCTGCCGGCCAGCCACCGGGTTTCACTATCGTTTGGTCAGCCATTCCTATGCTGCATTATCTTCTCTCTTTCTCTAAGTTCTCTCTTCCTCTCTCCACTTCTTTGCCTTTTCGTCTCCACCACGCCAGAGAATATCATGGCCACTGACAGTCGGCGTATCTACAATTGGGACATCTCCGGTAGCAAGCCAAAAGCTCTGTTGTCAGGTCGTTGTCACTTCAACGCTTTAGATCTACCATGGATCTTACCATATTCAGTTAGAAATCCAACTTATGACGATCATTAGATCTATCCGGGCATTTTTCTAGCGATATTTATTGGTTTGTTCATTAGCGTGCTGCTCCGGTGTTCACCATCATCATTGTAGCTGCCTATTTATATGTTACTCCGGTGATCCTCGTCTAACTCCGATTTCACCGAAAATCCGTCTGATCTTCCACCTATCGCCACCACACGAAGACCCATGATTATTTTTGCCTCTATGAAGATTTTCTGGTGTTAAAATTTTAATTCTTTGTTATATTACATCTCTACTGAATCTTTCACTACTAATAATCTAGTTTATCCCCTACATTTGTGTTTGTTCAAATTTTTGGGACACTTTTTGGTTAAAATCATGTTTCAGCTGCTTCGTAAAGTTATCTCTTGTTCTTGCCTAACAAAAATGTTGCCGTTATGGTTCAATTTTTGGTATTGTTTGGGCAGCGATTCTTGTTCTTTGCAAGGAATCTATTACTCATATCTAACAATACAGTAATGCATGCTGTTGAATTTGATTAGGTACGTTGATAAAAATAATCTACAAATTATTGAGTCCACGACCTCCGATTGACCGTCTAAATCAAGCTCGAAAATAATAAGACGATGAAGATAAATTATCGAAAAATAAAAGACGAGAATTATGACGAACCAACCCTTCGAACGATGACACGGTTGGCCACTGTAGTAGTAACTAAGGCGGTTACGATTCTCATGTCTAGACAGAATCAAATATATAATCCAAGCCTCTAAAATTATTTCAAAATATATTTTATCCAAAATATTTCTTAAAAAATACTTTGACGTCTTTCCATTATTTTTTCAAAGTTGATTTCAACATATTTCAATTACTTTATATTTTTATATTATTATTTCACCAACGTTTGTCTTCTTATTTTGCGAAGCACTCTACCTAAAAGCATGTCGTAAAGATGACGCTCGGAGACAAAACACAAACCCCCGACAAATCCCCCGCTTCGTACTTTCCGTTCTCGGATGTATATTAAACTCACAAGTATAGTAAAAATATTAGTTAGATGTCGTTTATTGTTTACATGCTTAGATTATGTGCTTATCTAACATTTATTTGTTTATGTTTAGATAATTACACTTAGATTATTATTTGGCAAACAAACACGATCCAACACTTAGATTTTTAGGAATATTTTCATAAACAAATTAATTAATTAATGTGACGATCCAGCCGGTTATTTTATGTATTGTAACCTTGTTTCCTTGTTTATTACTTATTATATATTCATTTATGGGTATGTGACTTGCCGGGATGGTTGGTTTGGTTCCTGGGATGATTCGGAGTAAATTGAGACACATAGGCCCAAGGTTGGAAGCTTAAGTTGAAAGAGTTGACCGGAGTATGTCTTTTGTATAAACGACTCCGGAATGGAGTTTTGATGGTTGCGATAGCTTTATATGGCGATTTTGGACTTAGGTGTATTTCCGTATTTGGATTTGGAGGTTCGTAGATTGATTTGGTGCATTTTGATAAAAATTAAAAAGTTGAAGGTTTGGAAGGTTGAGAGGTTTGACCGAAAGTTGACTTTGGTGATATAGGGTTCGAAATTTGGCTCGTGGAGTTGTAATAGGTCTGTTGTGTTATTTATGACTTTGAGTACAAAATTTGAGGTCAATCGGAGTTGTTTAGGTATGATTCGGCATTAGTTTTAGAAGTTGGAAGTTTATTTGTTCATTAGGCTTGAATTAGGTGCGATTCATGATTTTTATGTTATTTTATGTGATATGAGGCTTTGACTAAGTTCGTGTTGGGTTTTAGGGCTTGTTTTTATTATTGGTTGAGGTCTCGGGGGCCTCGGATGTGTTACGGACGAGTTTCGAACCATTCTCTTCATGTTTGGATAGCAGATGTGGTATCTGGTGTATGCTTCTTTTCGTTCGCGAGGAAGGGAACGTGTTCGTGAAGCTTTGGAGGTCAGTGCCCTTTGTGAATGCGAGAGGGTGGCCGCGTTCACGTAGAAGGGAGGCCAGCTGAGGGGCACTGGAGCTTAAGCCTTTGCGTTCACGATGAAGGCCTCGCGTTCGCATAGGCGAGGTTTAGTTGGTCATCGTGTTCACGACTGGGCCGTCGCATTCGTGAAAGGGAATTTTGGCTGAAGGCAAAGTTTTAATTCGCGAACGCGAGGCTTCTTTGGTGTTCGCGAAGGGTAAGCAACTCAGCCAGAAATCTCCGTCGGAATCCACGATGAGTTAGACACCCCATAAACCCTTACATTCGAGGACGAATGTTCCTAAGGGGGAGAGAGTGTTACAACCCAAATTCGCATACCATAGATCACGTCGTAAGTTAGTCGATGTAAATCCAAGAAGAGATTATCTTTGAGATGATAAGAAGTTAATCCTATTGGTCTTAAACGATACAAGGGTGTATAAGAGTGGTTAACAAATATTAGAAGTTAAACGAATCAAGGATGTTGTAACCCGTATTTTCGGATAACACTAGAGGTGATTAACTGTCCCAAGAGGTCTTGTTTTAATGTATTTGAATCATATAATATCCGCATCATAAGTCTTGAAGTCAAGCGAGTTATGAAATAAAAGTCGATAAAAGTTGTCGCAACTTAGGTTTATAATTTTACTTAAACTTTAGGTCAAATGTTACTGTATTTTTCTCCCAATGTGCTTGGAATTATGGGGTGATCTACCTATCAAATTGAAGATCTATGAGTCTAGTTTCCAACGCATTAAACCGTTCGTTGATACGATCTCGGAATAGAGAGATATTCGCGTTTTCGCGAGAATGCGCCAAGCTGCTCTCTATGGGGCCCACAAAGACGGTTTAAGACATATGGACATATATAAGATACCTCAACCCCGTTTTAAGTCATTATTTTTCAGTATATTCAGACCTTATAACCCTAAAAACTGTCTCTCAAGGTTCTCTCATGATCCAAGACCCAAACAAAGGGCAAACAACACAAATCAAATGTCGGGAATCCCGTGGCGCTAGTAAGTTTCTTGTTCTTCTTGTTGTTGCTGATTTTTGTGTTGTTCCAGCTCGTGTGGGAGGTTGTTTTAAGTGTTTTATGTCCTGTAAATACACCTTCAAGTTTTTAATATCAACCCTAGGTGATTTCAAGTCTTCTAAAGTAATTCTAGTGCCGAAAAACCCGAATTAATTGCTAGTTTCGCTTCCTTGTTCTTGTGGCAGAATTGAAGGGATATTTCGTGGAAAATTAAGGTCAAATTGGAGTTGTTCTTTCTGTTTAAAGGTAAGGAACCTCTTACTCTATATATATTTAAGATTATCCAAGTTGCAGCTAAGTCGTCGAAGCTAGAACTTGTGAAATATA
Source organism: Nicotiana tomentosiformis (assembly GCF_000390325.3). Lineage (NCBI taxonomy): Eukaryota > Viridiplantae > Streptophyta > Magnoliopsida > Solanales > Solanaceae > Nicotiana > Nicotiana tomentosiformis. The sequence continues at coordinate 39,888,260 of NC_090819.1, forward strand.
TATCGAAAGGCTTGGTAGTAATGTTGTTGGTTGGTGGACTATTTTGGAGGCTCAATATGATTATTAATGATGTTGTTTGGGCTGTTTGGTGATTGTATTGATTTGTGGGAAGTCATATAAATAGGGGAGGCGCTGTCCGTTTCATCGTAAAATAGGTTGCGGTCGATACATAATAGTTACGACGCTTAAACGATAATGATAGTGTCATTTGTCTTATTGTAGACTAAGGAGTCGTGATATTTGCATAGCTTGAGGTTGGGCAGTATATACAAGGTATGTGAGTCTATCCCCTTCATTCTTTTGCACGACTCCGATTGTACATAATGTAATGAACGAGCTCCCAAAGATACTCTACTCTTAGAAGCTAGCAGTACTTACATTGCTGCCCTTCTTATGAAACGATTGATATTGATGTTACTTCTCTTATTCTTATATTATCAATGTTGTTGGTAGTTCCTGATTCTTATAAGATTCTTGATGAAGAGTTAATCCTAATAACGTGTACGAAGGATACCAACCTTATGTCACTCCAAAAGGTTCAAAATGTGATTCCAATGAGTCCAGCATGCATCACATATATGTATCTATTTTACTCTACCGAGCCGCGCTATAGTCGGCCGGGTATGGCACCTATTGTGCAACCACTGATCAGTTGGGTTTTACCGAGCTCCACGTGGCCGGGTACGATTCTACCGAGCCCTATGATGGCCGGGTACGTTTTACCGAGCCTATTATGGCCGGGTACGATATGATGATGGTGATGCCCACAAAGGCGTATGTTTTAAAAGTTTATGTATATATATGTATGTATCATGTATTTCATGTCAGTAGCCCTCAGAGGTACCCAGATGTCACAGGTTGTATATTCTCTATCCCTGTTTACATTACTATTCTTACTTATGCTTTCTTGCCTCACATACTCAGTACTTTATTCGTACTGACGTCCTTTTTATTTGTGGACGCTGCATGTCGTGCTGCAGGTCCTGATAGACAGGTAGACGTAGCTCCCCCACCACAGTAGGCTGTCCAGTTCAGCGGTTATTGGCGAGATCCCTTCTCCGGACTTGCCGTGGTCTTGGTATGCATTTTTGTTATAGACATTATGGGTATGTCGGGGCCCTGTTCCGGCAATGTTGTAGCACTTATGTTCCTTTAGAGGCTCATAGACAGGTGTCGACTTATGTATGGTTTAGAGTGCCTTTTCGGCTAATTTTTGTTGTATAGTCTTTCATGGCATCATGATAGCTCGTACCTTATATATAGTTTCTTGACAGTCTTGTTGTCCCATGTTATGTATGTTCATGACATTATCTTTCATTGTTGGATGTTCATGATCCATGTCTACTATTTATATTGATCTTGTCGGCCCTTAAAGATAATAAGGAAGGTTAGATAAAATGTACATTGGTGCTCGGCAAGTATGGCCCGGGTGCTAGTCATGACCCTCCAGTTGGGTCGTGACAAACTTGGTATCAGAGCAAGTCTGTCCTAGGGGTTGTCTATGAGCCGTGTCTAGTAGAGTTTTGATTATGGATATGTAGCACGCCACATTTATAATCAGGAGGCTACGTGACATCTAGGGTTGTTACCTTCTTCCTGAATCTAGATCGTGCGTAGAGTTGAGTTGTAAGTGTTCATATCTAATATTCACCTTGTTTTCTTTTAGCGATGCCTTCGACTAGGAAGCAAGCGATTAGTAAACGGCTTGATACAGCTGTGGGAGAGGGTAACATTCAGGTGCCTCCAGCCATAGCAGGCCAAAGTGAGCCTCAGAGTGAGATGCCGTCTCATACCTCTCTGTCTCCTCCAGAGGATATTAGGAGGCACCCAGTACATCCAGTTCCTCCGTCTGGCACTACAAACCACGATATGCGCAGTGCGGTGCAGTTGTTGACTAGCTTGGTAGCTGCTCAGGCTCAGAGGCAAAATACCGGTGCTGCTGATAAACCGGTTAGTGCGAGAGTTCGTGATTTTATTAATCTAGACCCTCCAGTGTTTACCGGATCAGATCCCAAGGAGGACCCGCAAACATTTATTGATCAGGTTCATTGTACATTGCGGGTTATGCATGCTAGTGATACGGAGGCAGTAGAGTTGGCTTCTTATCGGTTACGGGATTTAGCGATTTTATGGTATGATAGCTGGGAGAGATCTAGGGGTCCGAACGCTCCTCCAGCCGTGTGGAAGGAATTTTCTGAGGCTTTTCTTCGTCACTACTTGCCAGCTGAGATACGACAAGCTAGAGCTGATAAGTTCTTGGACCTTCGACAGGGTAATATGAGTGTACGAGAGTATAGTATACAGTTTGATTCTTTAGCAAGGTACACTCCCCATATGGTGGCCGAGATGAGTGATAGGTTGCACCTGTTCGTGAATGGGTTGGGACCACATCTGATAAATGAGTGCACAATAGCCTCCTTGGTAGAGGGCATGGATATTTCCCGTATTCAGGCTTATGCCCAGACCCTAGAGGATTGTAAGCGCCAGCAAAGGGCAGATAGGGAGCAGGATAGGGGCCAGCATAAGAGGGCAAGATTTGCATGGTATTCTGATGAGTTCAGAGGCAGTATCAGGCCCCAATCTTCGAGGAGTTCGGCACCACCTGTAGCTAGTGCTCCTCCACAGTTTCAGAGGCCTCGGTATGATCGATTTACCTATTCTGGTTCAGGTCAGAGTTCGAGGGCATCAGGCTCACAATTTCATAGAGATACTAGTCAGACGAGACCCCCAACACCTCGTTGTGATCAGTGCGGCAAGGCCCACTTTGGACTGTGCCGTCGAGGTTCCGATGCGTGCTATTCTTGCGGACAGCGTGGCCATATGATGCGGGATTGTCCTAACAGAGGAGGTGGTGGTATGGCTCAACCGACTGGATCTGTGTCTGGTTCTTCCTCATCAGTTCGACCTCCAGCACAAGGTTTTCAACAGTCGACAGGTCGTGGTAGAGGTAGAGGTTCAGTGCCGAGTTCGAGTGGTGCTCAAAATCGAACCTATGCTCTAATAGGTCGACAAGATCTCGAGTCATCTCCGGATGTTGTTACAGGTATATTGTCTGTGTTTTCTTATGATGTATATGCGCTAATTGATCCAGGATCTACCTTATCATATGTTACACCCTTTGTGGCTAATAAGTTTGGCATTGAACCTGAATTGATAAGTAAACCACTTGCGGTATCCACTCCGATAGGAGATTCTGTGATTGCTAGAAGGGTTTATAAAGGTTGCACTGTGATGATTTGTAGTCGTCAAACCTCGGCAAATTTATTTGAGTTAGAAATGGTTGATTTCGATGTGATAATGGGAATGGACTGGTTGGCCTCATGCTATGCAAGTGTTGACTGTCGTACGAAGATGGTTAGGTTTCAGTTTCCTTGTGAACCCGCCATTGAATGGAAGGGGAACATTGCTACGCCGAAAGGTAGGTTTATTTCCTATCTTAAGGCAAGGAAGATGATCTCAAAAGGTTACATTTATCATCTTGTTCGCGTTAGGGATGCGGAGGCGAAGCCGCCTACTCTACAATTAATCCCCGTGGTCAATGAATTTCCAGATGTTTTCCCAGATGAACTCCCAGGCCTTCCTCCTGAAAGGGAGATTGAGTTTAGCATTGATGCATTGCCTGACACTCAACCGATCTCTATCCCTCCATACAGGATGGCCCCGGCAGAGTTGCGAGAGTTGAAGGCACAGTTGAAGGACTTGCTGGATAAGGGTTTCATTAGGCCTAGCACTTCACCTTGGGGTGCGCCAGTCTTGTTCGTGCGGAAGAAAGATGGGTCGTTAAGGATGTGTATCGATTATCGACAGTTGAATAAGTTTACAATAAAGAACAAGTATCCACTTCCAAGAATTGATGACATGTTTGACCAACTCCAGGGTTCCAAGTATTTCTCCAAGATTGACTTGCGTTCAGGGTATCATCAGGTGAGGGTTAAGGAGAAGGATATTCCAAAGACGGCCTTCCAGACAAGATATGGGCATTTTGAGTTCTTGGTGATGTCGTTCGGGCTAACAAATGCCCCAGCAGCTTTTATGGATCTCATGAATAGTGTATTCAGGCCCTATCTTGATGTGTTCGTGATCGTATTCATTGATGACATTCTGGTGTATTCTCGTTCGGAGGCAGAACATGCGGGCCACTTGCGGATAGTATTACAGACCCTTCAGGATCATAAGTTATATGCTAAGCTCTCTAAATGTGAATTCTGGCTGAACTCAGTAGCATTCCTTGGCCATGTGATATCTGATGCGGGTATTAGTGTCGACACTCAGAAGATCGATGCAGTGAAGAATTGGCCGAGACCTACAACACCGTCAGAAGTCCGCAGCTTCCTGGGGCTAGCAGGATATTATAGGCGGTTTGTAGAAGGGTTTTCCTCTATATCAGCACCATTGACTAAGTTAACACAGAAAGCTACCAAGTTCCAGTGGTCTGATGCTTGTGAACATAGTTTTCAGGAGCTAAAGAATCGATTGACATCCGCGCCAGTGCTCACTCTCCCAGAAGGAACAGAAGGTTATGTGGTATATTGTGATGCCTCAGGTATAGGTTTGGGGTGCGTATTGATGCAACGTGGGAAGGTGATTGCTTATGCATCAAGACAATTGAAGAAGCATGAAAAGAATTACCCGACTCATGATTTGGAATTGGCTGCAGTAATATATGCTTTGAAGATATGGCGGCACTACTTATACGGCGTCTATGTTGACATCTACACAGATCACAAGAGTTTACAATACATCTTCAAGCAGAAGGAGTTGAATTTGAGGCAGCGTAGGTGGCTTGAATTACTGAAAGACTACGATGTCGAGATATTGTACCATCCCGGTAAAGCTAATGTTATGGCAGACGCTCTCAGCCGTAAGTCAATGGGAAGCTTAATACATATTGAGGCAGGTAGACAAGGGTTGACCAAAGAGCTTCACCAGCTGGCCAATATGAGAATCAGATTGTTGGACTCTGATGACGGAGGTGTTACTGTACAGAATACAGCAGAATCATCTTTGGTAGCCGAGGTAAAAGCACGGCAATATGAAGATCCTACCTTAGTAAGATTGAGAGAGGGAATTCAGCAGTGTAAGATTACAGCTTTCAAGATCGGAGGAGATGGGACACTGAGATACCAGGGCCGATTATGTGTACCTAGTGTGGCAGGGTTGCGAGAGAAGATTATGATTGAGATTCACCAGTCCCGATATTCTATCCATCCTGGCTCGACAAAGATGTATCATGACGTTAAGGAGCAGTATTGGTGGGATAACATGAAGAAGTCTATTGCAGAATTTGTAGCCCAGTGTCCTAATTGTCAGCAAGTAAAGATCGAGCATCAGAAACCCAGTGGATTGATTCAGAATATAGAGATTCCGACCTGGAAATGGGAGGTGATTAATATGGACTTCATTATTGGATTACCTCGCTCTTATCATAAGTTTGACTCCATCTGGGTGATAGTTCATCGACTTACAAAATCTGCCCATTTTCTGCCAGTTAAGACAACTTACACGGCTGAAGATTATGCGAAGTTGTATATCAAGGAGATTGTTAGGCTTCATGGTGTGCCGGTATCTATTATATCAGACCGAGGAGCTCAATTTATGGCTAAATTTTGGAGGTCTTTTCAGAAGGGTTTAGGCACACAAGTAAATCTCAGCACTGCATTCCATCTGCAGACTGACGGACAGGCTGAACGTACCATTCAGACGCTTGAAGATATGCTACGAGCATATGTTCTAGATTTCAAGGGGAATTGGGATGACCATCTGGCACTTATAGAATTCGCCTACAATAATAGATATCATTCCAGTATTAAAATGGCCCCGTATGAGGCACTGTACGGGAGGAGATGTAGATCACCAGTTGGATGGTTCGAAGTCGGTGAGACAGAATTATATGGGCCAGATTTGATTCACCAAGCCATTGAGAAGGTGAAAGTGATACAAGAGCGACTGAGGATGGCACAAAGTAGGCAAAAGTCTTATTCCGACGTCCGACGTCGTGATCTGGAATTTGAGGTTGGTGATTGGGTTTTCCTGAAGATCTCGCCGATGAAGGGTGTTATGCATTTTGGGAAGAAGGGTAAGTTGAGTCCGCGGTATATTGGGCCGTACAAAATTCTTCGACGAATTGGACAGGTTGCTTACGAGTTAGAATTGCCATCTGAATTGGAATTTGTCCACCCGGTATTCCATGTATCTATGTTGAGGAAATGTATTGGAGACCCTTCTCGGGTCGTCCCTATCAAAGATGTACAAGTTACAAAGGATCTATCATATGATGAAGTGCCAGTGGCTATATTAGATCGACAAGTCCGCAAGCTGAGAACAAAGGATGTAGCTTCCGTGAAAGTATTATGGAGGAACAAGAATATAGAAGAAATGACATGGGAAGCAGAAGAGGAGATGAAGTCTAAATACCCTTACCTATTCCAGAGTGAAGATAACGAGGATGCCGGGGGAAAGAAGGACGCATTATAAGGTGAAACGGCTCTATGAGGTAAGCAATAGCTTGTGAATACTCTTTTTTTTAATACAAAATGGTGATATGCAGATAATGTACATATCCATAATGCTTTGTATAGTCTTGTAAGGCCATAGGTTGGGTTTAACTGCTTGCAAGTTTGGCTAGTGTCCATTTTATGGGGGAAACTCAGCCGGAAATCTCCGTCGGAATCCACGATGAGTTAGACACCCCATAAACCCTTACATTCGAGGACGAATGTTCCTAAGGGGGAGAGGGTGTTACAACCCAAATTCGCATACCATAGATCACGTCGTAAGTTAGTCGATGTAAATCCAAGAAGAGATTATCTTTGAGATGATAAGAAGTTAATCCTATTGGTCTTAAACGATACAAGGGTGTATAAGAGTGGTTAACAAATATTAGAAGTTAAACGAATCAAGGATGTTGTAACCCGTATTTTCGGGTAACACTAGAGGTGATTAACTGTCCCAAGAGGTCTTGTTTTAATGTATTTGAATCATATAATATCCGCATCATAAGTCTTGAAGTCAAGCGAGTTATGAAACAAAAGTTGATAAAAGTTGTCGCAACTTAGGTTTATAATTTTACTTAAACTTTAGGTCAAATGTTACTGCATTTTTCTCCCAATGTGCTTGGAATTATGGGGTGATCTACCTATCAAATTGAATATCTATGAGTCTAGTTTTCCAACGCATTAAACCGTTCGTTGATACGATCTCGGAATAGAGAGATATTCGCGTTTTCGCGAGAGTGCGCCAAGCTGCTCTCTATGGGGCCCACAAAGGCGGTTTAAGACATATGGACATATATAAGATACCTCAACCCCGTTTTAAGTCATTATTTTTCAGTATATTCAGACCTTATAACCCTAAAAACAGTCTCTCAAGGTTCTCTCATGATCCAAGACCCAAACAAAGGGCAAACAACACAAATCAAATGTCGGGAATCCCGTGGCGCTAGTAAGTTTCTTGTTCTTCTTGTTGTTGCTGATTTTTGTGTTGTTCCAGCTCGTGTGGGAGGTTGTTTTAAGTGTTTTATGTCCTGTAAATACACCTTCAAGTTTTTAATATCAACCCTAGGTGATTTCAAGTCTTCTAAAGTAATTCTAGTGCCGAAAAACCCGAATTAATTGCTAGTTTCGCTTCCTTGTTCTTGTGGCAGAATTGAAGGGATATTTCGTGGAAAATTAAGGTCAAATTGGAGTTGTTCTTTCTGTTTAAAGGTAAGGAACCTCTTACTCTATATATATTTAAGATTATCCAAGTTGCAGCTAAGTCGTCGAAGCTAGAACTTGTGAAATATATATCGAAAGGCTTGGTAGTAATGTTGTTGGTTGGTGGACTATTTTGGAGGCTCAATATGATTATTAATGATGTTGTTTGGGCTGTTTGGTGATTGTATTGATTTGTGGGAAGTCATATAAATAGGGGAGGCGCTGTCCGTTTCATCGTAAAATAGGTTGTGGTCGATACATAATAGTTACGACGCTTAAACGATAATGATAGTGTCATTTGTCTTATTGTAGACTAAGGAGTCGTGATATTTGCATAGCTTGAGGTTGGGCAGTATATACAAGGTATGTGAGTCTATCCCCTTCATTCTTTTGCACGACTCCGATTGTACATAATGTAATGAACGAGCTCCCAAAGATACTCTACTCTTAGAAGCTAGCAGTACTTACATTGCTGCCCTTCTTATGAAACGATTGATATTGATGTTACTTCTCTTATTCTTATATTATCAATGTTGTTGGTAGTTCCTGATTCTTATAAGATTCTTGATGAAGAGTTAATCCTAATAACGTGTACGAAGGATACCAACCTTATGTCACTCCAAAAGGTTCAAAATGTGATTCCAATGAGTCCAGCATGCATCACATATATGTATCTATTTTACTCTACCGAGCCGCGCTATAGTCGGCCGGGTATGGCACCTATTGTGCAACCACTGATCAGTTGGGTTTTACCGAGCTCCACGTGGCCGGGTACGATTCTACCGAGCCCTATGATGGCCGGGTACGTTTTACCGAGCCTATTATGGCCGGGTACGATATGATGATGGTGATGCCCACAAAGGCGTATGTTTTAAAAGTTTATGTATATATATGTATGTATCATGTATTTCATGTCAGTAGCCCTCAGAGGTACCCAGATGTCACAGGTTGTATATTCTCTATCCATGTTTACATTACTATTCTTACTTATGCTTTCTTGCCTCACATACTCAGTACTTTATTCGTACTGACGTCCTTTTTATTTGTGGACGCTGCATGTCGTGCTGCAGGTCCTGATAGACAGGTAGACGTAGCTCCCCCACCACAGTAGGCTGTCCAGTTCAGCGGTTATTGGCGAGATCCCTTCTCCGGACTTGCCGTGGTCTTGGTATGCATTTTTGTTATAGACATTATGGGTATGTCGGGGCCCTGTTCCGGCAATGTTGTAGCACTTATGTTCCTTTAGAGGCTCATAGACAGGTGTCGACTTATGTATGGTTTAGAATGCCTTTTCGGCTAATTTTTGTTGTATAGTCTTTCATGGCATCATGATAGCTCGTACCTTATATATAGTTTCTTGACAGTCTTGTTGTCCCATGTTATGTATGTTCATGACATTATCTTTCATTGTTGGATGTTCATGATCCATGTCTACTATTTATATTGATCTTGTCGGCCCTTAAAGATAATAAGGAAGGTTAGATAAAATGTACGTTGGTGCTCGGCAAGTATGGCCCGGGTGCTAGTCATGACCCTCCAGTTGGGTCGCGACAGAATTTGCACGTCTTGGATCAGTGTAAGTATTTTTGACTCGGATTTGTTCATTATTCATTATTCCATCTTAGTTTTTATCATTTATTTTGTGGATTAAAGTGAAGAAAATGGGGATTTTAGTAAAAACTTCCTAAAATGAAGAATGGGGATTTGAAGGTCGTTTGAGGTCGGAATTGGAAGAATTTTGTATGGTTGGACTCGTAATTGAATGGGTATTCAAAAATTGTGAATTTTATCTAGTTTCGAGGTGCGTTCTCGGGTTTGACTTTTTGGGTTGACTAGGGTCACCCTCTCATGTTTCTCTCTTGATGGTGTACTAGCGGATATTGAGGAAAATTGATCAGTGGTTTAGTTTGGATATGGAAAGATTGAGGATATCTGGCCAGTGTTTGTTTGGATTTTTGCATTTCATCTTTACTTGCAATTTCAATGGTTAACTATATGATATAACTGCATAGTATCTCTATATGTGGAACATTGACTGAGCAGAGTATTTGAGTAACTATATACATACACACAGAGATGTTTCTTCTTGTGCTTTATGACTTGATTTTATTATTGTCCTGTACTTGTTAAAATGATGAAATTGTACAGGTTATAGCTGGTATCATTTATAGTTCTTGCTTATTTTACCTCGCCGGGGTTAGTTACGATACTTATTGAGTACATTGGATCGGTTGTACTCATAATACACTCTGTACTTGATTGTGTAGATCCAGGTATGGGGACCAGTTATCAGCAATAGACTTACTTGTGGGACTGAGCTTCGAAAGGCGAGGTAAAGTTGCATTCTTGGCTACAGTTTTTACTTGTCTTTTCTTATGTATTGTTATTTTAGTTCAGATAGCATGGCTATTTAGTTTTCAAACTTGTATTCCAATGTAGATCTCATGACTCCGTATTTACCAATTTTTGGGGGATCTATCCTGTATTAGCAGTATCCTGTCATATTGTGATTTCATATGCTATTTCTATAATTTTTTGTTGTTTTGGTTCTTTATTGTTATATTTCGCCTTGCCTGGCTGGTGTGTTAGGAGATATCACGACGGGTTGGGATTTTAGGTCGTGACAAGTTGGTATTAGAGCTACGTTCATAGGTATTACGAGTCGTGAGCAAGTTTAGTAGAGTATTACGGATCGGTACGGAGACGTTTGTACTTATCTTCGAGAGGCTATCGAACTGTTAGGAAAACTTTACTTTCTTGTATTATTATCGTGCGGACTTGTTATTTTCGAAAGTTAACCTTGACCCTTCTATTCTCTCACAGATGGTGAGGACACGTTCTATCGGATCAGGGAGACGGCCACCAGTACCACTAGTTAGGGTCTCGGTAGAGGCCGAGGTGTGGCTCGTACTAGAGCCAGAGCAGCACCTGTGGAGCCACCAGTTGCTCCAGCTCAAGAGCAGGTACCAGATGTGGTTGAGCCGGTAGGACCAGCTCAGGCACCAGCAGTGCCCATTGTTATTCCTGGCCTTCAGGAGGCCTTAGCCCAGATTTTGACTGTGTGCATGAGCTTGGCACATGCAGTCTCAGTTCCAGCTGCACCAACCACTTCACAGGCTGGAGAAGGTGCCCAGACTCCTGCCGCCCGTAACCCACAACAGCTAGCTCAGGACACCATCCACCGGGTGTATTACAAGTTCAGCCGGAGTCTGCCCCTAGGGCCGAGGTTGGCCCCCACATGAGTGATGATGAGCAGAAGAGACTGGAGCGATTTGGGAGGCTTAAGCCTCTAGAGTTTTAGTGGAGCAGAGTCGGAGGATGATTAGGATTTTATAGACTGGTGTCAGCGGATTCTTCGCACAACGGGTATTTTTGGATACTAGTGGGGTTTCATTTACTACATTTCAACTGACAGGGGAAGCTTACCGATGGTGGTAGGCTTATGAGTCAAGTAGGCCAGTTTATGCAGCGTCACTTACATGGCATGAGTTCTCAGTTCTCTTCTTAGAGAAGTTTGTCCCACAGACTCGCAAAGAGGAATCGCATAGGAAGTTTGAGAAGCTATGCCAAGTGGGTATGACCGTGACCCCGTACGAGATGAGGTTTTCAGAGTTGGCTCATCACGTAGTAAGGTTGGTTCCCACTGAGACGGAGAAGATTAGGAGGTTCATCTATGGCCTCAACTATAGATTACGCTTCATTATGGATCGAGAGGTTGCAACGGGTGCGAGGTTTGACGAGGTGGTCAAAATTGCAAGACGCTTAGAGCTGGTTTGCAGGCAGGAGCGGGAGGAACGGGAGGCCAAGAGGCCTCATAGTTCTGGTGGTTTCAGTAGTGTCTCATTTGGAGGCTAGTGCTTTCAGAAGAGGTTGTTCCTCTAGACCTGTTCAGGCAGCTCATCATGTTCCTCGTGGTTCTTATGTTAGCCATAGTTCCTACAGTGCATGCCCAGTTCAGTCACCATTCAATGTGTTGCAGGCACAGATCTCTTACCCTGCTTCATCTGCTTAGGGTTCCACAAGTAGCTATTCAGATCATCAAGGTCAACAGCTCCGTCAGATGAGGGGTTGTTTTGAGTACGGGGACTTGAGTCATCCCAAGAGGGATTGCCCCAGACTATTAGGTAGGGTTCCACAGCAGAGTTCCCAGCCTATGACTCCAACACCATCAGCTACACCACCCGCACAGCCCACTCAAAAGGGGCCTAGTCTGCTCGAGGCTGCCCGAGAGGGGGAGGTCGATCAGGTGGTGGTCAGGCCCGCTACACATTTCCAACCAGGCTAGAGGCAGTTGCTTCTGATACTGTGATCACAAGTATTGTTTCAGTATGCCACGGGGATGCTTCGATATTATTTGACCCTAGTTCCATTTATTGATATGTATCATCATACTTTGCACATTATTTGGATATGCCCCGTGATTCTTTAGTTATGCTTGTTCATGCATCGACACTGTTGGGTGATTCTATTGTTGTGGATCGTGTGTATCGGTCATGTGTGGTGACTATCGGGGCATTAGAGATGAGAGTTGATCTCTTACTAATTAGCATAGTGGATTTTAACGTGATTCTAGGCATGGATTGGTTGTCACCATATTACGCTATCCTGGATTGTCACGCTAAGACGGTGACGTTGGCGATACCGGGATTGCCTAGGGTTGAGTGGAGAGGTTCTCTAGACTATGATCCCAATAGAGTGATTTCAAATTTGAAGGCCTAACGGATGTTTGGGAAGGTATGGCTGGCATATTTGGCCTTTGTGAGGGATGTTGATGTTGATGTTTCTACCGTTCAGTCAGTTACGGCAGTGAGAGACTTTCCATATGTGTTTCCTGCAGACTTACGGGCATGCCACCCGATAGGGACATTCATTTTGATATTGTACTGGTTTCGTGCACTCGGCCTATATCTATTCCTCAGTATCGTATGCCACCAACAGAGTTGAAAGAATTAAAGGAGCTGCTTCAGGAGCTACTTGATAAGGGATTCATAAGGCCCAGTGCATCACCTTGGGGAGCACCGGTCCTATTTGTGAAGAATAAGGATGGTACTATGCGGATATGCATTGATTAAAGGCAGTTGAACAAAGTTACCATTAAGAACAAGTATCTTTTACCACGCATTGATGACTTATTTGACCATCTTCAGGGAGCTAGAGTGTTTCAAAGATTGATTTGAGGTCAGGGTATCATCAGTTGAAGATTTGGGATTCTGATATGCTGAAGATGGCATTCATGACCCGCTATGGTCACTACGAGTTTCTTGTGATGTCATTTGGGCTGACCAATGCCCTAGCAACCTATATGCATTTAATGAACATTGTATTCCAGCCATATCTTGATTCTTTTGTCATAGTATTCATTGATGATATGTTGTTGTACTCACGCAGCCAAATGGAGCATGAGCACCATCTGAGGATTGTACTCCAGACCTTAAGGGAGAAGAAGTTATATGCTAAATTCTTCAAGTGAGAGTTCTATCTTGACTCGGTGGCGTTCTTGGACCACGTGGTGTCTAGTGAAGGGATCAAGGTAGATCTGAAGAAGATTGAGGCAGTTTAGAGTAAGCCTAGACCGTCTTCAGCTACAGAGATTCAGAGCTTCTTGGGTTTGGCAGGTTATTATTGTCATTTTGTAGAGATTTCTCGTCCATTGCTGCACCTTTGACTAGGTTGACCAAGAAGGGTGCCCCATTCAGGTGGTCTAATGAGTGTGAGGAGAGCTTTCAAAAACTCAAGACTCCCTTGACCACAGCTTCGGTTCTAGTTTTGCCTTCAGCATCGGGTTCATATACTGTTTATTGTGATATTTCTTAGATTGGTATTGGGTGTGTCTTGATGCAGGAGGGTAGGGTGAATTCTTATGCTTCATACTAGTTGAAGCCCATGAGAAGAACTACCATGTTCATGATCTAGAGTTGGCAGCCATTGTTCACGTATTGAAGATTTGGAGGCATTATCTCCATGGCTTGTCTTATGAGGTATTCACAGATCATCGGAGTCTACAACACTTGTTTAAGAAGAAGGATCTAAATTTGAGGCAGTGGAGGTGGTTGGAGCTGTTAAAAGACTATGATATCACCATTTTGTATCATCTTGGGAAGGCCAATATAGTGGTTGATGCCTTGATTAGAAAGGTTGAGAGTATGGGTAGACTTGCATATATTCCAGTTGGTGAGAGGATGTTATCATTGAATATTAAGGGCTTGGCCAATCAGTTTGTGAGGCTAGATGTTTCGGAGCCCAGTCGGGTTTTTTCTTGCGTGATTTATCAGTCTTCTTTGTATGAGCGCATCAGAGAGAGTTAGTATGACGGCCCTCATTTGCTTGTCCTTAAGGACACGGTGACCACAATAATGTCAAGGAGGTTTCTACTGGAGATGACGGGGTGTTGCGGATGCAGGGTCGGATTTGTGTGCCCAATGTGGATGGGCTACGTGAGTTGATTCTTGAAGAGGCTGACAGTTTGCGGTATTCCATTCATCCGTGTGCCGCTAAGATGTATTAGGATTTGAGGTTGCACTATTGGTGGAGGAGAATTATGAAAGATATAGTAGAGTTTGTGACTCGGTGCTTGAACTGTCAGCAGGTGAAGTACAACCATCAGAGGCCGAGCGGTTTGCTTCAAAGACTTGAGATTCCTGAGTGGAAGTGGGAGTGGGTTACTATGGATTTCTTTATTGGGCTCCCATGGACTTTGAAGAAATTCGACGCAATGTGGATTATTGTGGATAGACTGACCAAGTCTTCCTACTTCATTCCGGTTGTGACTACCTACTTTTCTGAGAGGTTGGCTCAGATATATATCTGTGAGATTGTTCGTCTTCATGGTCTGCCGGAGTCCATTATTTTTTATTGAGGCACGCAGTTCACATCGCCATTTTGGAGAGCAGTGCAATGAGAGTTAGGCACGTGGGTTGAGTTGCGTATAGCATTCCACCTCCAGACGAATGGACAGTTAGAGAGAACCATTCAGATCTTGTAGGACATGTTACACGCCTGTGTTATGGATTTCGGGGGTTCTTGGGATCCATTCTTACCACTTACAGAGTTTGCCTACAATAATAGCTACCAATCGAGTATTCAGATGGCTCCTTAATAGGCCTTATATGAGAGGCAGTGTCGTTCTCCAGTTGGTTGGTTTGAGCCGGGAAAGGCTAGGTTGTTGGGCACTGATTTGGTTCGGAATTCCTTGGAGAAAGTCAAGTTGATTTAGGATCGGCTTCGTACACGGCAGTCTAGGCAGAAGAGCTATGCTGATTGGAAGGTTCGTGATGTTACATACATGGTAGGTGAGAAGATTTTGCTCAAACTTTTGCCCATGAAGGGTGTGATGAGATTCAGGAAGAAGGGAAAGTTGAGCCCTCGGTATATTGAGCCTTTTGAGGTGCTTGAGAGGATTGGAGAAGTGGCTTACAAGCTTGCATTGCCACCTAGTCTATCGGGTGTTCCCCTAGTGTTTCATGTTTCTATACTCCGGAAATATTATGGTGACCCATCCCATGTGTTGTACTTCAGCACGGTACAACTAGAAAGGGACTTGACTTATGATGAGGAGCTGGTGGCCATTTTGGATCGGCAAGTTCGAAAGTTGAGATCAAAGAACATAGTTTCAGTGAAAGTTCAATGGAGAGGCCATCCAGTCGAGGAGGCTACTTGGGAGACCGAACGGGATATGCGGAGCAGTTATCCATACCTATTTGAGACTCCAGGTACGATTCTAGACCAGTTCAAGGACGAACATTTATTTAAGAGGGAGAGAATGTGACGATCCAGCCGGTCGTTTTATGTACTATAGCCTCGTTCCCCTGTTTATTTCTTATTCTATGTTCATTTGTGGTTATTTGAGTTTGCGAAGGGGAATTTTGGCTTAAGGCGAAGTCGTGCTTCGCGAACGCGAGGCTTCTTCCGTGTTCGCGAAAGGTAAGCACCCAGACACGATATTAAAAAGTCATTTCGAGGGTTAGAATTATTATACCATATTTTGAGTTGTAGAGCTCGATTTGGGCCGATTTTGGAGGGAATTTTCATGTCTTGAATAGGAGTAAGTGCTTTTGACTCGGATTCATTCATTATGCATGATTCCATCTTAGTTTTTATCATTTATTTGGTGGATTAAAGTGAAGAAAATGGGGATTTTAGTAAAACCTTTCTAAAATGAAAATAGGGATTTGAAGGTCGTTTTGATGTCAGAATTGGATGACCTTTTATGGTTGGACTCGTAATTGAATGGGTATTCGGCATTTATGAATTTTTTCAGGTTCCAAGGTGTGGGCCCCGGGTTGACTTCGATTCGGATCATCCGGAGGTCGATAGACGGGAGTAGGGCTTGTTAGAGGAATGATTTAGCTTGCTTGAGGTAAGTATCTTATCTAAAGTTGGTTGATGTATTAGTTGCCTGAATTATTTGTGATAGCTACATGTTATGGGGGGCGCATATGTGTGGGGTTGAGTCCATATGCGTGCACCGGGGTATTATTTCCATGCTCGGATAGTGCTTAGGCTATGACATGCATTGAAATGATTGCTAAGCTTCAAGTTGAGATGTTTCTCCTATTTGTACTCGTGAGCTATTTGTACCATATTTGCGATATCGTTGAGGTTATTCTCCCGATTGAACCTGATAAACTGTTATTTCTTGATGAAAATTATTTGTTCTAGCTGTGATAGCACACCTTGCATATGTCTACACTATAGCATGTTATTTATACTAGTCCAGGAGTATGAAACTTGATAATTATTGATCATGTACATGTATTCCCGCATATTTGCTTTCTCTGTGTTATGAGCTGGACTGGTAACCCATGACTATGTCAGGCGGATTCTGATTATTAGCACGTGAGTTGTCCGTGCTAATCCAATTATTAATATTATTAGCAAGTGAGTTGTCTATACGATTGATTCTATTAGTATGTGAGTTGTCCATGCAGCACGTGAGTTGTCCGTGCAGTACGTGAGTTATCCATGCAGCGTGTGGATATGGATCCATCCCCCTAGGGTCACCCTCTTATGTTTCTCTCTTGATGGTATACACGCGAATATTGAGGAAAAATGATCAGTGATTTGGTTCGGTATGAAAAGGTTGAGGAAATCTGGCTAGTGTTTGTTTGGATTTTTGCATTTCATCTTTACTTGCAATTTTCGTGTTTAACTACCTGATTTAACTGCATAGTATATCTATATGTGGAATATTGACTGAGCAGAGTATTTGAGTAACTGTACACATACACACACATATGTTTATTCATGTGCTTTATGACTTTATTTCATTATTGTTCTGTACTTGTTAAAATGATGAAACTATACAGGTTATAGCTAGTATCATTTATAGTTCTTACTTCTTTTACCTCGCCGAGGTTAGTTACAATACTTATTGAGTACATTCAGTCGGTTATACTCATACTACACTCTGCACTTAATTGTGCAGATCTAGGTGTGGGGACCAGTTATCAGCAGTAGACTTTCTTGTTGGACTGAGCTTCGAGAGGCGAGGTAGAGCTGCATTCTTGGCTGCAGTTTTGACTTGTCTTTTCTTATGTATTGTTGTTTCAGATCAGACAGTATGGCTACTTAGTTTTGAGACTTGTATTTCGATGTAGAGCTCATGACTCTATATTTATCAGTTTCTGGGGGATTTATCTTGTATTAGCACTATCTTGTCATATTGAGATTTCACACTTATGTTATTTCTATAAATTTTTGCTGTTTTGGTTCTTTATTGTTATATTTCTGCTTGCCTGGCCGGTGTGTTAGACACCATCACGATGGGTTGGGATTTTGGGTCGTGACAATTAGGTTGGGCAATATATTTAGTTCAATTTATCATATGATTGTCCGATTTGGATTGAATAGCATTCTTTCAACTTTGATACTTGGTAATAGACTCATTTGTTCTACTTTTACACTTTACCATATTAGTTTTACTATCCTTGGTATTACTTTGTTGCATTTTCTATTACATGTATTACCATACTTAAATTTAATTTTATAAATAATTTTTGTAGGCATCATAATTATAGTTAATCATCTTTACTCTTTACAAAATTAATTCTTTAAATCAAACTCCATACACTTAGTCCTATTATACACACTTTCGGAAATAATTCTTTACATACATTCATTCATTTTAAAACAAAACACGTTCGCACTTTATTAGAATCGCAAGACACCATATTTATACCCTCTTTTACTTTACTTCACTTGTTATAAATTATCCTCTATTATACTACCTATTTTGTCAAGTACATACACCGCTTATTTTTTATAATATTTTACTCAATTAATTTTTTTAAAATATAAAATCGCATTCTTTATATCTTGTACGTTAATTTTAAAACATTATTCTTTCATACACTTTTTTTTAATCTACATTTTATTACACATACATATAAATACTCACATTTTATTTAGCTTGCCACATAACTAATTATTTATTATTTATTAATTTATTTTCATAATTTTCTTGTAAATATTAAACTAACTCTTTTACCTTATTCATTATACAAAAATTATTCAATGATAATTCCTTCTTTTTTTAAAACTTTTGTTCAATCATTTTCTTGACAAATTTTCTTACATTTTAGTCTTTATCTTAAAATTGTTAACCTTGATCAGAACCAAAGTTCTTTTGAGATTATTCCTTTTAACTCAAAGTTTATTTGATTAATTTATATATACTTTATTTATTAATACACTCTCTTCACATTTCACTAGTCATCAAAAAATCTAATTTTTTTTACATACTATATTCACACCCTTGTATATATATTCTGTTTTACATAAGTATTCATATATATCATTTCAAATCTCTTTCATAATTATTTATAAATATTAAATTAATTTTTTCTTTGCCTAATCCCTTATTTAATCAATCAAGTCCAACCGGAATCACATTTTTTGGATCTTGAGGGATGCCTAACCCCTTCCCCTAGATAACTTGAATCCTTGCCTAGAATCTCAATGGTTTCGCATACCATAATCAAAGTGTACATTATATAGTGTAGTATAGGTGTCCTAGTGTACCTTAAATACTAGGCGGCAACTCTAAACTCTAATTAACTATGTAGAGTACCATAAATTATATGTTGTCTTATTTCGTGTAAAATAAGGTGCAACAGGAAGTATCAGCATTAGCTTTCAGACTGTCAGCTAAACCCATATAGAACCTTTGTCCTAAAATCTAATCTGGAATACCATGGTGGGGAAACTTCACCAACTTTCCCTTGAATCGTTCCCAAGTCTCTTGTAGAGTTTATATCGGCTTCTACCTGAATTACAAAATCTCATCAATCTGCTTCGCAGTCTTATTGGGGGGATAGAACTTGTTCAAGAATTGTTTAACTAATTCCTCTCAAGTGTTTATGGAATTGATGGGGAGCGAATTTAACCAAGTCTGAGCTTCTTCAGTCAATGCGAATGGAAACAATAAGAGCCGAATTGCTTCTGGTGTCAGTTAGACAGCCTCTGAGTGACACAAATGGATAAAAAAAATTCTTTAAGAGATGTAGTGGATCCTCTAGGACCAGAGAACAACCTATTATTCTACAGCAGGTGCAACATATTGTTCGAGATTTTGAATGTCTCCGCTTGTATCTGAGGGACTGCAATTGCGATTGCCAGTTGTGAGCGGTGGGTTGAGCCCAATCATATAGAGAAACTTCTGGCACAAGAGATGCCACCGCAAATCATATAGAGAAACTTCCGGCATAAGAGATGCCACCGCTCTATTTTTTGGATCGCCTAATTATTTCTATTATACCCGTTGTTATTCTCGACGTCACCCATTTCAATTTTGATTCGGTCGTTAGGTTTTTATTGTTATTTGTTTCTCTTGTTTGCCTGATTCAACGCCCTATAAGCTTTTTTAGGTTCCAGTAATACTTCGAACAATTCAGCAGTTCTTGAGGAGTTCCTAGGCATATGCATGTGACATACAAGATTGCAAACATTAAAGTTCCAATGAATTTAGACTTTATAATCAAGAAAATTGACAAAACAAAGAATTCTAGCAATCCTCCTAACAGTAATCAATAACACCGTTAATTCTCCAGCAATGACGCCAAAATTTGATCACGTCCAACTATGCTTTATAAAAGGACTAAGCGATCGCTGTAAATATAATTCGATCTTAAAGTCTGGAGTCTAATCCCGCAGAGAATTAATCTATTAACTATAATTGTTTGTCTCACAAGAATTCAGTTAATCAATCTCTAGAGTTTGTAAATATCAAGTTGTTGCTCTTTTAGTATTACAGGCAAGTAGTAACAAAACAGTAAATATTACTAATAGAACTAAGTGTTGTAGACAAGAATGAGAAAGCCTAGAATTATGATATCCCCAATTGTCAGAATCCTCCCTGTTATGTCTCCTATAATTTTGTCTAATTTTTCTATATAGATCATGAGAGCTCCAGTTATTTTACTTCTCTCTCGAGTAACTAAAATAATTTAATAACTGCATTCTCTCGAGTTACGCTAGTTGCCCTTTTTCTTACTGCTCACCATGATCACGTCACAGGTTTCATTATCTCTAGATCCACCATTAAACCCTTTGTATTGATCTCTTATATACTTTAGGAGTAACGTTGTTAACATCCCCCTAAATATGCATTGTTTCTTAAGTGATATACACTAGATAGAAACCAGTAATTGATGATCATTCAATTAGCTAAATTAAGTATGTAGTTGAATACATAGAGAAATTCAAAGGCAAAATTATATTGAAATATAACGATAGTTCATCCTCCAAAAGGTCCAATAAAACTCTAGATAAAAGTTTAGCTACTCATGACCAACAATCATATGCATAATTGAAAGCATTAAACTACAAACTAGAAAGAATTGGAAGAATAATTTGTGCAAAATCTATTGCTTGCAATTGTTCCACTCGTATTTTCCTCTTCAAAACTTGTCTAATCTCTAAATAGTTAAGTTTTGTCACAACCCAAAATCCAACTAGTCTTGATGGCACCTAACTCAACCCGCTAGGTAAGTCAATTAATAATTATCCAATTTAATAAGATTTATTAAGAGAATAAATGATAATACAACTACTTTTATACAAAGAATTTCCCAAGGACTGGTAGTACAAATCATGAGTTTCTAAGATTTAGATTTTTACAAAACTGAATTGAAATAATTACAATATCTGTTTGAAATATAAATAAACGGAATTCGAATCTAACGCTACCAAGGACAAGTGATAGCCATAATTAGAATGCAGGTACATCTTCAAATCCAGCTCCCGCTACACACAACAACATCAGCATCCAACGCAAGGTGCAGAAGTGTAGTATGAGTACAACCGACTCCATGTACTCAATAAGTAACAAACCTAACCTTAGGTTGAAAGTAGTGACAAGCTGGGACAAGGGTCAGAGTCCAACTCCAATAACCAATCTCAGTTCATAACAATATAACAAAAATGGTAATGGAAAATAACTCAGAGATAAGATGCTTAACTCGTTCACAGTTACGGAAAATAGACATGTTTTTCGAGTATAACAGTAAATCCCAAATCCCAAGACACACGAATCTAACACAAAAGATCATATCTCAACATAATTTCGCTGCAATGCGTGACCCCGTCCAAACACAGGTCCACATGAAATACCTCAAGCCACAACGCTCAAAACCAACAACCACGCATAATTTGACATCAAGTACACAAAGTGCATGGCCATAACCATGAAGAACCAACCAATACATTTTACCACAACCGGAAAAGACCGTAACCAAGGCGCAATCAACCATTCCACACCCCAATCACCATCTTGCTTGAATTCTGCTATAAGGTCCTAACAGAACCGCACCATGTGTGCATACAACCAAAAAATCACAACCTCTCGTAGAATATAGGAGTAACACATAGAACGTATCATATGCGAATGAGATCAATTCTAACCGAATGGCACAACCCTCAATAATAGCAATACGGAGTCAACCAATCCGACCCGGTGTAGGATACACATCCTCATTAGGCCTACCAATGGGCCCCAAATCAACCCTAGTCATCCACAAATAGATAAATAACCCTCCTAAATTCCACAATGACCTAACCATAATACATGCCATCATCTGGCTAGCTTTAGCCATATATTCACAGTCCACAACCATGAAATAATCTGCTTCTGAGAATTCTCATTCTCTAAATCCATAGAACACACGAATCACCATGTCTGATCCCAACTCCACCGCCCGAATGTCTAACACGTCTCTCATACACGATCATCCCACAAGGAATACTTCTAAAATTCTTCCATGTCGCATAGCAAAACTCTAAATATAAGCAGTCAATTAACCAGGCGAGTACCGCAATACTAATGAAGCATCCGTAAGTCAAACTCAGCGCGCCTTTCGAATGTACACTCTCCTCAGGCAATATCAAGTAGTAATATCATTCATCTAGTCATCTAGAACCTTCCATGTTACCTAATAATTCATGGCCCTCATTTCAAAATGGAACTGTGACCTTGCACAGCCAATCTCAATGCCACACAACACATCGCATCTATCATGCCATCTGTTACGCGGCGCCTTCCTGAAGTTCCTTGGAAGGGCGACGTAAGGCTAAGCAACCGATGTCAGTGCGGTTACTATGCGCCAACTGAGGTCCTCGTCGTACGCTAGACTAGATTGTCAGTGCCTTACGGGAAAACCAATGTCGTGAGCAATTGAGTAGCAAAAAATGAGCAATTGATGATGAAAGCTGATGATTGTATTGATGATGATGATGAAAGTTATTACAAGATGCAATGCGGTATCGGGGGGAGAGACACCAGTACAGAGAATTATTTGAATGCTTGAATGTTTAAATGCTTTGGTCCCCCTTAATAATGCTTAAAAAAATAAACCAAAGTTACATGAGTTGACCTAAGAAAGCTGTAGAAGCACACTGAAAATAAATGAAGTAAAACTACTCTATAATTACAATGAAAAGGACTTAGTCTTATATGGAAGCAAGTCCGATGGCAGAAACTTTGTCTTGAGCATCAGGGTCTGCGCGCGCATTATTATTGACGCACGCGACACTATTTGGATCTGCCAGCGGCTGGGCGCTGGTGCTTGGCATTGGGTCTGCGCGCGGGGAACTGTCTGTGCGGGCGGTGCTATTGGCAACATGATGGTTTGTGCGCACGGTATTGTCGGTTCACGCGGCACCGATGGCATTCGCCAGCCGCTGGGCGCTGGCACTGATTATCGGTGGGGTGACAGAGGTGCATGCGCGCTTGTCACTTGGTGCTGCCGAGACCACGGGGCCGACCGTGGCGCTAGGCGTTGGGAGGCTTGCCGGGACGCCACGGGGCGCGTCCAAGGGGTCATGGGTCGATGATGGAAAGCAGCCCATGACATTCTCCCCCACCTGAGTTGGCGACGTCCTCGGAGCCTTACCTGCCGGATGATGATGATTGGTCAGGCTCTTGTTGGCTGGGAGGTCTGTTCCCCTCGGTGTTGTGAGATGTCTTTCTGAATGATCTTTCATGCATTTCTGAAATGGCCTGAGGCAGCTGACATGGAAGACTGGATGGATTTTTCACCAGGCTGGTGTGTTCAGCTGGTATGTAGATTTCCCGATGTGCCTTTCAATGGAAAAAGGCCCGATGTAGCTTTTCAATAGGCGAGGATCTTGGGTCCTCTTTGCAAATAAGTTCCGCCTCGGGGTTGTTACCATCACTTTGTCCCCTGCTTGATGTTGGGCAAAGAGAAGGTTTTGTTCGGCATACCTCGTTGCCCTCTCTTGGGCTTTGACAAGATAGCTCCGCACTATCTTCAAAGTTTGCTCCCATTCTGTCGAGAAACTGGCAGCTCGATGAGATGATGGCACGTTTGGTGCATTCACATTTTGTGGGAGTAGCGGTTGCTGTCCGATAACAATTTCAAAAATGCTTTTGTTTGTATGGGCGCACTTTTATGAATTGAAACACAACTGAACAGCATCCAGAAGCTTTACCCAATGTGTTTGTGATCCAGTTGCAAATTGGCGGAGATATTCCTCCAGCATGTCATTGAACCGGTCTGTTTGATCATATGTTTGTTGATGATGATGGCTTGAGTTGTAACTCAATTTGGATCCGAGGCAACTGAAGAGTTGGGTCCAAAATTTGCTAGTGAAGCGTGGGTCGCAGTCACTAATGATTTTGCTGGGCATAACCCAATGTTTGACAACATGAGAGAAGAAGAGTCGAGATGTATCTTCTGCCGATATGTTCTGTGGGGCTGCGATGAAGGTAACATACTTGAAAAATTGGTCTACTACCACCATGATGGTTGCATAATTTCCGACCTTGGGAAATCCTGTGATGAAATTCAGGGAAATGCTTTCCCAAGGTCTCTGTGGGATAGGTAGCGGCTCCAAGATTCCCGCTTGTGCTGAGTGATCTGACTTGTCCTTTGGGAATGCTTGACAAGTCTTCACACAATGAGGGGCGACATGAGCTGTTAGACCCCGATGATGTGATGTCTGTTTGATGATGTTGAGGGCAGCCGGAACCGTGGGTTCAGGTCTGTTGGTTCCCTCCTTTAACTACATGGCCATGATGTTTCCAGCGGCTATCTTCATGGGTATGCACGGTATGGTGCGGGGTTTGGCCCCGTTGTCTCCCATCATTAGGAGCATGTTGGCATATGGTACCGGGATGATGTTGGTCTGCCTGAGGAATTCCAATCCCACTATCAGTTCGAAGTCATCTATGATAGCTATGCGTAGGTCGAATATTCCCTTGTATGGGCCAAGCTTGATTGGCACTTCTTTGGCTATTCCACTCACTTGCTAAGATGGAGAGTTGATAGCCTTGACACGACCTTTGAATTTTTGCACTGCTAGACCGAGGTATTGCACCTGAGTTGAGGCCAGGTAGTTGTGGCTAGCACCCGTGTCTATCAATGCCCGAATAGGTCAGCCGTTTACTTTCATGTCAACGAACATTAGGGTCCTCTTTTGTGATGTGGGAGGCCTTTCGTCCACCTTTTCTTTCCCTTTCTTGTCGATTGGGAATGCGTTCTTCTTGGGGTTGCCAGCACTGGTTCCCGCCAAGGTATCATGAATGGAGCCAACAAATGTGTTGAAGGCACCTACTTGTTCTGCGCCGACTGAGCCGTCCTCATCTGACTCATCATCGTCAACAGTTTGTTGAGCATTGATTTGTGTATTGGGCCATTGATTGTTCCAATGTTCCCCGCCGTAATGACGGCATTCTGATGGGGGATTTCTCCCATGATTGTTGTTGACTGATGCAACACTGTTGTTGCTTGAGGAAGGAGTTTTAGATTTGGATGCACCTCGATCTCCTCCATTTCTGTTGGGGCCACCGTTGCTAGGTTTGCTCCCGTTGTATCCCCCTCGGACAGGCGGCTAGGGCCTATCCTTCTGAGTTTCCAACTGATAATCCCCAAGGCACTCTGCAGCTTGAATGGCCTTGGGCAGAGTATCTACCCGTTGTCTTTGCAACTCCATACGAGCATGAGGTTTCAAACCTTCTATGAATGCGAACAGTTTGTATTTGTCCCCCATATCCCGTATGTTTAGCATGAGTGTGGAGAATTCACGCACGTAGTCCCGCACCAACCTGGTGTGGCAGAGTTCACGCAACTTTCTCCATGCATTGTATTCCACATTTTCGGGGAAGAACTACAGGCGTATGGCGGCCTTCAGTTCTGCCCATGTCTGGAGAGTATCTTCACCGGCCTTGATGGCTTCATATTTGACTCGCCACCAGAGTTTTGCATCACCCTGAAGATACATGGCAACAGCTGCTACCTTTTTGGATTCTTCCAACTGTCCAACGGCATCGAAGTATTGTTCGATGTCGAAGATGAAGTTTTCCACTTCTTTAGCATCACAGGCTCCGTTGTATGGCTTGGGCTCCGAAATTTTTAGCTTTTGTGGCATGGGGGCAATGTTCATGGCACCCCTGATGTGGTTTTCGTCTCCTTCGAGCAGGCTTTGAAGGGAAGCATTGACAACATTGAGCTGGCCTGTCAAGTTGTCTATGGTTTGCTGCATGACGGTCAGTCTGTCTGCCTCTAGTTCCCGATGGGCTAAATCCTCGGCACGCTCCTGTTGGAGGTCCTCAAATTTGCCATGAATTTTGGTTGCCTCGACGGCAGCCATTTCCCGATCTTCCTCAGAGTCGTGACTGATGTTTGCTATGTCAATTTCTGCCTGCCGCATTCTGCGGTCCAGGTCATCCAACCTTTGTACTGAGCTGATTTTTAGATCAGGCAACGTATCCACAATGGGCCGTAATGCGCCAACCGTCTCTTCTAGGGTCGTGATGCGATCCTCGTAATTCACCATGGTCAGAAATGGTGATGATGATGGCAATGAGTTCCCTCGTCCGATGTCGAACCTAGGCTCTGATACCAACTGTTACGCGGCACCTTCCTGAAGTTCCTTGGAAGGGCGATGTAAGGCTAAGCAACTGATGTCAGTGCAGTTGCTATGCGCCAACTGAGGTCCTCATCGTACGCTAGACTAGATTGTCAGTGTCGTACGGGAAAACTAATGTCGTGAGCAATTGAGCAACGAAAAATGAGCAATTGATGATGAAAGCTGATGATTGTATTGATGATGATGAAAGCTATTACAAGATGCAATCCGGTGTCGGGGGGGAGAGACACCAGTACAGAGAATTGTTTGAATGCTTGAATGTTTGAATGCTTTGGTCCCCCTTAATAATGCTTAAAAAAAATAAACCAAAGTTACATGAATTGACCTAAGAAAGCTGTAGAAGCACACTGAAAATAAATGAAGTAAAACTACTCTATAATTACAATAAAAAGGACTTAGTCTTCTATGGAAGCAAGTCCGATGGCAACAACTTTGTCTTGAGCATCAGGGTCTGTGCGCGCATGGCTGTTGGCGCGCGCGGCACTATTTGGATCTGCTAGCAGCTGGGTGCTGGTGCTTGGCATTGGGTCTGCGCGCGAGGCACTGTCTGTGCGGGCGACGCTGTTGGCAACTTGATGGTTTGTGTGCGCGGCATTGTCGGTGCGCGCGGCACTGATGGCATTTGCCAGCCACTGGGCGCTGGCACTGATTATCGGTGGGGCGACAGAGGCGCATGCGCGCTTGTCACTTCGCGCTGCCAAGACCACGGGGCCGACCGTGGCGCTAGGCGTTGGGAGGCTTTCCGGGACGCCACGGGGCGCGTCCAAGGGGTCATGGGTCGATGATGGAAAGCAGCCCATGACACATCATATGAAAAGTACGAGCATATCATAATCAACTCTGAGTCACGAGCAGAATACATACTCAATCAGTCAGAAACCTTCCGTTTGATCTCACACAGGAGAAAATCACCATACGCAACATTCTCCTCTCGCTAGTAGGAAATATCCATCTCAAATTGTGGTAGAAACCATCGAGAACTCACTGAAACCCATTTGCACATAACCAAACCATCAAAACTGAACCTCTTTAACTCAACCAAGCCACGTGGGTTTCCAAATCCCAGAGTATTGACACAAAACACCTATAAAACTAACCATATCATAAGTACCCAAAGGACCGATCGTATCCATTGCCGTACTGATCCAACCTACTACCAAGTTGTCCCATTTCTCCGAGTCCCGTCCGAATTACTCTCAAGTTGACACTTCTCCTTGCCATAATACCACGATCCTTACCCAAAACTCACCACAAGAGGTCCCAACATAAGTCCACATCGCCCTAAGGCCCATAAGCCGATGTATTCCCTATTAAGCATCCCAAAAGTACCACAACCGAGACCCATACTTTGAAGAGACCTTCCGTGAATCTAAAGTTGTTTCCTTTACCTTTATGATACTGAAATATATAATCCATAATGACATAGAAATACCGCGAATCTCGACACCATTCAATGTAAATCCTAGATTCTAGTCATATACCAATCCTGAAAATTCCCAATTGCTACATATAACTCCTGAATCTATTAGAACCTTCTCGAGAGTCATCTAATATGCTCACATCTCAATTGCACCGCCCAAAAGGGCCGAACGGCCTGTGCCCCATTAGCGCAATAACACCCAAAGAAGTAGTCTGCACCTCTAAGCACCCGAGTGCATCCCTTTTCCTTAGTACATCACATCTATAAAGAAATAACAAACTCGAATCATTCTAAGATTATTATATACCCATAAAGTGTAATACATCATGCATCCAGAAATTTTCTTTCCTCGAGTCATCCTCGATTTCAACCTATGCAAGTTATAACCGATCCCCAAGTATGCCTCAGACCAAACCAATACAACATGTAACCATGCAATCAAATCGTCGATAGCAGACTCCCTCACTTAGCTCAATGCCATAGAATAAAACGTCTGATAGCTCACCATACCTATACTCTATTACTGCCATAATACCGCAGTGAGATTCAACTCAATCCTTCATAAGCTCACGTAACACAAACCATATAATACATCAAATCCTTTGTTAAGCTCGCATTAATTCTCGTGACGACCAAGTCAACTATTACAACCGATCCAAACTCAAATCCCAACGTCCATACCCACTGGTAGAAAAGAAAGCCTCCACACAACATCATAAGGATCACAGATCCGTAGATTACCCCGCAGGTCATAACTCACATGCTTAGCCTCAAATTAGCATCTTCTTATACCCTTTCGCAGCCACAATTACTACGCATCTTCCTGAGTATGAACTCATCAACAAGACATGAAAATCTACTTCATTCCACAAATGAAATAACATGAAAGAATCTCTCAAAAATCTTTATAACCCAAGGTTGTATAACACATCTACATAAATCGAGCATCCAATAGTCCTTTTCACATCTCAAGCAAACTCTTCTTGTCATATTCAGACCATCCGAGCACATCCCGCAGTCACATCGTACTTCATCATATAGCCATCCAACCACTCACCGAGCCACAAATTCCACCCGTAGGAAAACTACCGGTCATATAAGTCCAAAAGCACACGCTCACACAACCGAAATCACCGTGCTCAAGCTACAGTCAAAACCCGACCTAAAGTCCTCCAGACTGGCCCGTCATCAGCACACAGAAATCACATCTCGTACATCATCCATGGAATCACAAGCCGTCGATGTACAGCTGATACCGAGCGCTCATATGCGCATATGAATACGTGGAAGGGATTCAAAGAATTACGCTTCAAACTGAATCATTGCCGCATGATAAGGAAAGAAAGATGGCAAATTTATCCTAAATGGCCTATAGCCTCTCGAAGATAGGTATGGACGTCATCATACAGATCTGCAAGACTCTAATAGACATTTGCTCATGACTTGTAGAATCTATGAACTTAGAGCTCCGATACCAACTTGTCACGACCCAAAATGATACTAGTCATGAAGGCACCTAACCCAACCCGCTAGGTAAGCCAATTAATAATTATCCAATTTAATGAGATTTATTAAGAGAAGAAATGATAATACAACTGCTTTTATACAAAGAATTTTTCAAGGACTAGTAGTACAAATTATGAGCTTCTAAGATTTAGATTTTTACAAAACTGAATTGAAATAATTACAACATATGTTTGAAATGTAAATGAACAGAATTCGAATCTAATGCTACGAAGGACAAGTGATAGCCATAACTGGAATGCAGGTATATCTTCAAATCCATCGTCGTACACATCAACATCAGCATCCAACATCTGCACGAATGGTGCAGAAGTGTAGTATGAGTACAGCCGACCGCATGTACTCAATAAGTAACAAACCTAACCTTAGGGGGCTGCGGTGGGTTCAGGACGGCACAGACATGGATTTTTCTATTTTCTTCTTCTTCTTTTTTTTTCTTCAAATTTTGGGGTATCTTATCCTTTTTGATATTTTTCATTAGTCATCTTAGCCAAGTAGATACCAAGTGATATTCACGCACCAAGCATGCTTTGAGATTATCAAATTTGTGTTAAATAAGAACATTTTTGTTTGAGTTGAGTCCAATAGGTACTGACCTTAATTGATGTGCCGAAATGAAAGTTAAAACCAACTTTAAGGGGATGGTTAGGTATTTAGTCCTAACTATTAGAATTTCTCACATGGTTCAAACAAAAAAATATTTAATAACCAAAATTTTAGCTAATTTGGAAGTCATAAATATTAGAAAAATAATTAAATTACAATGACAATTTTGTCTAGTATAAAATTTACTTTTAATAAATGGTAAACAAGACTAATGATATTTTGCTAAGAGGTTTCGTGCTTTTAATATAACTAGTTTCTCGGCACGTGCGTTGCATGTGTATGCTCAGTTATGTAGTGCATAATTTTGTAAATTACCAGTCTCAGGATACACGCTTTGCGCGTGAACCTCGACTCAAGGAATACAAGATTTCTAGAAAATCACATAACATTATTTTAAATTCATATTTGAGTTATATAATAAAATTTAACGAAAAAATTGTAAAACTATGAAGTTGATGATTGTTGCTTTTATTTAACTAACTCAATGAAGGAAAAAGCTCTGCCCTGTAGAAGTCGTCAAAATCATAAATTTTAGTTAAGCCATAAATTAATTATTAATTATAATTATAATTTATCTGGCATGAAATGCATTTATGAATTCGTGCTTTATATATATAAATATATATTACACCCGTCTATCAAAAAGAAGTAGTGCAAATGTAGATCCTTAAATCACACTATATTAAAATTATGACAACACTTAATTAGTTGAATTTAAAGTTTTAAAATTTGATAATTTATTTATTGAAGGAATAATTTAGCCTTTTTAAAGAGTATCGAAACTTCAACTTTGTGGTAATAATTGACTTCATATAAATTACTCCATAAATTTTAGGTTGTTAGGTACCTTAAATATTTTTATTATTTTGTTAGGGTTATTCTAAATATTAGGATTTTTATACAGCACCAAATAAGGACAGACTTACTAGTCAAATTTTATTTAATTTCAAGCTCCTAAATATTAGAAAAATAGGTAAATGACGATTTTGTTTAATATAAGTTCTATTTTAAAAGTATGCTAAAATTATGAATTTATATGTGCATATAGCATTGCGAATATAGAAAAATGAGATAATATGGTTTCTTTAAAAGTGTCATATCAAAATTAAAATTTTGTAACCGGCAACGAGGACTTTTTTACAATAAATGTGCTTCTTTAACGTCAATATGCTTGATAGTTTACAATTAACTTCAAAATTCAAATATGTAGTTCATTTAAGGTTTAAATTTCAGCATTATCAAGTATAAAATATAGCTTAAAGTAGTTACCAAAAATTTAAAAACTCACCTTAACCTTTTTTAACTATAGGAAAAATACTTTAGAATAATATAGATGAAGGAAAAATATCCAATTACCTCTATTATTGTATCACTTAAGTTTTTCAAATGACAGATACTATTAAATTAAATTTTAAAAGAAAAAAGGTCTTTTAGATTCCAAGAATGTTTTATCTTAAATCATGATTTATACTGTAATAATATTTTAGAATGAGTCAACGGATGAGCAACCCATTTGTTTAATCATTGCTTCTGTTTTTACATAATAATTTTTCTTTTGGTTATAGACAGAAATTTCAGTATGTATAGAAAACATATTTTGTTTACATCTTGTACTGATATTTTTCAAGTACCAGGGTTAAATGACTTAAAAGAACTTATGATATAATTACAACTTTGCATTTCGCGTAGAATTACAGCTAAATTGCTTAACTTTCTTTGGATCTATAACACACTTCCTTCTAACACATTCATAATAAACAATGATTAGAAAGATAAACGGAACCATTCAAGATATTATCAATAGCAATTGGAAACAAATAAATATACATCACAAACCTTTGTTATAATATTTAGAGTTGATAAATTTCAATCAGAGGAAAGTGTGAGTAGCTTGGTGTTTTTACTCTTTATATATGTTTAGAACTCCTAAACCTAAAATTTTATAACAAAAGAAAGAAATACTCCTAAACCTAGAAGGATCTGAAAGCTCTCAAATTTTGACCTAAAATACTTTTGGACTTTGACCTAAAATATGTATACAAAGAGCCCTAAACCTAAAAGGAAATGAAGGTGTTCAAAAATTTTACCTAAAAGTTTTAGAAAGAATTAATGGGGTTAAATTACAGTATTATTTTTCTTTTACAAATCTATAGTTCAAATAAGGTAGAATTTAATATATAAAATTTGGTTGATTGAAGTCCTAAACATTAGGAAAATAATTAATAACTAATCCTAAATATTAGAAAAAATAAATAAATGAATATTTTGTCCAGTATGAATATTATTTTAAAAGGGTAAAAAAAAGCGACCGGTATTTCGCTAAAGACCTACATGCTTTTAATATAATATAGATAGATATAGATATATATAAATAGATTGAAAGAAGTTATAATATTTTAAATTTCAAAAGAGGTCTAATTTTTCCTTAAAAAAATATTTCTATTAGAGTATAATTATAAATATTGAAAAAGAATGGTAAGTATATATGAAATGCCAGAGTTCTTAGTATGATACAAAACTCAAACTGATCTAAGATTATACTTTAGTTTTCTAGATTTTTTTCCCTTTAGCGAAAATCATTCTCCTTATAACTATATTAAATTATTAACGTTTAACTTCACATTCCTTGCTTCAACTAACACTCAAAGATTTCATGAAAGTAACTATGATTTATATTATAACTAGTTAATTAATCCGCGCTTCGCGCGGTCAGACATTTCTTTTCTTTCTGCAAATTTAATTGATAGTTGAGAAATAAAACTTTTATGTACCATAAATAAGAAACAAATATATCATTAAGATATACTTTCCAAAATACATGAACACATGCATGCATACACATATATTCCCCTAAACTAATACTCTACAATATTTTTTTAGTATTTATTACAGAGGTAACAAATTAATCGAAATTAGTATTAAAAACTTGTATGTGCAAGTGAAAAGCAATTCACAAAGAATTGACGTGGACAAGTAAAAAAGAGTTTTACAAATACTTTACATGAGTTGTACCATCGGAATGGTGTTGACTCGACTTTCAATTTACCTTCCTATGCGTCCATGGATAAAATATTTTGTCCTTATTAAGAAATAAAGATAATTCACAACAAAAAAAGTATCATAAAAATGGAGTTCCAATTTGATGGATGCATTCGTCCATTTCCTCCAGTAGATTATTTGTCAAATAATTTTACCCAAAGAAAGTAAATAAAAAGAGAATATTAAATGAAATGCCATAAAAAGAGAACTCTAAAAGAATACATGAATGAATATTAATATATCAAGTAAATAAACAATTGGGGGGAGATGAAAAGTTTGAAACAATAAAAGAGCACATAAATGATCGTTAAAATATATAATAAATAAATAATTATAGAGAAGGAGAAAAGTTGAATAATTGTAGACTTTAAACTTCTAAAAGTTAGATAAGTGAGAAAAATGGGAGGCAAAAGGCAAAAAAAAAAAAAAAAAAAAACGTTATTATGTCACGCAGACATACAGTATGCTGTTTTTGTTTAATTGTGTCAAGAAAGTAATATACATTTACAGGAAAAAACTCATTGAGCAGTCACCCTCTTGCTCTTCCCCTGTTTTCCCTTCCCAATGTATGTCACCTTGTTCATGAAAAGAAATATCACATTTTCTTGTAAGTATTCCAAATTCACATCCAGTCTAAAAGAACAATCACCTAAACACGGATTTCTCTCCTCATTTTTATACTTCCATTTATCTAATAAAAAAAAGAACAATACTTTTTATAATTAAAATTGGACTTTCACAGGCGTGAAACCAAAACGCAACAACTTTACATATTCACAAGAAGATAACTGTCAAATAGTTATACTCAAAGAAAAAATAAAACAAAAATTACATAAAATCTTCCAAAGACAAATGAATATGTGATTTTTCTTCTATTATTAAAGGACTTAAAATTCAAACTCAAAATGAGAAGAGTCTCACGAAGAAGAAGAAGAAAGAGGCAAAATGACTGTTTCCTTATAAGTCACAAAAAGTGTAATTTCACCCTCTACCCCTCCCCCCTCCTCCCCGCTCCATATCAATAACGAACAGGGAAAGATAATCCTATAAATATTACTAAATATTATTAACTTTACCAATATTTCTTTTTTCATATATATGCATAACCATTCGCAGAAGACTAACATAATACGAATACCAAAAGAAGCAAGTGCACGCTAAACCCAGGAAAAAAAGGATATAAACAAATTTTTTTAAACAATTTTTTTTTTTTAAAAAAATGTATGATAAGAAAAAGAAAAATAAGAAAATTTCAAATCCTACACATACAAAATATATATTCAGATCTCTAAAGTATGAGAAAACTTCACATCATACACAATTTTTGGCCGAATATATAGGCAGTATTTGTTGTCGGTTTGCCTTCGAATGTTTGAGCTTCTGTTGTATGATAATCTATCAAACACAAAAGAGCAAAATTAATTGAAACCATCAGTAATAGCAATATCTTAATTACATATAATTATACATCCTAATTTAAAATTTTAAATTAAATAGCAAAAATCTTTACGAAAGATTCTACACTACCGGACATACTGAAAGGGGTGAAATAAATAAGCAAACATATGACATTTGAAAATGATTAAAATTGGGAGATGTGGATATGCTTTTAGATCCTTTTTGTTATAAAATAAAGATTATAAAGTAAAGACAAGTATAGAGAAACTGATATATTATTCAAACTTCAAACTTCTATACATAATGAACTGAATTCTCCTCTATTTATAAAAGAAAGGAAGCTGTTGTGTAAGCTGCTACTGCAAGCTGCTGTGTAAGCTGCTTGTAAGTTGCTGCTCTAAACTGTTGTGCCGGATATAGATAATCTTCTATCATGGGTAATATTTATCCATAACGGAGTACCACGGAGTACCGAAAGGATAAGTTTCTTCAGGAGGCTTATTTTCAATAGAGTACTAAATAGATAAATGTATCTATGGCGGAGTCTCATATGGATAAACTTCTTCAGGAAGCTTATTTACAACAGAGTACTAAATGAACATCCATAATATAATATATTCATAATACTCCCCCTTGGATGTTCATTAAAAGATAATGTGCCTCGTTAAAACCTTACTAGAAAAAATCCCGTGGGAAAAAATCCTAGTGAAGGAAAAAGAGTACACATATTTAGTAATACGCATTGCTAGATGCCTCATTAAAAACCTTATAAGGAAAACCCTGTGGGAAAAAACCTTAATAAGGAAAAAAGAGTACATCGCGTATTTTACTCCCCCTGATGAAAACTTTATTTTAAATATTTAAGTCTCCGCATTCCAATCTTGTATACCATCTTCTCAAAAGTTGAAGTTGGTA
This sequence comes from Nicotiana tomentosiformis, assembly GCF_000390325.3. Lineage (NCBI taxonomy): Eukaryota > Viridiplantae > Streptophyta > Magnoliopsida > Solanales > Solanaceae > Nicotiana > Nicotiana tomentosiformis. The sequence goes on from NC_090819.1 coordinate 39,923,240, forward strand.
AAGATTTGGTGAATAAATCTGCCGGATTGTCACTTGAACGGATTTATTGCACATCAATGTCACCATTTTTCTGAAGATCGTGTATGTAGAATAATTTTAGTGAAATGTGCTTCGTTCTATCTCCTTTTATAAATTCTCCCTTCAATTGGGCTATGCATGCAGCATTGTCTTCGTATAAAATTGTGGGTCTTTTCTCACATTCCAAATCACATTTTTCTCGAATAAAATGAATTATTGATCTCAACCATACGCATTCCCTACTTGCTTCATGAATGGCTATTATTTCAGCATGATTTGAAGAAGTAGCAACAATAGATTGTTTTGTGGAGCGCCATGATATGATAGTACCTCCACATGTAAACACGTACCCGGTCTGAGATCTAGCTTTATGGGGATCAGATAAATAACCTGCATCTGCATAACCAACAAGATCTGCACTATCTTTGTTAGCATAAAACAAACCCATATCAAGAGTTCCCTTTAAATATCGCAATATATGCTTAATCTCGTTCCAATGTCTCCGTGTAGGAGAAGAGCTATATCTTGCTAGTAAATTAACAGAAAATGCTATGTCAGGCCTTGTAGCATTAGCAAGATACATACGTGCACCAATTGCACTAAGATAGGGTGTTTCAGGACCCAGGAGTTCCTCATCCTCTTCTGGAGGTCGGAACGGGTCCTTATTCACTTCAAGTGATCGAACAACCATTAGTGTACTCAATGGGTGCACTTTGTCCATGTAAAAGCATTTTAAGACCCTTTTCTGTATAGGCATATTGATGCATAAAGATCTCATTTGCTAAATATTCAATTTGCAGCCCAAGACAAAGTTTTGTCTTTCCAAGATCTTTCATCTCAAATTCTTTCTTAAGATATTCAATTGCCTTTTGGAGCTCTTCTGGAGTTCCAACGAGATTTATGTCATCAACATAAACAGCAAGTATAATAAATTCTAATGCCATTTTCTTTATAAAAATACATGGACAAATAACATCATTTATGTAACCCTCTTTCAACAAATATTCACTGAGGCGATTATACCACATGCGCCCAGATTGTTTTAAACCGTACAAAGATCTTTGTAATCTGATTGAGTACATTTTTCGAGATTTTGAATATGCTTCAGGCATTTTAAATCCTTCAGGGATTTTCATGTAAATCTCATTATCAAGTGACCCGTACAGATAAGCCGTAACCACATCCATCATATGTATTTCAAGCCTTTCACGTAAGGCTAAACTGATGAGATATCGAAATGTTATAGCATCCATAACGGGTGAATATGTTTCTTCATAATCGACTCCAGGTCGTTGTGAGAATCCTTGTGCGACAAGGCGAGCCTTGTATCTTTCAACTTCATTTTGCTCATTCCTTTTTCGCAAAAAAAACCCATTTATGACCAACTGGTTTTATACCAGCAGGTGTTTGGACTACTGGTCCAAAGACCTCTCTTTTAGCAAGTGCGTTCAATTCTGATTGAATTGCCCCTTACCATTTTGACCAATCAGATCTTTGTTGACATTCTTCGACAGATTGGGGTTCAAAATCCTCACTATCTTGCATAATGTTAAGTGCAATATTATATGCAAAAATATTATCCACCACTATTTCAGATCGATTTAAATTAATCCCATCACCAGTAGAACTTATTAAAAGTTCTTCGCTCACTTGAGTCTCGGGTTTATTGATTTCTTCAGGAATCTCATAACTAATCAGATCTTGGGTCTCTTCAGGAGATCCCTTCATAATATCATTTTGATCATTTGTCGATTTTCTTTTTCTAGGATTTCGATCCTTAGAACCCATAGGCCTACCACGCTTCAGGCGTGCTTTAGGTTCACTGGCTCTCATGCTAATAGATGGTCCTGCTAGGACATCAATTCGGATAGGCACATTCTCTGCAAGGATATGTGACTTAGTTATCCTTTTCAAATCAGTAAATACGTCTGGTATTTGATTTGCTATATTCTATAAATGGATGATCTTCTGGACCTCCTGATTACATATATGGGTACGTGGATCAAAGTGAGATAATGATAAAACTTTTCACACAATTTCTCTTTTGATTTCTTTTTTCTCTCTCCCTAATTGTGGGAAATTTATTTTATCAAATCGACAATATGCAAATCGAGCAGTAAATAAATCTCCAGTCAATGGTTCAAGATAGCGAATAATAGAGGGTGATTAAAACCCAATATATATTCCTAACCTTCTTTGGGGGCCCATCTTACTGCGCTGTGGTGGTGCTACTGGCACATATACAGCATATCCAAAAATTCGTAGATGGGCAATATTTGGTTCATGACCAAAAACTAGTTGTGACGGAGAATATTTATTATAATGTGTTGGTCTGAGACGGATAAGTGATACTGCGTGCAAGATAGCATGGCCCCAAACAGTAGTGGGCAATTTTGTTTTCATAAGTAGTGGTCTTGCTATCAATTGCAGTCGTTTAATAAATGACTCTGCAAGGCCATTTTGAGTATGAACATAAGCTACCGGATGTTCAACTTTTATCCCAACTGATAGACAGTAATCATCAAAAGCTTGAGATGAGAATTTTCCAGCATTATCAAGGCGAATAGACTTTATAGGATAATCTGGGAATTGTGCCCTTAATCGAATTATTTGGGCTAATAACTTTGCAAACGCCAGGTTGCGAGATGATAATAGGCACACATGAGACCATCTTGAAGATGCATCTATTAGGACCATAAAATATCTAAACAACCCACTTGGTGGGTGAATAGGTCCACATATATCCCCATGTATATGTTCTAAGAAGGTAGGGGACTCAATGCCAACCTTCATTGGTGATGGTCTAGTGATCATTTTGCCTTGATAACAAGCATCACAAGAAAATTCATTATTTGTAAGAATCTTCAGGTTCTTTAATGGATGCCCACTCGAATTTTCAGTAATTCGTCTCATCATTATTGATCCAGGATGGCCCAAACGGCCATGCTAAAGCACAAAAGTATTTGAATCAGTAAACTTCTGGTTTACAATAGAGTGTGCTTCAACTATACTAATCTTTGAATAATATAAGCCAGAAGATAAAGTTGGTAACTTTTCTACAATGCATTTCTGGCCAGAAATATTCTTTGTAATACAAAGATATTCCACATTCATTTCATCTATTGTCTCAACATGATACCCATTTCGGCGGATATCTATAAAACTCAACAAGTTTCTTCGGGACTTGGAGGAGTACAATGCATTGTCGATAATAAGTTTTGTTCCCTTAGACAGAAATACAATAGCTCTTCCGGAGCCTTCAATCAAACTTATATTACCAGAAATTGTAGAAATATTTACTTTTCCTTATGCAAATAAGAAAAGTATTTCTGATCTTTGAATATGGCATGCGTTGTTCCACTATCAACTACACAAATATCTTCATGATTGGTCTTTGATCCAAACATAATTTGAGGATTATCCATATTCTTCAAAATGACATAAACAAAATAAATATGATAATAAATATTATAACTTTTATTTATGTACAACAATTACATAACCATACTATCTACTACAAATAACAAAAATTAAAATATTTACATCTCTACAGATTCACTACCGATCACATGACTTGTTTCTCCTTCTGGGAGTGCAAAGTAATCAGCTACATCCAAATGCATGAAGTCTAAATTATCTTCAGAAATAAAATTTGCTTCAGCATTTTTCTCTGTCTTCTTCAGGGAGGCTTGATACAGCTCAACCAGGTGCTTTGGCGTATGACATGTACGTGACCAGTGCCCTTTTCCTCCACATCTATAGCATGCATTTTCTGGCTTTGCTGCTTGCACCGCTTCATGCTTTTGTTCCTTCCTTTTCCACTGCTGGTGGTGAGGAGGGTTCTTTGATGCATTATTATTACCATGATTAGAGTTTCCTCCCCGACCACGGCCATGACCACGACTGGGGCCACGTCCTCTTCCACGTTTAGCTTGGTAGAAGTTCGTCTCATTCACTTCAGGGAATGGACAAGAACCAGTAGGTCGGCTTTCATGGTTTTTCATTAATAGCCCATTATGTTGCTCGGCTACAAGAAGATGTGAGATAAGTTCAGAATACTTTTTGAATCCCATCTCTCGATATTGCTGCTGCAGGAGCATATTCGAGGCATGAAAAGTGGTGAAAGTTTTCTCCAACATATCATGATCAGTAATATTATCACCACATAGTTTCAATTGGGAAATAATTCTGAACATAGCAGAATTATACCCACTGATAGATTTAAAATCTTATAGCCTTAGATGAGTCCAATCATAATGTGCCTGTGGAAGAACGACCATCTTCAGGTGGTCATATCTATCTTTCAAATTACTTCACAGTATGACTGAATCTTTAACAGTAAGATATTCCATTTTCAGGCCCTCATCAAGGTGATGGCGTAAGAATATCATTGCTTTGGCACGGTCTTGGTTTGATGCCTGATTTTTATCTTTGATGGTGTCTGCCAGACCCATCGCATCAAGATGAATTTCGGCATCAAGCACCCCAAGACATGTAGCTTTTGCCCGATATATCCAAGGCTACAAACTCAAGTTTAGAAAGATTTGACATTATTTAGAAAAAGAAAGTTCGTACCTCTGATACTTTCAAAGTATTTTCTCGAGATGGCAGAGTCTCGTGCTGATAACGTGTTATAAAATAAAGATTATAAAGTAAAGACAAGTATAGAGAGAAACTGATATATTATTCAAACTTCAAACTTCTGTACATAATGAACTGAATTCTTCTCTATTTATAGAAGAAAGGAAGCTGCTGTGTAAGCTGCTACTGCAAGCTGCTGTATAAGCTGCTACTGCAAGCTGTTGTGTAAGCTGCTGCTCTAAGCTGCTTGTAAGCTGTTGTGTAAGCTGCTGCTCTAAACTGTTGTGCCAGATATAGATAATCTTCTATCATGGGTAATATTTATCCATAACGGAGTACCACGGAGTACCGAAAGGATAAGCTTCTTCAGGAGGCTTATTTCCAATAGAGTACTAAATAGATAAATGTATTTATGGCGGAATCTCATATGGATAAATTTCTTCAGGAAGCTTATTTACAACGGAGTACTAAATGAACATCCATAATATAATATATTCATAACACTTTTTTTCTTTTCTTCTTTTTTTAAAACATTGTTTTTTGGGTGATGAGACTTTTGGGCTTTATAGTTGATATTTGATAGAAAAATGTATGTGAGGCTTCTGAAGTTCCACCAGAAAGAAACGATTCTTTATTTGGGTTAATTTAACTAAAGGCCATCCAACTTATCTTTTATTTCACAAAAGTCATTTATCTATTTTTCATCACTTAAAAGTCACTTAACTTTACATTTATAACTTAAAGTCATTCTAGTTCAAAACCTATAAGATATTCAATAAAAAATATGATATGGCATTACATTTAATTAAAGAATCTAACAATAATGCCACATAAGCTTAAATAGACCATATCTAAGTCGCCATTTGATTGAAACAAGTTCCGTGCTGCTCACCACTCCTCGAGGCCAAGGACGGGGTCCCATTTCTTCCTCATCCCGATTTCGGCCGGTTTTTTGAATATTAGTTTTAATTTATTTTATATGAAAAACCGACCGATTTCGGTCGGTTTCTTAAAAAATAAATTTCACGTGATTCTAAAATAGTTTCCCGCATTTTTGCACCAAAAAACCGACCGAAGTCCGTCGGTTTTGTAAAAAAATAAAAAATAAAATATTTTGGAAAACCGACCGACTTCAGTCGGGTTTTTTGGGCGTATTTTTGAACTACCGAAGTCGGTCGGTTGGCCGCGGTCGGTTTTGGCCGAATTTTTAGTAGTGAACTTCTACTATGCAATTTCATTGTTGGTGTTTCTTATCAATATTTTGACTTTAATGGAATAGTAATTTGTGAAAATAGGTTTTTATTAACTTGTTGTTCTTGTCTGTTAATGGTACATTTATATGTTATGTGAGATTGAAGTCCGTCGATTTTCTAATTTTTTTTACTAAACTGACCGAATTTGGCGCAAAAATGCGAGAAACTATTTTAGAATCCCGCGATTTTTTTTTTTAAGAAACCGACCGAAATCGGTCGGTTTTTCATATAAAATAAATTAAAACTAATATTAAAAACACCGACCAAAATCGGGATGAGGAAGAAATGGATCTAACTTAGATATGGTCTATTTAAGCTTATGTGACATTATTGTTAGATTTTTTAATTAAATGTAATGCTGTGTCATATTTTTTATTGGATATTTTATAGGTTTTGAACTAGAATGACTTTTAAGTTATAAAGGTAAAGTTGGGTAACTTTCAAGTGATAAAAAATAGATAAATAATTTTTGTGAAATAAATAATAAATTGGATGAGCATGTGTGAAATTAAACCTTCTTTATTTACGAGGCGTTTCAATTTTGAATGGGTGGAAACGGTTGTTCACTTGATAATGAATTGTGGCATTTATACATTAAATTGGACATAAAGAATAAGAGAAAAAGGGCAAAAAATCAAGATAAAGGATAAATATGAATGCTGGGCAATGAGATGCGACACATCATTCTTTTTTTGCTCAGATATAGATATAGATATTAAAATTTTTTACTTACCAAATAAATAAATTTCAGGAACGTTTGTGCATAAAAATGTTTGACGGGAAATTATTTTCCATAGCTCAGTCTCTGTCTTGGTTGTATTCGGACCCAAAACCTGCTTTTTATTTCGTTTCCTGAATAGTAGTAGTTAAAAGCAAAATCCAAGAGTGAGAACAAGAAGAAAACCGTCCACTCGAATTTCAACTGAGAAGAAAAGGATGCTGCGAGCTCCGACTCCAACCAGTCATTCAAATCAAGCCAGACCAGAAATGGAGCAGCCGCCGCCCCCGCCCCCGCCCCCGCCCCAGTTGAGGTCTTCTTCTTCTTCCTCAGTTTTCAGAAGCCACCATCATCAGTTTCATCCTTCTCGACCCGCCATCCTTGATCTCTTTAACCTCTACTTAGGACTGGTAATCTATCTTTAATTTCATATTTGCCCCTTTTTTGAAAAAAAATCCCCCCCAAATTTAATCACTATTCCATTCTTGAAGTTTTTGTTTCGTTGCAAAGTTTATTTTCTTTTTCAATGTTCTTTCGCAGAAAAATTCTGGGCAAAAATCAGATGATTCTATTAGAGAACCTCCGTAAGTGTTGTCTTTTCTTTCTGACATGTATAATTTGGCTGTAGTTTGAAGCACTATCTTGCGCATGAATTAAATATTTTTCATTGTTTATGACTTTTATAAGCTTAACAGCTTAACTATATACATCTGTCTCCAAATTTGTTAAGATCGAAGATAAAGAAGACACAAATTTAACGTGGTTCGGTCAAGGTGAGCTACGTCCACAAGCGGAGAGTAACAATTTTATTATACCAACAAGAGTACAAAAGAGAGTACAAAATTAGAGTAAATACTCTAATTAGTCCCAAATACCCCAAGAGAATAACCTCACAAGATCACTCCAAAGAAAGGATTCACACAAGTGTTTTCCAACACTCACTCTCTTACAAAATACTCTATAATGAAATAAAGGAGGAGAAAGAAAGGCAAGAGTGAAAAGCACTTGAATTGATGTGTTTTCAAATGAGGAGAAACTCCTCTATTTATAGCAAGAAATCCTTGGCCTAATAATAGATATTATGTCATGGCAAATGTCATGATCCACAAATTTGTTATAATGGATATTATGTCACGACAAATGTTATGAACCACAAATTTGTTATAATTGATATTATGTCATGGCAAATGTCATGAAAATTTGGCCATATTACAAATCTCCACCTTGGCCTAATTTCGGCTTATATATAGTAAATTTGCTCCACCTTCCCCGCAAAAACCCCAATGGGCAAAATCATTCTTCATAAATGCCAATCAAGTTCAGGCAAAGCTTGAACTTGGACACTGGAAGAGGTTTTGTGAACATGTCAGCAGGATTGTCTCTAGTGTTGATCTTCTGAACATAGACTTTTTTTTCAGCAATGGTTTCTCGGATGAAATGATACTTTATATCAATGTGCTTCGTCCTCTCATGATACATTTGATCTTTAGTCAAGTGAATGACACTTTGACTATCACAGAAAATGGTAATACCACCTTGGTGTAAACTGAGTTCCGCAAATAGACCCTTCAACCATAAAGCTTCTTTGATCGCCTCGGTCACTGCCATATATTCTGCTTCGGTAGTAGATAAAGCTACTACATGTTGTAATGTAGCTTTCCAACTAATAGCGCAACCCCCGATGCAAAATACATAGCCTGTCAGTGATCTTCTTTTGTCAAGATCACCTGCATAATCTGAGTCTACAAAACCAACCAAAGTGTTAGTATTTCTCCCAAACTCCAAACATGTGTTTGAAGTACCTCGCAAGTATCTGAGAATCCATTTCACAGCATGCCAACGTGCTTTACCAGGGCAAGCCATATACCGGCTTACCACGCTCACTGCTTGTGAAATGTCTGGACGTGTACAAACCATTGCATACATAATAGTGCCGACTGCACTGGAATAAGGAACCTGTGCCATGTACCTCTCTTCTTCCTCTGATTGCGGGAGCAGCTGATAACTTAAAATGAGCAGCAAGAGGGGTACTAACTGGTTTAGCATCTTTTATGCCAAACCTCTCCAAGACTTTCTCCAAGTACTTCTTCTGGGTCAGAAATAGCTTGTTGGCTTTTCGATCTCTTTTGATCTACATGCCAAGGATTTTCTTAGCTGCTCCCAAATCTTTCATCTCAAATTCACTTTTCAGCTGACTTTTCAAATTGTGAATTTCTGTTAAATCCTTAGCAGCAATGAGCATGTCATCAACATATAATAATAGGTACACAAATGAACCATCATTTAACTTCCGAAAGTAAACACAACTATCATACATGCTCCTCGAATAACCATGACCCAACATAAAGGAATCAAACCTTTTATACCATTCTCTTGGAGACTGCTTTAATTCGTGCAAGGATTTCTTCAACAAGCAAACATGATCTTCTTTTCCTTCAATTTCAAATCCTTCGGGTTGATGCATGTATATTTGTTCCTCAAGTTCGCCATGTAAGAAAGCTGTCTTAACATCAAGTTGTTCTAATTCCAAATCATACATGACAATGAAGGCAAGCAAGACACGAATAGAGCTATGTTTAACAACAGGTGGGAAAATATCATTAAAACAGTGTTTAAAAAAGCGCCCGCTTCCTCGCTTTAAGCGAGAAGCGAGGCGAAGCGTGAAGGGCAGCGCTTCAGCAAAGTAAAAGCGACCGCTTCTCTGTAAAAAGCGAGAAGCGGGGAAAGCGAAGCGAAGCGAAGAAGCGTCTGCTTCTCTGCTTTAAAATACCCAACCCGTTTTAAACACTGGTCTGGACTTCTTCAACAACAGCGACTAGGGTTCAACTTCCAACAACATCAACTTTTCTTATTCATCTACTTCTGATTTCCGAAAGAATCTCAAAGCATCAACTAGGGTTGTTTCTTCTTCAACTTCAAGTTCAAGACTTCAACAGGTATGTTCTGAATTTCTGATTTTCATTCTTCTTCTTCTTCTTCTTTTTCTTTTTCTTTCTAAACGTCCAAAAAGCGGCGAAAAGCTGGCGAATTTTTTCTAGAAAATTACTGCCCAATTTTTTCAGTTTTTGACGGAGAATTCCTCTAATTTTTTATATCCTTTATTCTTAGTTCTTATTGCCTTTCTTATGTGTTATGTTGTTGTTCTTTTAATGACGCCAAAAGAAGATAGGAAAGACCCGGCTTGGGCTTACTCTGAAAGAGTTTGCGAGACCAACAAGATGGCAATTAGATGTCTTTTTTATGACAAGATTTCAAATGGGGGAATCTATCGTCAAAAAGCGCATCTAATCGGTGGGGATCCAAATGTCGCATCTTGTCCTAAAGTTTCGTCGCATGTGAAGGAAGATTTGAAAGCATTCCTTAAAAAAAAAAAGAGAGTTAAAGACTCAAATGATTCATGAACAAGAACTGTATAATCTTGATGACGATGATGAAACTGAAGAAGGTGACGATGCTTCGTCGCTTCCACCAAAATCACAAAAGCGGGGAAGGATGCAACCAATGTCTTCTAGTTGTGGATCTACTGGCAAGACCAAAGGTCCTATGGATTGTTACTTCCCGTAAAAATCTGGAGATAAGGAAGCACAAAGTGGTAATCCTCAAATTGATGCCAAAGCGATTTTGAGGGATCGTGCAGTTACAATGTTTGCGCGATGGATGTATGATGCAGGTCTTCCTTTTAATTGTGTTAATTATACTGACACTTTTTCTACTTTTATTGAGGCCGTAGGCCAATATGGTCCTAGAATGAAGCCTCCAACTTATCATAAAGTTAGAGTGTCATATCTAAAAAAAGAGGTGGCAGAGGTGAGCAAAATCGTGGAGGAGAACAAAGTAGAATGGAACAAGTTTGGTTGTTCCATTATGATGGATAAGTGGACGGCGAGAAATGGAAAAATGATCATCAATATCTTGGTGAATTCTCCTAAGGGAAGCCTGTTTCTTGAGTCCGTTGATGCAAGCGACTCTTCGACTGATTCAACCAAAATGTACTCCTTGTTCAAGAGTACAATTGACTCGAGCAGAAAATGTTGTTCAAGTTGTCACGGACAACGCCGGTGAAAATGTTAAAGCTGGTGATTTGATGTCTGCTGGGTAACCGCATATTTATTGGACTCCGTGTGCAGCACATTCCATTAATTTGATCTTCGGTGACATTTTCAAGGAAAGACCCTTCAATTCAGTCTTTAATCAGGCAATTAGAGCGCATTCCTATATTGTTCAAAGGCCTTTGTTATTGAATATGATGAAGAGATTCACTAAACAAAGAAGCTTGGTGAAACCTGCAAAGACAAGATTTGCTACTGCTTTGTTGACTTTGCATAGGATGTATGAGTAAAAAAGCAATTTGAAAAAGTTGTTTGTTTCAGATGAGTACACTAACAGTGCCTATGGAAGGGAAGCTCGAGGGAGAGAATCTGCAGATGTTATACTTTCTCCTTCATTCTGGAACAATGTGGTTCATGCATTGAAGATTGGTGGTCCTTTAGTTAAAGTGTTTCGTTTGGTGGATGGGGAGCAAAGGCCACCAATGGGCTACCTGTACGAAGCAATGGATAGGGCAAAAGAGGCTATTCAAGCCTCTTTTAGTGATCAAAGAAAATACAAAAGAGTCTTTGAGATCATAGATAAAAGGTGGGATAGTAAGCTTCATAGCCCTTTGCATGCAGCTGGACTTGTTTTGAACCCGGAACTGTTTTATGACAATGAAGAGAGGATTCTAGGAGATGAACCTTTGTGGAATGGATACTATGAATGTATTGAGAAGTTGATACCTGAAGAATCAGTGCAAGATAAAATAACAGAGCAATTTAGTATTTATAGGAATGCTGAGCAACCTTTTGGAAAAAATATGGCGATTAGACAAAGAAAGACAGAAGTCACCAGGTGAGCGAGTGTTTATATGTTGTTTTATAGTTAATAAGTTATTTCTTTATCAATATTATGTTTTGAAAATTTGTTCTACTTCTACAGTTGAATGGTGGAAGCAATATGGCCATTCCACTCCAGATTTACAAAAGTTTGCCATCAAGGTTCTAAGTCTAACATGTAGCTCATCCGGGTGTGAAAGGAATTGAAGCGTGTTTGAACATGTAAGAACTAAGAAGAAAGATTTAGTATATTGAGATAATTAAATTATATCTCAATTGTCCTAATCTTACTAATTACTTATTATTTGCAGATTCATACCAAAAAGAGGAACAAACTAACCTTGAAGCGTCTCAATGATCTAGTATTCATTAAGTACAATAGAACATTGAGGCGTCGTTACATCGCTCGCAATGTAATTGATCAAATTAGTTTGGACAACATCGATGATGCTAATGAATGGCTAACTGGAGTCCCGGAAGATCATGCAGATGAAGAGGTATTTGAGGAAACTTCTGATTTCACTTGGGGTGATGCTGCGGAGGCGCGTGGAATTGGGGAGAGGATTTATGGTTTGAGGGGGAGTACCTCAACTTCACAGAGGAAGGGAAAAAAGGCAGCTACTTTGTCCCTAGTTGATGAAGAAGAAGAAGTTGAAGAAGATGACGAGCAATATAATAATGATAGTGGAATACAAGAATTTGACAATCTTGTAGAAGAATAGGATGCTCATTTTGTTCTTTAATTGATGCTATTATTTAGTTTTTACATTGAAGTATTGAACATTTGCTTACAATTACATGTGTTGTCTATGCAGTATTTATTTTAATTTTTTTTTTAAAATTGCGCTTCACTTCAAAAAAGCGAGCGCTTCGCTTCTCGCTTCTCGCTTTAAGCGAAATGGGGGTTGTTACCTTTTCTCGCTTCAAGGAAAATGTACTTTTTAGCCCTTAGCTCTAATTTTCCATCATTTACATGCATGTATGCAGGGCAACCAAATATCTTTAAATCAAAATAATTAGCAGGAGTACCTGACCACATTTCCTCTCGAGTTTTAAAGTTCAAAGGTGCAGAAGGAGCTCGGTTGACAATATAACAAGCTGTAGAGATAGCTTCTGCCCAAAAGGCGTTTGTCAACCCAGCATTTGAAATCATGCAACGAGCCACTTTTCAAAAGAGTTCTATTCATCCTTTCTGCCACACCATTTTGCTGAGGTGTCATTCTCACAGTACGATGTCGAGCAATTCCTTCATTCTTGCAAAATTCGTTGAATTCATCATTACAAAATTCCAAGCCATTATCTGTTCTAAGCCGCTTAACCTGTTTTCCTGTTTGCTTCTCAATCAAAACTTTCCATTGTTTGAAATTTAAGAAAACATTACTTTTATTTTTCAGGAAATAAACCCAAACTTTCCTTGAATAATCATCAATGAAAGTTAACATATACCTGGCACCACCTCTTGATGGGGTACCTGAAGGACCCCAAAGATCTGAATGAATGTAATCCAAAGTACCTTTTGTTCTATGAATCGCTGGAGATTTGAAGCTGACTGTTTTCTGCTTCCCGAACACACAATGTTCACAGAACTCCATATTTCCGGTACTTTGGCCACATAAGAGACCTCTTTTACTGAGAATGGAAAGACCTTTTTCACTCATATGCCCCAATCACATATGCCACAATTTGGTGATGTCAGAATCTGATTTATCTGATATTGAAACTGCAGCAGCACCTGTAACAATATATATACCATAGTATACAACGTACCAGATCTGCGTGCCTTCATGATCACAAGAGCACCATGAGAAATTTTCAGAACTCCACCTTCACCTATGTACTTGCACCCAAGAAATTCTAGAGTGCCCAAAGAGATGAAATTTTTCTTCAAGTCAGGAACATGTCTAACATCGGTGAGAGTTCTCACCACACCATCGTGCATTTTGTTTCGGACTGTACCTTTTCCAATAACTTTGCAGGCAGCATTGTTGCCCATCAAGACAACTCCACCTCTAATAGATTCATATGTGGTAAATAAATCCCGACTGGGACACATATGATAAGAACAACCCGAATCTAAAATCCACTTATTGTTAGATTTGAAACTATTATTAGTTGCTAAAAAATAGTTCCCTCAGTCTCATCAGCAGCTACACTTGCTTCGGCAGTGTCAGTATTTTTGTGCTCATTTTTGTTTTCTGTATGCTTTTCTTTGTTTTTCAATTTAAAGCATTCAGAAATAATGTTATCTTTCTTATGACAATATTTGCACATGACATTTCTGTATCTGTATTTTGACCTTGATTTAGGTTTCTCACTATTTAAATCTTTCTTATTGGATCTACCTCTTATGAATATGCCTTCCCCTTGGTTCCCACTAGTTTTCCTAGTAATATCTCTATCTATTTGTTCTTTTAATTTCAAAATAGATTTGATATCTTTATAAGAGATATTATCCTTTCCATAAAGCATAGTATCTCTTATATGTTTAAACGACTGGGTAAAGAAACAAGCAATAACACAGCTTGATCCTCATCTTTGATTTCAGCATCTATGTTACTTAAATTCATAAGAAGAGAATCAAAAGTATCAAGATGTGTAAGTATAGAGGTACCTTCAGCCATACGAAAAGTGTAGAGTTTTTGCTTTAGGTAAAGCCTGTTTTCTACTGTTCTTTTCATATATAGGGTTTTAAGCTTTTCCCATATGCCTTTGGCTGAGCTTTCTGCTGCAACTTCACGCAAAACCTCATTTGAAAGATTTAAAATAATACCTGCTTTTGCCTTTTTGTCTATGACGGCAAACTCCTCGTCCGTCATTTTATCCGGCATCTTCTCCTTTCCTTGCAGTGCCAAATCTAAGCCATCCTGAATTAGGATAGCTTCCATCTTTAATTGCCACATTCCGAAGTTTGCACTTCGGTCAAATTTCTCAACATAAGACTTTGTTAGAGTCATTTTGGATTTTTAAACTAACCCGGTTAGATCTGGCTCTGATACCAATTTGTTAAGATCGGGTTACCGGGTAGTGCGGAATTTAGCCAAACAACGTTATAATGACAATAACAAAGACAATGTAAGTTGATAATAACGGCAATTAAAGAAGATAAAGAAGACACAAATTTAACGTGGTTCGGTCAAGGTGACCTACGTCCACAAGCGGAGAGGAGCAATTTTATTATACCAACAAGAGTACAAAAGAGAGTACAAAATTAGAGTAAATACTCTAATTAGTCCCAAATACCCCAAGAGAATAACCTCACAAGATCACTCCAAAGAAAGGGTTCACACAAGTGTTTCCCAACACTCACTCTCTTACAAAATACTCTATAACGAAATAAAGGAGGAGAAAGAAAGACAAGAGTGAAAAGCTCTTGAATTGGTGTGTTTTCAAATGAGGAGAAACTCCTCTATTTATAGCAAGAAATCCTTGGTCTAATAATGGATATTATGCCATGGCAAATGTCATGATCCACAAAATTGTTATAATGGATATTATGTCATGGCAAATGTCATGAATCACAAATTTGTTATAATGGATATTATGTCATGGCAAATGTCATGAAAATTTGGCCATATTACAAAATTATTTTAGGTAAAGTCAAGGAGTGGTGGGGGTGGGGGGAAAGTCTAATTACCACAGCTATTTAAATGAAAAAACATGAAAAAGTTAGCTTATTTGATGCCGGTTATGAATTGGGGTTTGTTGGACTTGGTCCTCCATATATTCGGCATCTAATGCACCAAACGTTTTATTTATTATCTTCCAGTCATATTTCATGTTACTGATTCATGAACACAGCAAAGAGGAATTGGAGGTGAGACTGAAGACAAGGCAACATTAAGGTTTACCTTTTGGAGTTGCACAAGGGCTTTACTTATTATCAGAGAAGAATAGGTTTATTATACTTGCAATCAACATCATTTCTTGCTTCTACTTAAGAAGAGCACAAAAAGAAATTGAGATTTTTGGTTTTTATGCATCTATGTTCCAGGATAAACTAAACAGAACGGGTTCTAACCTTACGTTTTGGGAATTTGAAAATTCTAGTTAACTCTTTCTTTTTCTTGTATGGGTATTGGGTGGGGGGACTGAATCCCATATGTACCTACCATTCTGTTTTCATGGCAAGAGTACACAACAATATTTTTATTTCAGATGGTAAATCTTAGAAGCAAGTACAGATACTTAAATCAATAAATCTGGTAAAATCAGCAGGTGAGATTAAAATGTTGCTCCAAAAGTGAAAGAAGCAGAAGTCTTCTTACATGAGGAGTTGAGTGCTTAGATGATTTGCTCATGTTTCTTCTCATTGGATCTGACATTAAGCAATCATATATGTGGAACTTGAAGTTTCTTTTAAGCATGAAAAGATATGATTTTTTTTAAATTTTGTGAAATAAGATGTGATGACTATAGGCTTATGAAGTTATGTTTTGTTGCACTTGGTAACTGGCATAGTGTGATCTTCAATTATGCTTCTCTTCTCTTTTCAACTTCCGAACTAGTGCATATTTGCTCTATGATGCCAAAAGTTTTACAATTGATTGCACTGATTAAAAAAGAAACAAAGTCTTATGATTGATTGCTGATGCAAGAGATATACAGGAATAAGACACAGAAGCGAGTAACTGCTCTTAACAGAGAGCTTCCTCCACGAAATGAGCAATTTGTCTTAGATTTTGGACAGCTTCAGAGCCAATTTGCTGTAAGTTTTTTCACTTGGAAAATAATTGCTCTGTTGGATCCTTGCGTCTTTTATCTTCTATTTGTTACATCTGATAAAATCTTGTAATACATGCTTGTTCTTGTGTCTTACATATTATCCCAGGATCAGGAACAACTACGTGCAGTGGCAGAATCTGTTCTTATTTCTCTGGTTATTCAGTGCAGCAGTCACGCACCTCATGCAGAATTTCTTCTCTTCGCCATATGCAGTTTGTCTAGTATAGGATACATAAACTGGGATACGTTCTTGCCTTCTCTTCTTTCCTCAGTTTCATCTACGGAGATATCCGCAAGTCAGGGCAATCAGCTATCTGGTGCGGTCTCTTCTGCTAATTTAACACAGTCTGGATTGCTGCCATCTTCCACCGCAGTAGCGAGTACCTCTAATTTTCATTCATCAAATCCTGCATCTCCTTTGCCTACTGTCCATGGTATTGGGTCCCCTGTTCAGTCCACAGCTGAACCATCATCTTCTGCTGCTTTGTCTCCCATGAAGTCTTCTGATGTTAATGGCACTAGCCAACAGTCCATCGCAAAAGTGAATTTATTGACAAGGGATAATGCTGCAAGCAGTCTGCGTCAAATATGTTGCAAAATTATTTTAACTGGTCTAGATTCTAGTCTTAAGCCAGGAACACATGCCGAAGTTTTCCACCATATGTTGAACTGGTTGATTAATTGGGACCAAAAGTTACATGGTGTTGATGAATTTGATAGTGCGAAATATTGGAAACCAGATAAGGCTCTAATTGAGTGGCTACACAGCTGTTTAGATGTTATTTGGTTGCTGGTAGAGAATGATAAATGCCACATACCATTTTATGAACTTCTCCGGAGTGGGTTGCAGTTTTTAGAAAACATACCAGATGATGAAGCTCTGTTCACTCTTATTTTGGAGATCCATCGGAGGCGAGATATGATGGCTATGCATATGCAAATGTTGGATCAACACCTTCACTGCCCTACATTTGGGACCCCTCGACTTCTGCCTCAAGCCACTGCAAGTTCGTCCGGTGAAGCAGTTGCTAACATGAGATATTCACCAATTACATATCCTAGTGTGCTTGGGGAACCACTGCATGGAGAGGTGTGTATATGTGATATCTTATTAGAAACATGTTAAAATATTGTGTAGAAGCTTACTGATAAAAATATGTAAATAGTAAAAAAGAAATGTTAATAGGGAATCTGTTTGCTTGAGAATGAAGGAGCAGTTGAGACATCTTCCAGACAGAGAGACATTTTAGCATCAATTTTTAGCTGTCCTCTTATAGCCTGGTTGGCCAAGCTTCTAAAATCAGCTTATTTTGAGAAGTGCTTTTCTCAAAAGTACTTTTCAAAAAAGTGCTTTTGGTGAGAAGCAGTTTGTGTTTGACTAATTAATTTGAAAAGCACTTTTGAGTAGTAATTAGTGTTTGGCCAAGCTTTTGAAAAATGCTTGTAAGTGTATTTTTCTCAAAAGTGCTTCTCAGAAAAGTGCTTTTGGAGAAAAACTACTTTTTTCTGCTCTCTTCAAAAGCACCTTTTTTTCATCTAAAAGCTTGGCCAAACACCTCAATTTTTGGCCAAAAGCACTTTTGGCCAAAAAAGCACTTTTGGCCCCCAAAAAAACTTGGCCAAACAGGCTATTAGTCTCCTTAACATCAACAATAATATATGTTCGATCTGTGATAGAAAATTCATATACAACTTTGTTTTCTGCCCGTCTTTAGTCGAAGAAGGATAGTAGTATTCTAATGTGCTTCAATTATTTTTGACTAAATGATTTTGGTCCCTATCTATATTATATTAAAAGCACGAAGCCCCTTAGCGAAATGTCGTTCGTCTTTTTACCCTCTAAAAATGAATTTCACACTAGACAAATTGTAATTTAATTATTTTTCCTATATTAAGGAATTGAAAATCAACTAAACTTGCCTTATATATTTTTCCCTTAGTTGAATTATATATCATAACTATAATATACAATCTTAACTATCCTATATTACGTGAATAAAATTATACAATATTTAGGACTCTCTAATATTTAATGTAACGTGAATCCTTGCGGCTCATTCAAATAGGACTCTGAGTTCAACCTTTTAGGTATTTGGAATATATTTATGTCTTATAGGCACTATCAACTAAAAATTTGGTTATTAAATATTTTTTATTTAAACTGTGTAGAAAAACATAATATTAATTTAAGACTGTAAAATTAACTAAAATTTCACTTCACATAAATTTCCCTATTTAGATCCCGTTAATATTAAAGTTTGAATTGAATTATAAGATTCTTTTATTGTTCAAAATGTCACTATTCTTTTTCCATCAGATTTGCTCTGCTTTGAAGCTACAAAAAGAGAGGCACACATAAGCTATAACTCAAAAGTAAAAATACTCATTATATTTGGCAAAATTAAAAGGAATATCGAATTATTAATATAATTTTCTCCTAAAATTTTTAATAATAAAGTCAACAAATTTCACATTGGATAAAATTATTATTTAATTATTATTCTAATATTTAGAATTTTCAAATCTGCTAAAATTTTGAATATTAACTTTGTTTCTTATTTAAACTTTGTAAGAAATCATAATATTTAGACTTCAAAATCAATTAAATTTTACCATTTATAAATGTCCTTATTTAAAGCCAGTTAGTATTAAAGTAGAATTAAACTATAAGATTCTTTTATTATCAAAACGTTAAAAATTAAGAACTCATATTTGCATAATTCTTTAGTCATATTTGCACTACTTTGAAGCTACTAAAAAATAGGCACACATAAATTCTAACTCAAAAGTAAACACGCTAATTAATTTTCTTTGTTCGTCAATTGTAATTTTTTCTTGAAGTTTTAAATAATATTAAAGTTAATTTATTTAGCGACGAATTTGTCAAAGTATTTTCTTATGTGTTATACTTAAAATGTCGGACCTTTGGAAAAAAATCTTAAAACTTCAAGGTTGTATGTTATGTTGAAACTAAAAAGAAAGTATGATAATTTATGAAACTGAACTGATAGTATTATGAAGTTGGAACAAAGTTTAAGGTGAATATATTAAATGATAATTGAAGACTTTTATGAGATAGAGTTTCTTCGAACCGAGTTAGCTATATAGAATCAACATTCATCAATTTCAGGAGCTTATACATTTTTTAAATAATTGAAACATAAATTTTATGTAAATTATTACTCATAGAGACGAGGTATAACTTTCACAATGGACAAAATTGTAATTTAAGTTGCTTTTCTAATATTTCGGACTTTGTATTTATTAAAATTTTACATTTTAAATCTTTCATTATTAAACTAGGCAAGAAATCCTAATATCTAGTAATTTAAAATCGATTGACATTTTACCTTATATAAATTATACTAATTGAAAATAAAACCTTTGTGCCATACTCATAAAATCAAGATAGCAACGGTTTTATACGTGCCTTCAATGTCTAAATTAAAATTGTTCAATTCAAAATAACTAAATGTATACTTTAAATTCTTATTTTAATCATACAAAATAATTAATTCATGTTCAATTAAGTACCCAAAACATTTAATAGCATATATAATCATACTAAACAGCACAAGCCTAAATCTATATTGTTAAAGCTTGAAGTTTTTTTAAAACTATATTTTTCTTATAAAAAATTACTCATTGAGATGGGAAACACGCGCAACACGCGTACACTAAATCTAGTGATATCAAAAAGAAATTCTAGAACATCACTGTAGTGCTTTATTACTGAAGCTTATTATGTATACCAACTTGATACATCTTCCAACCTTAGCTTTGGTTAAATTAGTCATGGACCTGTTACTTATCAAAAGATAAAAAAAATGATGGAACTGTTATGGAGGAGTGCAGAAGGGTGGCAAACTTGATTGCTCTTTGATCAATTACTTTTGACATTTAATTGCTTTTTCCAGCAAGACTTGGGCAGTTTGGAATATTAGGATATGATTTCTAGTGACTAGTGCTGAGACCATAGTGAGTGGCGGTGTTAAAAGGCGATAAGTGCTGAGACTATAGTGAGTGACTAGTGCTGAGACCATGGGCTGGCGTTGCTGATCTGTTCTATAGTGGCCTATGTCTAATGCCGGTTTTATGTGGTTGGCTATAAATATTACCACATTCACTGGCCATTTCTGATTCTTTAGTTGATTGAGTAGAGTCTCTTGTTACCTAGTCCTCTTTAGTTGAATGGGTGGTTTCTCTCCTTACCTAGTTCAATGGTTCTGTATAGAACTTCATGTGATTACTTCCTGTAATTTATTGTTTCTCAACCTTACTAACTCCTATTAAACCTGATAAATTTACTGAATTTGACCCTTACTAACTTCTATTAAATGTGATGAATGGTGGCTCTAACCAAGCAGTCAAAGGAGATCTAATGGTCCTATCTTCAGCTCCTGGATGCCTTAGTTATTGTTCCCATTTTTTGATGATTCTTTCACGAATTTGATACTTGCTTTAAGTTTTAAGTTTTTTTTTGGATGAAAATTAACATGATCAATTCATTTGGTATAGTTATAAATGTAGACGGAGCTATTCTAGTTCTAGATAGATTGGCTAGTCGGTTATAGTATTCATGGCCTGATGATTGCCAACTTAGAAGTTCTAAGGACAATTCCTTATTCCGTAGCTGATGCCTGATGGTATCTTGTTGAATATTTGAGAAGCTTTTAGATGCATACAGAGATCTGCTCTATATTTAGGGCCTTACTTGGTTGACTCAGTCTTTGTTTCTCTGTTAATGCTCTCTACTATTTAACCTTGTTTCATATTCCTAGTGGTATACCTTCCTGGCCAATTAAGAATTCTTTGAGCAATCCTTGCTTTGGTACTTCTGGCGATACTATTGTTGTACGTATCAGGAAGTGTTTAGATCATAAGATTTTCACAATAAGGGGCCTTTTTTTGTTAGTTACGTTTGTTGTCCATCTCAAGTTATCTACTATTAATCCTTTAGTTCATAAGAGTTGTTGGCGTTGCATGAGGGATTCTCTTTTGCAAGGCATGGATGAGGTACAGGAGACCATATTGCAAACAAAAAGTTTTTGCTTGCAAATCTAAAGAAGGGACAAGGTTTTTTATTTTTTTTGGGATGGGGAGGATTTGAGTCCCTATGAATCAAAAATTCAGAAAACACACTCATTGTGTGGGAACTGGTTGTACTGTTGGCTTTGGGAGTCGGAATATTATCATTATTATTATTATTACTGCTACTACTTTTTCTTGATACCGGTGGTGTCCAAGCCAACTTGGACGCACTTCCATTTTTTCATCTAGTGGTACCTGCTATCTCCCCACATGCAGAGGTAAAGGGTAACTTTTCCCACCAAGGCTTAGACAGACTTGGAAGAAATCACCAAGTGTTTTTGATTCGAATTGTGGTCTCCCATTTTTTTTTTTCATTTCACTTTATTGACCACTAGGCCACACCCTTGGGTGCCTTTTTGGAGTCAGATAATCTGTGGCTTAGGGTAATGAAAAGATAGTACTGGCAGCAACCAAGTGAAGTGTATGCTATAGCTATTGTCACCCATTCAAGTCCTTGCAAATCACATTTACATTTTCCTCATAATCTTTAGGACGGGGGTTCTAGGTGATAGTGATACACAAAAATCAAGTACAACTCTTTATCTTATACACTTAATTGAATCAGATTGTTAAGTCATATTGGAGGCATATTCATGTATGCTGAGCTACTTATCTCAGTCAGAAGTGCTGCATCGGAAACGATGTTTGACCAAGAGATGAAATATGTAACTCGAGCTCCAAGGCCAGTTTCAATCTGCATGAAACAACTATAGCACATATTGCCTGTATCAGTTTTCTCTATTTGTTTGTGCTAATGTTTATCTGTATGCCGCCAGACCTTTATGTATCTTACATCGACCAGTGGTTATATCTTGAGGATATTCTGACACTTGTGCAAAAGCTGATCTATAATGCCTCTTAGTTAAAGAATCTTTGTGATGTGTAAACTTACTTGCATTTATTTGGAAATAGGATCTTGCAGCATCCATTCAAAAAGGGAGTCTGGATTGGGAGCGAGCTTTGCGTATTCTAAAGCATGCTCTTCGTAACAGTCCATCACCAGACTGGTGGAGGCGTGTGCTTCTCGTGGCTCCCTGTCACAGGCTTCATGCCCAGGCTCCAACTCCGGGTGCCGTTTTTACATCAGAAATGGTTTGCGAAGCAGCGATTGAAAGAATTGTTGAATTATTGAAGTTGACTAATTCAGGCAACATTTTCAAACTTCAAACTCTGCCTGAGATTGTGTTAGCAATTGCCAATTTGTACATTACTCTGTTTTTCCCCTTCTCTTTCTTATGATGTTATTATCAGTATTACTAGTTGGCTAGAGTATTGTCAACAGGATTCTTACCTTCTATATCCTGATTAAAAGAGTTGTAATATTTATTGTCTTGTGCAAGTAAATCATGTTAATCTGATAGAGAACAAAAAGTACTGCTTTCCACAGTTGATTCAGAAAGGTCTAAATCCAAGGGCATGGCATAAAGCAAAGTGCTTGAAAGAAAAGTACAAGAAGACCTGAAAGTGTTTTTCAAAATAGTTGTGCTATATGGGTTTATCTTGTCTAACTTTGACAATTAAATGTGCTGCTTGGTGTTTGCTATGGGTGAGAAGTGAGAACTGTTCTCTTGGATGTGTGCCTCTAAGGAAAAGTCCTCTTGCATATTTGGTCACATAATATGTCCGCTCTTAGATAATGTGTGTTTAATTAGTATATTGTTAACTTTAAGGATTTACTCTGCTTCCTAGTAAGTTGCTTTCCCCCTTTGTAATGGACTTAGTTTGATAGCTTTTATTTGTTCTTCTTACTTCTGCAGAAATCAATTGCTGGCAGGAGTGGCTTATCTTCTCAGATATATTCTTTTTTCTCGTGAAAAGTGGATGCGTTGATTTTGTGGAGTTTGTGGACAAGTTAGTATTGCGACTTCAAGAGGGTGATCAACAAATACTTAGGACGAACCATGTTACGTGGTTACTTGCACAAATTATTCGGGTTGAACTAGTGATGAATGCTTTAAATACAGATTCAAGAAAGGTTTTCCATCTTAACTATATACTGATCACTTTTTAAAGATAAAGAGGATATAAACTGATTGCACTTTAATACAATCGTTTTGTAGTGACCTTGATGTTTTTGGTGCTAGTTGATTGGTTTTTTATTTTTTTTTATTTTCATATTTATCTGTCTCTGGTTTTCGAGATTTCCTAGGGAATGATCGCGTACGCGTAGTGGAGATGGCCCTCCACCATGGGGTGGTGAGTCACCAAGGGAGCAAGTTGGAAAAGCCGCTGTTGGCTCCTTGGGAAGTTTTATCGGGGGACGGGGGAGGGTTTGGGGGTTGAGGTGTACCATAATTTTAAAAGAAAATTCCTCCTCCGGATGCAGAACCAGAGATCTGTCATTGGCAGTTCTTTTCATGTCTAAAAGCATTAGTATCTCAATCTTCTTGTACCTTTTTATTTTTGATTTTCTTTTCCCGCTATTCATTAAGATATAATTTTGAGTAATTAAAGTAAGTTTTTGATGTTTGAGCCGATTGTAGTATCTCTTTGGTGACTCACACAATTTGCTGTTAGGTGGAGACAACCAGAAAAATTCTTTCGTTCCATAAAGAGGAGAAAAGCTCTGATCCCAATAATCCTCAAAGTATCCTACTTGATTTCATTAGCAGTTGTCAGAACTTGCGCATTTGGACACTAAATACAGCAACAAGAGAATATTTGAATAATGAGCAGCTACAAAAGGGAAAGCAAATTGATGAATGGTGGAGACAGGTAAACAAAGGTAATCCTTTCATTTGACTGTACAAGTTTGAAACATGTTCGTTCATTTCACAGTAGATTTTAGTTTCAACAAATAAGGTGTAAACCAAGAACATATCTATTGCCTCTCCCCTCCTCTGTATTGCCTGCTTTTGTTTTTTGATGTTAATGTCATTATTTCATCTCTTTTGGGTCATTATAAATTTCATGTTTTGTCTTCTAATCTTACCAATTCCACCAAAACAATGAAAATGGACTGTGCACCAGGTAACTATCCAAAAAAATAATGCCACTCCTGTTGTATCCAAGGTATCGTTTTGACCAGTTAAGGTGTTAGACTTTTGGAGTTAGTGTGGCTGAAATCATTTTGCTGAAGGGGTTATGAGCCCGTTTGGATTGACTTAAAAAAGGCGGGTTTTAAGCAGAAATAACTTTTAAACCAAAAAGCAATAAGTTGGGGTTGCCCAACTTATTGCTTTTGGCTTGTTTTAAGCAGTTTTAAACTTATTTTAAGCACTTTTTAACTTTGCCAAACACTGGAAAAAGCTAACAACAACAACAACATACCCAGTATATTCTCACATACTGGAAAAAGCTAAAAAGAGCTTAAAAGCTGATTTGACCAGCTTAAAAGCCAATCCAAACACCCCCTCTATATCTGATCACCACAAACCTAGGAAGATTCAAGGAAATTGAATTTGAACTATTCAACCCACAAGAACTCCTTGAAACTGGTAGAAAAGCAATAAAATGGATAGATGGATTGGGAACTAGGCTTGAACGAATACAAGAACTCAACTACAGATTTGTTGAACCCGTGCAAACACTACAATAATCACTAATCAAAGGACAGAAGAAAGAAAAGGATCAAATCATATAATGAATGCAATGAGTAAACGCCAAGCAACAATTACAAGATATATCTAAGGGGGAAGGTAAATGAACTCATACATGATACTTGAAACAAACCAAATAACAATCAATTACAAGATATAATCCAAGGGAGAAGGGGAATAAATTCATACATGAATTACCTAACATGTCGTAATCTAAGAGGGGTTAATCAGAGAGAAATGGGACAAAACCCCAACTCTTTTCATAATTTCATAACTAGGTAATGAAAATAAACTCTAAGATGACTGTTTATACTAAGGGTGTGTTTGGTATGGAGGAAAACATTTTTGTCACGACCCAAAATCCACCTAATCGTGATGACACCTAACCCAACCCGTTAGGTAAGCCAAACAACAGATAACACAATTCTAATAGAGATTTATAAATAATCAATAAATGAAATAACTGGACTTCCATATAATATCCCAAGGATCTGTAGTACAAGTCATGAGCTGCTAAGACTTAGATTTACAAAGCTGGTATGAAAATAAATACAACATCTGCTTGGAATATACATAAACATAATTTGAATCTAAAACTACCAAGGACATGTGGTAGCTATATCCGGAAAGCAGGTACATCATCAATACCAGCTCCCGCGTATACAATAACATCAACTCCAAGATCCGCACGAAAGGTGCAGATGTTTAGTATGAGTACAACCGACCCCATGTACTCAATAAGTAACAAACCTAACCTCGGACTGAAAGCAGTGACGAGCTCGGAAGAAGGCCAGTGTCCAACACCAATGATCAATAACAACACATGATATAATGATGACTGTAGAATAAAACAATTCAAGTGATATCATGTTCAACTCGTTCACAAATACAGAAAATTAGGCATGCTTTCCAAGTATAATAGTTAAAGCCCAAATCTTTCTCCGAAATCACTAAAACACGAGTTTAACAAGGAAACTGTGATTTTTTCAAACTTTCAACAACAGGTAAGGCATTTCATTACCATCTAGCATGAGGAAAAATACATCATTATGCCTACATGTCAAGTCAATAACATCCTAGTGAAGCTATCAAGTACACTCACACTCAGCACGCTCACGGTGCCGGGCACAAATGCCCCTCACCATCACACACAAAATCACTCAACATTGTACGGGTGCATGGCACAAATATCCCTCACCATCACACATACAACCACACTCAGCTTGCATCGCTACGCCTCACACTATTAGCGCTAACATTTGGACCGGGTTGCATGCCGCAACGGTTTGATATTTGGATCGGGTTGCACGCCGCAACGGTTATATTGATTAGCGCTTGGGCCAGGATCCGCCCCTCTGGAGTCTGATATTACAATGAGCGCTGGCACAGTGCGTTGCGTTTTACAAATAACGCTCGCCTCTGCTTGTGTAGCGAGAGGCGACAGTGTAGCGAGATGCGGATTTAACGTCGCTTTTAAAAAAAAAGAAAAAGCGCATGGGATTAAAGAAAAAGACCCGCGATTAGGGCTTTCATACATTTCTTTCTTCTTCAAGCTTCAAACAGCAGAGCAGCTACAACGATTTCTTTCTCCTTGGTCAAATAGCCACAACCACAGTGGTCGACCTAGCCACATCTCGAGTTTCTGCCATTTTCTTCTTCATCCAAGTCGACCCAATCAGGTATGCTTCTCTTCTTCTTCGAGTTTCTGCTTTTTTTTTCTTTTTTCTTTCTTCTTCTTTCATCTTTCTTCAGTGTTCTTTCATCTTTCTTCTTTCTCCTTTCTTTTTTTCTTCCTTTTTCTTCTTCTTCTTTTTCTTCTTCTTCTTCTCTTCTTTTTATTTTTTTGGCTCTGTTTTTGATCGAGGCATCAAGCAACAATGCAGACTCAACAGAATAGAGAGTCTGTTTTTGCTCTGTTTTTTCTTCCATTTTCTTCTTCTTCTCTTCTTTTTTTCTTTGCTTTCTTTTTGATCGAGCAACACTCTATTTTTCCTCCGTTCTGACTTCTGTCTTCCTTTTTTTTCTTCAGTTCTTCTCTCTTCTTCTTTCTCTTTTTGCTCTGTTTTTTGTTTTTCAGTTCCTTCATAGCTTCACTGTTGGGCAGAGGCAGAGAACTTTATTTCAAACCTGAAATTTCCTCCTTTTTTAGTTATAGAGTAGAATTAATTGCATATTGACTTGATAATTTTTTCCTATAAAACAGTATTGAAATGACGTCATCCGATGGTAATAAAAGAAATGATATAGCTTGGAATTATGCTATACAAGGTTCATCAAGATCCACAATTAAATGTGTGTTTTATGAAAAATATACCATGATGGAATAACTCGTCACAAACAACATTTGATTGGTGGATTTAAAAATGTAGTACAATGTCCACTTTGTCCGCCTGAGGTTAGGGAGGAAGTAAAAGCATTTGTTGAGAAGAAAAATGTGACAAGAACTCAAATGAGTTATGAACCATCGATGAATCTTATTGATGAAGATGATGAAATGGGACCTCCTCCCCAAACTCAAAAAATATCTTGAAATAGTTTTAGTGGGTCATCCACGCGTACGGTGACAAAAGGTCCTATCAATCTTTATTTCTCGGCAAAACAACAAGAAAATTGAAAAGGTGATTCTGGTTCAGGTTTAGAAGCCAAGAAGATTTTGAGGGATACGCGCCGTAAGTGCCTTTGCAACATGGATGTACG
This sequence comes from Nicotiana tomentosiformis, assembly GCF_000390325.3. Classification (NCBI taxonomy): domain Eukaryota; kingdom Viridiplantae; phylum Streptophyta; class Magnoliopsida; order Solanales; family Solanaceae; genus Nicotiana; species Nicotiana tomentosiformis. Next base: position 39,950,730 of record NC_090819.1, read on the forward strand.
ATGCATGGCTCCCTTTCAATTGCGTTAACTACAAAACTTTTGATATGACCCAGGAATGAAGCCTTCTAGCTATCATGAAGTTAGAGTAACTCATCTTAAAAAAGAGGTGAAGAAGATAGGCAAAATTGTTGAGGAGCATAGAGTGGAATGGAACAAGTTTTGATGTTCCATTATGATGGATAAATGGACAACACGGAATGAAAAAATGGTCATATATGTGCTGGTGAATTCTCCAAGAGGTAGTATTTTTCTTGAATCTTACGATGCTAGCAACTCTTCTACGGACACAACCAAAATGTACAACTTGTTTGCAAAGACTATTGAGAAAATTGGAAAGGAAAATGTTGTACAAGTTGTTACCGATAACGCTAGTAAGAATGTTAGTGCGGGTAAGATGATGCAAAGGTGTGCATCCACATATTTGTTGGACTCCATGTGCTGCCCATTGTATCAATTTGATATTTGGTGACATATTCAAGGGAACCCATATGCTTCAGGTAACTTTAATATAGTTATCTTTAAAGCTTTAACTTTATTTATACTTATGTCCTATTAAGTATTAACTATAAAATTGTTATTGTTACTCTTACAGTTTTCACTTAGGCAGTCAAGATATATTCTTACATCAGTTAGAGGCCATTGTTGTTGAATTTGATGAGGAAATTTACAAATGAAAGAAATTTGGTGAGACCGGCCAAGACTAGATTTGGAACGGCTTTCTTGACTTTGCATAGTTTTTACTTGCAAAAGAAAAACTTGAGAAATCTAGTTCTTTCAAATGAATGGAAAGAAAATAGATATGCAAAGGAAGCTGAAGGGAAAGAAACTGCCAAAATTTTTATTTCTCCATTTTGGAATAACGTCGTTCAGGCTCTTAAAGTTGGTGGTCCTTTGATTAGGGTACTTCGTATGGTGGATGGGGAGAGAAAACCACCAATGGGCTATCTTTATGAAGCTATGGATAGAGCCAAAGGAACTATTGAAGCGTTATTTAAGCGTGATATGAGGAAGTATGAGAAAGTTTTTGAGATTATTGATAGAAGGTGGTCGGATCAATTCCATCGACCTTGGCGTGCAACAGGCCATATTTTGAACCCGGGATTGTTTTACAAGAATAATAGAGATGGCACTTTAGATTCAGAGGTGTGAGTTGGATACCATAAATGTCTTGAGAAGTTGGTCCCCGATGCAACGATTGTAGATCAAATAGGGGAGGAGTTTGGTAAGTACACACAAGCAGATGGCCTATTTGGTTTACAGACGACTATTAGAGCCAGAGACATAAGGTTGCAAGGTAACTAACTTTAATATAGATATCCTTATAGTTTTAATTTAATTTATTTGATTTATTTATACTTATTAACTTTTAAAATATTTTTCTATAGTTGAATGGTGGATGCAATTTGGTCCTCAAACTCCAAACTTGCAAAAGTTTGCCGTCAAAGTACTAAGCTTAACTTCTAGTGCAAAATTGGAACGTATTTGAGCATGTAAGAAGCAAATTTATTATAATAATATATTCTATATTGTATTATTAGTGGCATCTATTAATTAATCTCTACAACTTATGCGCAAATTCACTCCAAGAAAAGGAATAGACTTGAGTTATCGCGTCTCAATGATCTAGTGTATATTAAATACAATAGAACATTGAAGCGTCGTTATGACGCTCGCGATACCATTGATCCAATTTTGTTGGATAACATTGACGAGGCAAATGAATATGGTTAACTGGAGCCCCACAAATCATGAAGATGAACAAGTGTATGTAGGAGATGATCTCGATTAGGGTACTGTTTTCTAAGTTGCTCGGACTCTTCACTTTCAGTGCCGCACCCGTGTCGACACGACGTGGGTGTGGGTATGGGTGTGGGATCCGTGTTGGATCTGGTCAACCGATTTTGGGTACTTTGACCAAAATCAACGGAGAAATTTGGGACAGATACAATGATTTTTGAAAACAAATCAAAAGCTAGGGTGATATGGAAGAAAATGGAATACCTTGTATATATAAATTTCTATGTCAGTCCTTTTCCTTTTATCTCCTTCTAAAATTCTACTCTTGTTCAATATTTTCTTCTTCTCGGAATACCTTGTAAGTTTTTCACATAATGTCTCATAATTTAGACATATTTTTATAACTCTATTTTTAAATAATTGAATTATTTTTAGCCGAATCCCTGCACCCGTATCCGTACCTGGATCCGTACCCCCGAATCTTTAAATTTAGATCATGAAGGATCTGACCTCTAGATCCGCACCCGTATCGGACACCCGCACCCGAGTCCGAGCAACTTAGACTGTTTCTATAGCGGCTGGAGTTGAGGAGAATATCTATGGTCTTAAAGGGAGTTCTTCAAGTTCAAATAACAAGGGAAATAGAGTAGTTACAAGTTCAAGTCGGTCCCTAATTGATGAAGACTCCGAGGATGAAAAAGATAATAGCCAATATAATGCTAACATTTTTGAAGTTCAAGAATTTGAAAATCTTGAAGAAGAATAGATGTTGCTTGTTTTAGTTTATGAATCAACTATGACTATCTATTGAGTTTTAATTTTTGAATTGATATATTTATTAATATATTATTGCTATTAAGCTTTTAGTTTTGTATATATATATGCAAATTTAATATTTTATTTTTGTATAAATTGTCGCTTCACATAAAAAAGGCGAGCGCTTCGCTTCTCGCCATAGTGAAGCGGGCCCTCGTCGCTATTTGTCGCCGCACGCTATCCAAAACACTGTATCAAACCGTTGCGGCATGCAACTCAATCTAAATATAAATCACAATATGGCTCTATAGCTCACTTCGGTCATCAATCGCTCAAGTCTCAGTTAACCCCATCTCACAGTACTCAGTTCAACAGTATATGAGGCATCAACAACCTGTGAGACATCACAATACTCAATTCAACAGTATTACACATGTGGCATCAACAACATGCACTGAGATAGAGATAGCATACACAGATATAGTATCATGTACAATTAAGGCAAACAACTCAAAAACAGCAAGAATAGCCCTATCATGTCTCAAACAAATAAGCACATAGCCTAGACATGATTTCTAACATGAATCATAACTCAAATAATCATACAAGTAGAGAAAAAACGGATATAACGAGGTATGATAGCAAAACAAGTCCCATAACAGTCTAAAGTCTACCCGGATCATGAATATCCTGGTGCACGCACACACGCCCGTCACCTAGCACGTGCGTCACCCCCAACACATTTCAAATATCATAGTTCTTGGGGATAATTACCCTCAAATCCAAGTTTAGATATGTTACTTACCTCAAACAAGCCAAAACAATACTCTAGAAGCTCCATTCCGCACAAATCTGACCTGCGAACGGCTCGAAACTAGCCAAAAGCAACTCAAAAACATCAAATAATGCCATAGGAAACAAACCCAAACGATAAAAGTCGAATCTTTAATCAAATACTCAAAGTCAACACGGGCCCGCACCCCGGAACTCGACAAAACTCAAAATTTCCGACAACCCATTCGAATACGAGTCCATCCATACTAGTTTCATCCAATTCCGACTCCGAATCGATATTCAAAACTCAATTATTCTCTTTAGAAAAGTTTAGACAAAAACTCCCAAATTCTCTTTTAGATTCATCTCTGAAATGCCACAATGAAAGATAGAATCATGTAAAATAATCAAATCTGAGTAAAAAATACTTACCCCAATCCAAATTGTGAAAATCGCCTCAAGAATCGCCCAAATCCGAGCTCCCAATCTCAAAATGTGATAAAAATGAGTAAAAGTCCGAAAATACTAATACCTCTGCCTCAGGTGTACCCTTCGCGATCGCGGGACCCACATGGCGAAGCTTGCACTATGCGTTTGCGGCCCCAGGCTCGCGATCACGATGCACAACTAAGTCGACGCTCCGCGATCGCGATATAGACCTCGCAAACGCGAAAGCAACACCACCAGCTCCCAGTTTCCTTATTCGCGAACGCGATTGACTTCACGCGAACGCGAAGAACAATCTCCTCCAGTCCAGTTTCCTTATTCGCGAACGCTATTGCTTCTACGCGAACGCGATGAACTACCAACCCAACTGACCAAATACTCAATGCGATCGCGACTCTGCTCTCGTGATTGCGAAGCTCAACTGGAGCACCAGAAACCAACTTCTCATGCAAACTTCGAAATGGTCCAAATCAATCTATAACACACCCGAGCCCCTCGGGACCCCGTCCGAACATGCCAATAAGTCCCAAAACATAGCGCGGACCTACTCGAGGCCTCAAATCCCACAATATAACATCAGAACCACGAATTGCACCTCAATTCAAGCTTAGTGAACTATTTCAAATTTTCAAATTCAATCACCTCAAATTTTGCACACAAGTTCCAAATGACATAACGAACCTATTCCAACTCCTGGAACAACAGTCCGAACCCGATAAACATCGAAGTAAACTTCCGGTCAAACCCATGAATTTTCCAAACCTTCAAATTACTAACTTTCGCCAATTAGAGCCAAAGCCTTCTAGAAACATCCAATTACCAATCCGGGCACACCCATGTCCAAAATCACCATCCGGACCTAACAGAGCCATCAAAATCCTGATCCGAGGTCAAATACACAAAAGTCAAACTTGGTAACTCTTCCAACTTAAAGCTTTCAAATTAAAAATCATTTCTCCAAATCAATCTCGAACCACTCGAAAATCAAAATCGACCATACACGCAAATCATAATATCTCATATGAAGCTACTCAAGACCTCAAACCACTGAACGGAATGCAAATGCTCAAAACGACCGCTCGGGTCGTCACAATTTTCCAAATTTTTCATGCTTGTTGGCTTAAATGTTTTGAAAAATATTTTATTCACATACTATATCATCTCATAACATATTGCTCATCTTCCTCAAATATATGCTTTATCGAACATAACGTATGTTAACAAAACCTTACAAGCTGATTACTATTCTTAGTGAAAGTGATGTCTTTTTTAAGTACTCAAACTTCCTTTATAGTTCATCTATTTTTATCATGGTATATGACAATCTTTATGCTCCACGGCTTACTCTTTGACAACTAATCATGCTCATGTGCACTGAGTTTCATACTCAACCTTGTCAATGGAATTTGAGGAGATTGCTAAACAAGAGGAGGTGGCTTGGAGACAAAGATCCAGGGCTCTTTGGTTGAAACAAGGTGACATGAAGTCAGGAACACAAAATTCTTCCACAGAACTGCAAATGCTCATAGAAGATATAATAATATTGACCTGTTGATAGTTGAAGGAGTAGCTGTGGAGAACATTGTAGACATCAAAAGAGAAATAGTCACATTCTACCTGAAGTTATATACAAAATCAGAGGTGTGGAGACCACAAGGTAATCTTAGGGATTGCCCTATGATTACCCAGAGGAGAATGAGAATCAAATGCTGCAAAGTCCTTTTGGAGAACAGGAGATATGGGAAAGTGTTGAGGCATGTGCATGGAAGTGATTCACAATGAAGTGGTAGTTGCTGTTCAAAATTTCCATGCTCAAGGAATATTTGAAGAAAGCTTCAATGCTACCTTTGTAGCATTGATACCTAAGAAGGTTGGAGCTTAGGAATTGAGAGACTTCAGGCCTTTCAGTCTTATTGGTAGCGTCTACAAAATTATCTCAAAGCTGTTATCAGAGAGACTTAAGAAAGTGGTGAATAAACTGGTGGATACACAACAAATGGCCCTCATATGAGGCATGCAAATTATGGATACTATTTTAATAGCAAATGAATGTGTAGATATAAGAACCAAAAGCAAAGAACCTGGGATATTATGCAAATAAGATGTTGAGAAGGCATATGATCATTTAAATTGAAATTTCCTTCTAGGAACTCTCATGAAAATGGGCTTTGGAGAGAGATGGATTACTTGGGTCAAATTTTGTATCAGCACGGTCAAATTTTCAATACTAGTGAATGGTTCTCCAGCTGGATTCTTTTCTTCTCAAAGAGGTTTGAGACAAGGGGATCCTTTGTCCCCCTTCCTCTTTATCATTGCCACAGAAGGTCTAAATCATATGATACAGACAACTCAAATCAACAACTGGATTAGGGGTTTCAAAGTGAGTTCCAGGGTTGGTAGCAATTTGGTGATATCTCATCTTCAATATGCAGATGATACATTGGTCTTTTGTGAAGCTGATAAGAACCAACTGATGATGCTGAGGGTGATCTTCATTCTCTTTGAAGCCACATCTGGATTGCACATTAACTGGAACAAAAGTTTTATACATCCAGTTAATGAGGTGGAAGAAATTCATAGCTTAGCTGGAATTCTTGGAGGACGGATTTGGGAGTTGCCAATAGTTTATTTGGGGATGCCTTTAGGGGCCAAGAGTAAGTCAAAAGGGATATGGAATGGGGTGTTAGAAAAATGTGAGAAGAAGCTAACAAATTGGAAAAATCAGTACCTGTCCTTGGGGGGTAGATTGATTCTTATTAATTCTGTGTTTGATGCAATGCCTACTTATATGATGTCTCTCTTTCCCATTCCAGCAAATGTATTGAAAAGGATAGATGCATTACGAAGAAACTTCTTATGGCAAGGTAATAGTGACAATAAAAAAATTCATTTGGTTAAATGGGTGTCTCTTTTAGCTAGCAAAAAGGAAGGGGGTCTTGGGATCAAGAATTTGAAAGTCCAGAGCCAAAGCTTGATGATGATATGGCTATGGAGATTTGCAGCAGAAGATCAACCTAATGGAAACTTGTGATTAAAGAAAATTATGAGATGGAAGAAGAATGGACAACCAAAGTGGTTAATAGTCTATATGGGATCAGTCTCTGGAAATCTATTAGAAATTTGTGGCCTAAAATGATGACCAAGTCTAAAGTCAGAGTTAGGGATTTAATGAAGATATCCTTCTGGGAAGACAATTATAGGTCAAGGAGCTTTGAAACAACTTTTTCCCGACATTCACTCCCTAAATCAACAGCAAGCAGTTGGAGAGGTATGGGCAAACCAAGGCTGGAATCTAACATTCAGAAGGCTTCTGAATGATTGGGAGATTGGCAGAGTAACACAGTTCTATAATACTCTAGAGCAGTTTAAAGGGACTTCAACTAGAAAAGACTGCATGATATGGCAAGGGCATAAGCAAGGAAAGTTAAATCTGCCTACAAGGAGTTCAATTTTTCAAACAATCATATTGGATGTTGGCCATGAAAGATGATATGGAGAGTTAAGATTTCATACAAAATTGCTTGCTTTACATGGTTATTGGCAAAAGAAGTAGTGTTGACTCAGGATAACCTTATCAAGAGAGGTTATCAACTTTGTTCCAAGTGTTACTTATGTGGACAAGAGGCAGAGACAATAAATCATCTCTTTTTACATTGTAGATGGACAACTCAGTTATGGAGGATATTCATTAGTTTGAGGGGCATCAGGTGGACTATGCCAAGAAGAATACTTGAGGTACTAGCATGCTGGAACAATGAGGGTATATCTTCTAGCGAGAAAGAGAGATGGAGGATTGTCCCTGCTTGCATTTGGTGGACAATTTGGGAAGAAAGAAATCAGAGATGTTTTGAGGACAAGGCCAGTAGCATCAAAAAATTGAAAATGAAATGTCTTGTCCTGTTTTATTTTTGGTGTAAACAAGAAGTCTTAGAAGAACCTGAATCTATTTTTGATGTATTAGAATCCGTACGAGAAGACTAAGGATTAGGAGTTTGTTTTAATTCTTGCAAGTATGGGGGACTACACACCCTTTGTGTATTTTTTTATTAATATACAAATATGTATGTGACCAAAAAAAAAAAACAACAAGCCATAGACATCTGTGTCACGATAATTCATCTCACTAAGGGTAAAATAAAAATTATAAAGTTAAATTGTTTCCAAATGTAGAAATGTATCATTCTTCCTGAGATAGACTAAAAAGGAAAGTGTGTCACATAAATTGCAACAGGGAGTAATCAAATTGCAACTAAAATAGCTAAATTCAGCATCCAATATACAATAATGTCGATATTAATCTAACTCCTCAAAGTTGAGATTCATATAATCAACCGTTGCTCGTTTGGATCACTTTGGGTGTCATTGTTTGAAGCACATATTTTTATGGACTGCATGAAGCGATAACCTCTTGTTGCATCATTGTTTTAAGCGACAAAACAATGACTTTTAATACTGATATTAACACAGTGATATGCATGTATGATTTCAACTTCTGTGCTTTAGGTGCAAGGCTAAGCAACACAGTGCTGGTGTTGGAGGTCTGAGTTGATAATATTCTGGCCTAATTTTTATAAGGCCATCTACCATCAAACTATGAAATGATGATCTCTTAGTGTGAAATTTGACATTTGGAAACTTGATAAAAGTGTGTACATTAACGCCCTACAATACTCAATAGGGACAGAGCTTTCATCCTTGTATCCCCTGTTCATACATTGAACTTTCTTGGTGCTCTTTTAGTTATATATGTAAAAATAATGAATTCTTTATGAAAAATTTCTTTTTTTTGAAGAAAGTTATTGAATTTTTAAAAATATTCATGCTCGAATAATTGAAGTTTGACTTCTACAAAGTGAATTTTGCCGCAATACTAGTTTAAAGGCACACATTCGTACAAGAAATTCTTAGGAGTTCCTTTTCCCTGTTAGTAATACAATCGAATCTTCCCTTGTTAATCTTACAAGCCTCTTCGGTTTTTGTTGCAACTGAATCCGAGCTTTTAATTGGTAATATGCAACTTTGTTCTTAAATTAAGAATCCTATATTCTTACAATGAGTTATTCATTGCTATGCAATAAACATAAAAATGTTTGGGAGTTATTGCATGCAATCTGAAGTTTTTTAGAGTATCTGGCTCAATTTCTATAACTCTTTTTTGGTATGGAACATCCAAAATATTGGACACCATTTTTTTTACAATATTATTTATAATTCTGGCTATTTTCAAGTATTCAAATTTAGACTAAGTAAACTTGAATTTCGATGAGGGTGTCCGTTTTGTTAATTTAAACTAAGAAGGGGAGTCTAAGCGCAATGGTAAGAATTGTCGCTATGTGACTAGGAGATGAGTTCAAATGTAGTAATAACCCCTTGCAGAAAAGTAAGGTAAGTCTGCTTACGATAGACCCATTTTAATATGTCCTTTCCAGTACCTCGGGGACAAGGAGAAATTTAGGGCACCTGGCTACATATACCGTATACTATTGAAAATGGTTTAAATATACCCTCCGTTTCACTATGTGGTTATTTTCGGTCCCTACTGTTATACTATGGTACAAATATACTCTTATTTTGGAGGGACTGCCATGTGGCTGCATGTGATTAAAAGGACCCATCCCCATTTTTAAACCTAGTTCACTTAAACATTATTTCACCTCTCCCCCTTTGTCAAATTATGCGAAAAAATGAAGATTGAAAAAATATCAAATTACTGTTGGAATCTCAAATTCCTTTTTCTATTTGGATTTTGAAATCTTCTCCCTTTTCTTCCTTCTTACTTCACCAGTACACCCACCTTATAGCTGTCCATTTCTCAATGCTTTGAACCCCAAATTGTTCCTTGTGTATAGCCAAAGCTTCACCGAAGCGCCCAATTTGCTTTTGCACTTGGAAGGATCAACATCATAGAAAATAGGCAAAACTATTTGATTTAACTTCTCTCTGCATTCAAATTTTAACAGAACAATGGTGAGCGACATGGGGCTAAATCACCTTTCCAAAATTATCGGTAAAGCTGTTGATGCTGCAGGCGAAGTAGTCCGTAAGTATTTTGCCAACAATGCCACAAGATTCCAGTTTAGGGAAAAGGACAGCAATGGTCAGTCACCCGTCGCATTCGATTTATAGGAAGAAACTGGTTGGCGCAATCGTGATCATGCTCTTCTTCCTTATCAATTGATATAAGGGTTCTTTTTCGTTCAGAAGCTTTTCTTAAGTTTGGGGGACTTTGGGTTGGGTAATGGGTAATGTTTGTGTAAACTGGGTTAAAAAATGGGGATGTGTCTTTTTAATCCAGTGCAACCATGTGACACTTAGTCCAAAATAAGGGTATATTTGTACCATAGTATAATGGTAGGGTCCGAAATAGCCACATAGTGCAACAAAGGATATATTCAAACGTTTTTCAATAGTACAGGGGTATAGTTGGCCCTTTTCCGTTACATTAATCAACTTTTCCGTTACATTAATCAAACTAACTTTTCAACCATCATTTGATATTTTCTTCGCTTGTACTCAATATATAAGCCCAACTAATATCTTAAGCTCAGTGTCTAGTCAAGTGACGTCACATAAAGGAGACCAAGAGTGTAATTTGTTTCTCGTGCAATGATGGAGTACCTCTTTTTCAAGGGCAAGCAGCAATCAAGCTGCTGAACCCAATCTGAAGATACTTTCCATGTCCAGTCGAGCTCTGGGTAGGCTTTAGTTTGGTAACTCATGAGGAACTGAGCAGAACCTACTTGGGTTGAATGGGTATGCAGCCCTCTCAATGCGTCCTAGTCTATGTCGTGTGGATGGTGAGCGTGTGTTCTTATATTTTAATATTGCTCAAACCTTTTTCCATCTATGTGAGTCAGAGGGGGGTCTTCTCTCTTCTCTGTTGTGCTATCATGCAGCCATTTCTAGTGAACATAGAGAGGTCTTTATGTTTATACTAGGTTTGGATGGAACTGGGCATCTCTTCGGTTTCTAGCTATGGAGTATTACTTCGCCTATCCAAACCCTTCTCCTTTGAGATGGCTTTTGATTATCATCTTTTTGTCATTTCCATAAAATCAGGAGAACGCATGATGGATTATATGAAGTTGGATGATAGATCGGTTGGGATGTTTTGGGTTGTGTCCTACACAATGGCCCAGCCTGCTTGTGAAACTGTAATGCACTGGTTAACCTCTGCTGGGGTTACTGAGCTTTTACCTGGACCAACTTTGCAGTCTAACGAGAGGTTAGTGGTGATGCGTGAAGTTAGCCCGCTGCCAATATCATTGTTATCAGGATTTTCCACAAATTTGTGCTTGAAACTGGCTTATCAGATGGAAGAATCAATGTTTTCTGGACAGGTACTTACTATGGTTTCCTCCTGTTGGTCTTTTCCAAAAGTAAAAAGAATAAAGAATTTTTTTCTCAAGAGAATCTCAAGATCACTGATCAATTCATCTACATGCCTTCTATATATATAAAAAGTTTAGTACTCATGATTAATACTATAAGATTGAATGGATCTGTAGGTCTCCCTTGTCCACTCTTTCTTGTGGTTTTATTTGCTTTGATCATGTCATTTGGAAGGGTTATTATCCTTTCACATTTACTGCAGCTTTATTACCAACTCCAGTCTCACTGGGAGCAAGCTAGTATTTCCTCGTTCCCTTATTCTTTTGAAGGTTCATTGTACCAGTTGTGAATGATTAATATCATTCTATCATTTCATTGCAGGCTGTGCCTAGCATTGCTGTGGTTGAAACATACTGTAGGTTGATGCTCATTTCTCCCCATTCGTTGTTTCGCTCACTCTTAACTGTAACTTCTCCTCTTTTCCCTCCTAATATTCCTTCTTTGGTATTTAATTCTCTGGCATGTCACTGCATTTTCTTCAGAACTACATTCATTCCGTTAAGCCAGTAAGCAAAAGAAACCTCCTGAGAATGTCACTTTTGGTTATGTGCCAAATTTGCTATAATATCTGCATAAGTTACTTTTATCATGGTTCAATACTATTTTGCTTCGTAACAGTCTAAAAGGAAAATGCTATTGTTGAGTTACTCCACCAAATATAACTTATGAATTGGATAGAGTCCTCTGATTTCAGACATCACACTCTAGGTTGAGAACAAGTATTTATGAAGAATCTGTTGCTTGTTCCTCTCACTGTGTCTCCATTAAAAGCCTGAAGCAAAATCTCAGATGAGTAGCATGGCCCTAACACAATGTTTCTTTGTATTTTAGGCCTTCAACTAGTTGGATATATTAAATTCATCAAGGCACAAAATACCATGATTGGATAGGCGCAAAGCATTCCTTGATGGTATTTTACCATTATGAAAGGTGATGGCTAGCAGTGTTTTTAAAAGCGAAAAGCACAAAAAATTGGCGAGATATCTAGGACTTTTAAGTGAAAAGCGAGAAGTGAAGCGCAGAATTTACGACATTAAAAGAATACCAAACATTTGTGAATTCAGTACTATAATGATTAACCTGCAATTACAGTAACTAATTTTAGTATCTGATTTACAATAACATTGGTATTAATCTTACTCCTCAAAGTTGAGATTCAAAGAACATACCCCTTCTTATAGAGATAACTTTGCGTGTCGTTGTTTGAAGTGCAAAGTTCTATGAAGCGCATGGTTTCAGTAATGAAGCGATAACCCCTTGCTTCGCATCGCTTCATCTCTTTAAGCGACAAAGGGATGGCTTTTAATAACACTGGTGGCCACTCAGGTTGTATTCTGCAATGATTTTTCTACTTCCCAAATATTATCTGAAATTTAAGCTGGTGTTTCATGAAAGCACTTCACAGAAAGAGATGGTATTTTACAAGTTGTAAACACTTTAGAGTTGATGCTAGTATAAGAAACTTGCAGAAGATCAAAATAAGCTTAAATTTCATAATGATTTTTGATTGTCTATGCATCATCTGACATTAACAGCCATTCTCTGTCTTGTAGATATAAGAATTGTTTTTGGGGCTATAATATCGTGAATTGTTTCGGTGTGCCTTTATGCAATGTATATGTTACATGTGTGGCACTTTAAGTGGTTATTCAGTCAAGTAGCAGAACTTTTGTCCTGCTGTGCAATGTCATTAGCTTGTCCTCGGCCCTAGTAAGCATAAAACTGGAATTTTCTCTTAGTCATAACACACATTTTATGAGTTATTTCATAAGACTTATCCGACTTGATCATCTCTTTGTTATTGTTTTGTAATGTACAAGCTATTTATTGTTATTATTATTACTATTAGCCATCTTTGTCGTACTACTAGTAGGTAGAGAGAATCCAAACCAATTTATTATTGCTGTAAGCAAGATTAGATCTTTGGTATTAGTCGCAGATTCACATTATTGGATAGTCTAAATTATCCCCTTTTGATGTCAGTGTTTATACAATGTAATATCCCAAATTATATATTTTTGAGTGTTTTTTTAGGGATTAGTTGAGAATCTTTTTTTTGCCTCTTAAGATTTCGAGCAAAGTGTTCTTTTTTTTTTTTGATAAGGTAAATCGTATTAATCAAAAGGGAGAGAACTCCCGTGTACACAAAGTATACCAACGACGTAGAGAATTTACATCAGAACATGATTCTCTATAAAAGACGCCCAATCTTCTATACAAGTAGGGGCTAAGTGAGTGCACCAAAAAGCGATCAAAGATAAAAGGCTATTCTTAAGATGTGAAAAAGGAGACTGAATCTCCTCAAAAGCTCTCCTATTTCTCTCCCCCCATACTACCCACATGAGAGCTAACGGAGCGAATTTCCACGCCTTTTGCTTTCTTCTTCTACGGAAACCGCCCCAGCTATATAACATTTCTTTTACAGTGCTTGGCATCACCCATTGAACACCAAAGAGATTCAGGATTGCCCTCCACAAAGCTGAGGACACAGGGCAATGCAACATAAGGTGATCAACTTCTTCTCCTGAGCTTTTACACATGTAGCACCAACTAACAAGTGTAATTCCCCTCTTTCGGAGATTTTCAGCAGTCAAAATCACTCCCCTTGCCGCTAGCCATGCAAAAAAGCACACCTTCGTGGGCGCCCTAGGAACCCTTTCCATTCAATTTCCAGTATCCTCCAATGAGTATCAGACGGTTATCAGGCTAGCTATTTTCATTTTGGTGAATTTCCAATTTCCCACAACTTAGTAAGCATGCTTGTTCCTTTCAACGGCAGATGCTTACTGAATGTATTTAGTTGGCTCAATCAGGCCCCTGTATCTATCTATGAGAACTTTTTGGATTGTGTCTGCTCCTTAGCTTTAGATTAGTTTTTGTATATGAGCAGACACCATCAAACAGTATTGTAATTTTTATATCTTTTGCTCTGCATCTTCTTGATGCTTATTAATGATAATCCCTTACTTCTTCGAACAAAAACAATGTTTGGGGTTGGTTTTACCTATTTTGTTAACTTTATCGATGATATTTAACATGTACTGAATTTTATTAATGCAAGGCCGTTCTATGTTGTTTTTCATCTTCCAGACATTTTGTACAGAAATACAAATTTATTTGGGGTCTTTAGTCGCCTTTTTTGTAATTATTATGCACAAGGAATCTTTTCAGTTTCAGCAGTTTATGAGTTCTCGTTAAATGCATCAGACCTCCTGCCTTTGTACTGATCTTAATAAAATGAGATAGTTAGAGGAACAATGAGCATAGAAGATAGCTCAAATCAGGACCAAGTTAAAATCAAACAAAAGTAGTCAACGCCAGCCAACAGTTGTAGCGTGATATTCTTCAGCTCGTATTAAATCGACAAAGATGGCGTGGAATCAACAGTTAAAACAGTAGGAAGTGGCTAGAAATGAGATTCCTTATTTTTCGACTGTTGTTGAGGTTGTTAGTTTATAGATATGTATAGTGTAGTCTTGTCCCACATTGGAAAAGGAGTAATATCTCCTTGTACTGTATAGGGACCTCTTGTATTGTATTTATCATCCAATATCAATAACATATTTTCTTCCGTGTCTTCTCACATGGTATCAGAGCATTAGTGAGAAAAGATCGCTGTGCGTAATTCCAGCGTTAACCGGGAAGAAAGAACTTAGTCATCGTGTAATTTTTCCGGTGACCTAAGGCTTGTCTAAGTGAAAGTCACTTTCTGTCGGTGTTGTGCTAAAACTAACACCACCACGAGGTAGATCACCCTCCGACTACCAACCCCTGAAATTTTATCCGGCAGAAAAGCCGTCACGCTCCTCCATGCGCCGGCAACAACTTTTCCGGCGAGGGTTCCGGCCACTTTCCGGCCATTTTTTCGCGAAACTTCTTCAGGACAGTGTGCTCTCCTCAAAATTCCGAGCCTACCCATCTAATTCAAATCAAATTCCGGCCACTTTTATATTTTTCCGGCGTGAACAGTGACCTTTCTGGCCATTTTTTGAAAATATTTCTTCAGGACAGCTTGCTCGCAAAGGAATTCCGAGTCTATCCATCCTGGTTACAATAAATTCCGACAACTTTGGAATTTTCCGGCGAGCTACAGTGTTTCCGGCATGAACAGTGTTCCGGGCACAGAACAATGTTCTATTTTCCTGCTGTAAACAGTGTTTTTCAAGCTATTTCTTCAGTTTTCTCACAGAAGTTACTTATTTCCACTATTTCAAGTTAACCATACTACTACAAATTGTAGCGACATGGGAACCGATGCTTTGAATAATCGGATGGTTTCTTTAGCAGAGTATATTGAGTTCCTTCAGTATAAAGCATGTAAGCAGACATCTTCTGAGATAGCTTCTGTTGTTCAAACAGGTAATAGCATGACTTGTTTCTCCTAATCTTCATCCTCTGAGTCTTGGGTC
The DNA here is from genome assembly GCF_000390325.3 of Nicotiana tomentosiformis. Lineage (NCBI taxonomy): Eukaryota > Viridiplantae > Streptophyta > Magnoliopsida > Solanales > Solanaceae > Nicotiana > Nicotiana tomentosiformis. The sequence goes on from NC_090819.1 coordinate 39,966,245, forward strand.
ATTGATTCAGGTGCATCAGATCATATTTCTGGTAACAAATCTCTTTTCACTACTATTTCGTATTCTCAATCTCTTCCAAAAGTCACAATGGCCAATGGGTCTCAAACCATGGCAACTGCAATAGGTCAAGCAAGCCCACTTCCTTCCTTACCTTTAGATTCAGTCCTTTATGTTCCCAATAGTCCTTTTAATCTCATAGCTATTAGTCGCTTAGCCAAATCACTTAAATGCGCTGTTTTATTTCTTGATGACCATGTTTTTATACAGGAACGCAGTACGGGGCGGATCATTGGTACCGGACGTGAATCAAACGGACTTTATTACCTTATCCTTGCTAAATCACATGGACTCACATCTTGTCTTCCTTCTACAACTTGTCCTGTTACTGATTCGCCAGATTTATTACATAAACGGTTGGGACATCCCAGTTTGTCAAAACTTCAGAAAATGGTATCTGGTTTATCTCACTTGTCAGCTCTAGAGTGTGAGTCATGTCAGCTCGGTAAGCATACCCGCTCCCATTTCCCTCGGCGTCTTGATAATCGAGCAGAGTCACCTTTTACTTTAGTCCATTCAGATGTTTGGGGTCCTAGTCGGGTCAGTTCCACCTTAGGATTCCGCTACTTTGTCAGTTTCATTGATGATTATTCCAGGTGCACTTGGATATTTTTGATAAAAAATCGATCTGAGCTGTTTTCTATTTTCCAGACCTTTCACGCTGAAATTCAAAATCAATTTGGGGTTTCTATTCGCACATTTCGTAGTGATAATGCCCGAGAGTATTTGTTTTCCCCATTTCAGCAGTTTATGAAATCTCATGGGATTATTCATCAAACATCTTGTACGTACACATGTCAACAAAATGGGGTAGCTGAAAGAAAGAATAGACATCTTATTGAAACTGTTCGTACCCTACTCATACAATCTCATGCTCCGTTGCGTTTTTGGGGGATGCCGTTCTTACATCTTGCTATCTTATTAATCGTATGCCATCTTCAGCTATCCAGAACCAAGTTCCATTCTCTGTCATGTTTCCCCATTTACCTTTGTTCTCTCTTCCACCCCGTATCTTTGGAAGCACTTGTTTTGTCCATAACCTTACTCCAGGAACAGATAAGTTAGCTCCTCGTGCTCTTAAGTGCGTATTTCTGGGTTTCTCGAGAACACAAAAGGGGTATCGATGCTACTCTCCTGACCTCCAGCGGTACCTTATGTCCGCTGATGTTACCTTCTTTGAAACCCAATCATACTTCACAGGTTCAGGTCATCACTTAGATGTTTCTGAGGTACTACCAGTTTCATCTTTTGGAGATTCAGTTACTCCAGCTCCACCACCTACAACTCCAGTTGTAGTTCCACCACCTATAGCTCCAGTTGTAGCTCTACCACCTATAGCTCCAGTTCCACCACCTACAGCTCCGGTTGTAGCTCCACCACCTATAGCTCTAGTTCCTCCACATAATCCAGTTCAACCTTCTGCAGCTCCACCACTCTTGACTTATCATCGTCGTCCACATCCAGCATCAGGCCCAGGTGATTCACGCCTCGCATCAGATTCTGCACCTACTGCGGACTTGTCTCCTCTTAGTCAACCAATTGCACTCCGCAAAGGTGTACGATCCACACTTAATCCTAATCCCCACTATGTCGGTTTAAGTTATCATCGTCTGTCATCACCACATTATGCTTTTATATCTTCTTTGTCCACTGTTTCTATCCCTAAGTCTACAGGTGAGGCACTATCTCATCCAGGATGGCGACATGCTATGATTGACGAGATGTCTGCTTTACATGCGAGTGACACTTGGGAGCTTGTTCATCTTCCTGCAGGTAAGTCTACTGTTGGTTGTCGTTGGGTTTATGCAGTCAAAGTCGGCCCGGATGGCCAGGTTGATCGGCTTAAGGCTCGTCTTGTTACAAAAGGATATACTCAGATTTTTGGGCTTGATTATAGTGATACTTTCTCTCCCGTGGCTAAAGTAGCATCTGTTCGTCACTTTTTGTCCATAGCTGCTGTATGTCATTGGCCTCTTTATCAGTTAGACATTAAGAATGTTTTTCTCCACGGTGATCTTGAGGAAGAAGTTTATATGGAGCAACCACCTGGTTTTGTTGCTCAGGGGGAGTTTAATGGTTGTGTGTGCAGATTGCGCAGGTCACTATATGGTTTGAAACAGTCCCCTCGAGCTTGGTTTGGTAAGTTCAGCACAATTATTCAGGAGTTCGGCATGACTCGTAGTGAGGCTGATTACTCTGTTTTATCGGCATTCTGCTCCTAATCTGTGTATTTATCTAGTGGTTTATGTTGATGATATTGTTATTACCGGTAATGATCAGGATGGTATTACTAATCTGAAGCAACATCTCTTTCAGCACTTCCAGACTAAGGATCTGGGCAGATTGAAGTATTTTCTAGGTATTGAGGTCGCTCAGTCTAGCTCAGGTATTGTTATTTCACAGCGGAAGTATGCCTTAGATATTCTTGAGGAGACTGGAATGATGGGTTGCAGACCTATTGACTCTCCTATGGATCCGAATGCTAAGCTTCTGCCTGGACAGGGGAGCCTCTTAGAGACCCTACGAGATATAGGAGGTTGGTTGGCAAATTGAATTACCTCACAGTGACTAGACCTGACATTTCTTTTCCGGTGAGTGTTGTATGTCAGTTTATGGATTCTCCCTGTGATAGTCACGGGGATGCAGTTGTTCGCATTCTTCGGTATATAAAGTCAGCTCCAGGCAAAGGATTACTATTCGAGGATCGAGGCCACGAGCAGATTGTTAGGTACACAGATGCTGATTGGGCAGGATCACCTTTTGATAGATGTTCGACGTCTGGATATTGTGTTCTAGTAGGAGGTAATTTGGTCTCGTGGAAGTAATTTGGTCTCGTGGAAGAGCAAGAAACAAAATGTAGTTGCTCGATCTAGCGCCGAAGCCGAATATCGGGCCATGGCTATGGCGACGTGTGAGTTAGTTTGGGTCAAGCAGTTGCTCAAGGAGTTAAAGTTCGGAGAAATCAGCAAGATGGAACTAGTATGTGATAACCAAGCTGCTTTTCATATTGCGTCAAATCCGGTGTTCCATGAGAGGACTAAACACATTGAGATCGACTGTCACTTTGTCAGAGAAAAAATACTTTCAGGAGATATTGTTACAAAGTTTGTAAAGTCGAATGATCAACCAGCAGATATTTTCACTAAGTCTCTTACTGGTTCTCGTATTAGTTACATGTGTAACAAGCTCGGTACATATGATGTGTATGCACCGGCTTGAGGGGGAGTGTTAGTTTATAGATATGTATAGTGTAGTCTTGTCCCACATTGGAAGAGGAGTAATATCTCCTTGTAGTGTATAGCTATAAATAGGGACCTCTTGTATTGTATTTATCATCCAATATCAATAACATATTTTCTCCCGTGCCTTCTCACAGAGGTCAAAGACATTAATGGAGTGAATGAAGAAATCCTGAAAGATGAAGAATCTGAAGCTAAGGTCAGTGGAGAAGGATGATAAAATGGGTGCTAAGCCATTGCTCCTAAAATTAAGGTAATTGGCATTACAGAAGAAGGGAAAGCAAAAAGGTGTGGGAGGATTAAAGGAATCGGGAGAAAAGAGGGTGAGAAGGGTGGGGTGGATAAAGGGGTCGACCAGGAATATGAGGATTTTGGTATACTCGAAGAAAATGTATCTGGAGAAGTAAACTGAAATAAGTTACAAAGATTGAGAACCCACTATTTTGCACGAGAGGTATTTTCAAGCATTTCTGAAATAATGCCATAAGTAAAAGATGTCTATGATGGAGTTAAGGAAGTAGTTGCTCAACTTCATCGAGAAGGAGGGTGGATGTTGGGGTTTTTCACAGTTCAACAAAAGGAACTAATATGTCGTGTGCGTAGCAGGCAACTTTTAACATATTGAAGGGCTACAACGTCGTACTGCTGTAGGAAGGGGTTAAGACTAGGAGACTTGGGAGGTAAGAGAGGAAGCAGAGGAGGATTATGTAAGGGCAAAGTTAACTGAGAGAGGTATGAGAGAGGCCAGTTGTGAGGTGTGGACAGAAAAAAGAGATTCACAAATATAGGACATATTGGTAAGCAGTATTATCGAAGACATAATTAAGTAAATAAAAGAGTGCTCTCTCTAGCTTAAGCTTTTAGGAGATGGTCAGGCAATTCAGTAAGTATTATTGCCTACCCTACACCCTACACCAACATGACTCAATGCAGGTGCCTTTATTTTTCTTTTAAATAATTAAGTAGCTTCATAACACAGTCTTACTGTCGCATAGGCCTTCCTCGGGCTTTGTCCTTCACCTATAGGCAGCGACTTCCTTTCACTATCCCCTCTGCAAACTGTATAGTTACTATAGTAGTCAGTTTTAGTACCAGAATGGCGACGTTATGGTTGGCCATTCTACTGCCTTCTTACGTTTCTGTAGAAGCACTTAAGTTCCGTATTCTGTTGGTCAGTGGGTTGTTCATCTTTTGATGGGAAATCAGTGTAATATGTTAGTGAATTTCCTCTAGTTTCTTGCTAATTCGGATGAATTGTGGCTTCCCATTATGGACTGCTGCTGGAATTTCTTTCTAGGCAGTTTCATTTTCTTGGTAGGAGACTTGGTTAGTCTAACTTGTGTTTTTGTTTGCACACTTTTCTACTGGAGTTCATTACGTTTTGCTCTTGATGCAAACTTCTATTGCAGCATCTGACATCGAGGAATCCCACCACATTGACCAAGCCTGGAAACACGATCTTGGTGTTTGAAATTCTTAACTACCGTTTCCTTTCACTCTACAGGTGAGTTTACTCATCTTGGGAATTCATCAGATTCTTCTCTATTATCTATTCTCTACTTGTGTCTGTGACTGATGATCAATGTTGCTTTTACTAAAGAATAGTACATTCACATTTCTACATTTAGATAGCATACCATCTTTTTGCACCTCCTCAATTGTTAGGATTCTGTAACTTGATTCTCTAAATAACTGATAAAAAATAAAGTCAATAAACTTTTTCCTTTTTCTAGGTATCAAGGCAAGAGCAAGACCTTGATGTATGATGTCACCAAAATGATTTCTACACTGAAGGGGAAACGTGGAGATCATCGCATTTTCAGATTGGCTGAGAATTTATGTATGAATCTGATTTTGTCGTTGAGAGATTTTTTCTCTGTGAAGAGGGAAGGGAAGGTAGGAATATTTCTCCAGCTGAACTTTTGTGAATGCTCTGTAACTCAAATTATAACTTTTTCTGAGCTACTCAATGCATTTGCAGGGTCCAACTGAGTTTACTGAGACTTTAAATAGAATAACAATTGTTACTCTTGCAATCATAATCAAAACTCGTGGAATCGGGGAGTTTGATCAGTTACTGTATCTTCAGACAATGCTAGAACAGATTCTAGCAACTAGCCAGCATACCTGGTCTGAGAAAACTTTGCGCTACTTTCCTTCAATTTTACGCGATGCTTTGAGTGGGCGAATGGATAAAAGGGGCTTGGCAATCCAAGCATGGCAGCAGGTACATGAAATGGTTCCTCTCCGTACGAATTATCTGAAGCTTTAAACCGTTTTCTCTCTTAGGTGCTTGTTTCTTTGTGATTTATGGGTTTACTTATTCTCCAAACATTTCCGCATGTCACTTTGGTAGAAAAGGTCATGATGGATGTTGAGTTCATGAAATGGAAGGAAAACCTGAGTCAAGAAAAGTTTGCATTAAAGTAGAAAAAGAAGAGAAGGGTTCTAAACTGCACCTCGATAGTCTTAAAAGCATCAGTAGAAAATGTGACCCGAAAAGACAAAATATCTCATCATAGATACATAATTTGCGCGTGCTAAAAGATTAATCAAATTTCTTTTGCGTGTTCTGAAAGTCGATATAGAATGATGAAGCTCATTCTTTAATCTAACTAGTTGTTTATTACTCCCTCTATTCCATCTTATGTGTCACCATTTCCTTATCAGTCCTTCCAAAAGGAATGACACATTTTCATATTTGGAGACAATTTAACTTTAAAATTCCAAATTTACCCTTAATGGCATGCTTTTTAGACACATATATGCTATGTCATGTTTAAGACCACAAGTTTTAGAAGTCTTTTTTTTCTTTCTTAAATTCGGTGCCTAGTCAAACTCCACCACATGATTTGAAAAAGCGAAAGTACTTATTTTACTCAGGTTTATTAAAATTTATTTCTGTCAGAATTACCTGTGCATCTCATGCAGTTGCCAGTTTTAAATGCCAAATGTTCGCTTAAGCCCTAATATATTTACTTGATACATCGAAGAGCCTGTCTGATAATTTTTATCAGGACTTAAAGCTGAACAAATTAAGCAATTAGATTTTGGATGTGTTTGACAGTGTAAAATGGAAATCACTTACCACATTAAGTGCCAATTAAAACCTTTACAGCCTCAACATCGTTCATGAGTAGAGATTTAAATAGCAAAATTCTAAGCAACCATATGATCGTTTATTATGGGAAGTGAAGTACTTGTTGAATTTATGGTTGTTGGTTGCATATTAATCATAGAGAGCAGCTCAAATTTGCATTTAGTGGTAGTATTCAGTATCCAGACTTTTATTTTCTGCGCCCAACATTCAAAGGTTAATTTGTTTAGTCACAAATGTTTCAGATTTTGAACTTGAGTCGTTAGTATCGGTTCTATCAAGCAGAAGCTGTAATCTTAATGATTGAATTTATTCCCAGCTGCTTTGTGAGGAGTCAAATTGCTAATGAGTGATCTCCGGAAGTAAACAAGAATCAAGAAAGGAAAAGAGTATGATTAAGACTATAGGTTTATTTGTTGTCATTAAACAGTATAGGGTTCAGCGAAAAATAAGTGACCAAATATTCATGAATTTGAGGTATTTTGCAAACCACTGGCAAGATGTTTCCTGTATAAGTTTGCTCATGTTGTTTTTCTGGAGAACATACAATTGACTTCAAGATGTTTTATCTGCAGGCAGAAACAACTGTTATCAATCAATGCACACAGCTTCTTTCTCCATCGGCTGATCCCACATATGTTATGACTTATATTAACCACAGTTTTCCTCAACACCGCCAGTATCTTTGTGCTGGTGCGTGGATACTAATGCATGGACATCCAGAGAATATTAATTGCACAAACCTTGTAAGACTCGGCCTTTTTTCCCTGAAGTTATTAGAAGCTTTTGTGTAGTGATCATCTCATCGACTTCTTTCTCATATGGAGATATCCCTACTAAAATACATCTTTCTCGCGTGACGACGTTCCTGCTAATAATTGGATACAGGGACGTGTCTTGAGGGAGTTTTCTCCTGAAGAGGTGACTGCAAATATTTATACAATGGTAGATGTTTTGCTTCATCATATTCACTTGGAACTACAGCGTGGACATCCCTTGCAGGTTTTGTCATACTCCTTTCTTATTGACTCTTTGGACCTATCAAGTTTTCACCCTCCTTGCTTTGCTTTTTTCTAATGTCTTCCTCTTTTCATTCCTCAGGATCTTATGCTAAAAGCATGTGGAAACCTTTCAGTTTTCATCTGGACCCATGAGCTTCTTCCTCCAGATATCCTGCTACTTGCACTTATTGACCGCGACGATAATCCACATGCTTTGCGCATTGTAGTATGTTCTTTATGATCTTCCTCAATTAGTTTTATGTCTTTATTAGTTTTAGTCAGTTGTGAAGAGCGGTGTAAGCCTATGATGCTTAATTTTGCGTACTGTTATTTGTTTATAATATTCTTTTGACGGCATCTTCTCCCAATTCTAATGTTGTCTTCAGGGGAAATGGTATTTTGACATCATGTTTTTGTCATCTGTTGTAGACTCAGTTTGGTGCTGTTTACACTTTCATTCTTAAGCTATAGTGTTATGAGGACAAAGTGATAATTTTAGCTTGCTTGAAGAAGGCATCATCTTCTCTTTAGCTATGATGTTTTACTGTCTGTCCAGCTGATCGAACTGTAATTTGTCATGTGGAATTGCTAAATTCCAATCTTCTTATGTTTGGGCTATTGGAGCTATCTTCAACAATTACAAAATGGGGAGAAGAACTAAATGAAGGGCGAAAAGAAGTTCTAGCTCTGGTTTTCTATGAAATCAAAGTATACTCATTTACTAAAAATGGATAATTTCAGAAGCATTTGATTAGTATAAGATTCCAAGCCTCCCAGTCAGGAATCTCATTCCTTCTCTATCATCCAAGACAATTCATAAAAGCAGGCCTATCTGGTTTAACGGCTGAAGATGTACAATATTATGGTCTCAAGGTGTCCCATAACACTATTCAGGAACATTGGTTCTTATTGCCGTTGACATAAACACCTTTTAAGCTTTCTGCTCCTCTAGCATCTTACATATCCAGCCATAGGTTAACAAGGTAGGTAGTGATTTTGTTAATTATTTCAAGTCTATAACTCTACATGGTTCTTTCTCCTAACGATTGGCATGCGTCTTTCCTTTTATAGAAAGTGGATTAAATATCTGTTGCTTTGGTTCATGCTACTATGGTAGAAGCAACTATGAACTCCCCTCTGACATATTGAAACAAGTTGGCTTCCATCTTTTCCTTTCCGAGTATGACAGAAAGACGAATTTTATGGTAAGAGAACAAAAGTTATGGAACTGCAGTACCCAGAGAGTGATATTGCACTTCTACAGAGAATTGCTGGGTCAACAATCATATCCCATTCTTGTTCATTTTGCCGTGAATAAGAGAGAAAGTCACTTGACTTTTGACGATAAGAAGGAAAATGACAAGTGTTAGAGTGAAGAATACATCTTTGCGAGCTGGCAGAACTGTGAGAATGCATGGGAGAAAAATCTATTATTGATATTATGTTTAATTATAATACAATGAGTCCTATTTATACAATACATATCATACTCCTATTCTATGTGGGACTAGGACTAATTCATATTATGTACATAACTATCTAACACTCCCCCTCAAGCCGGTGTATACAAATCATATGTACCGAGCTTGTTACATATGTAACTAATACGAGGACTAGTAAGGGACTTGGTGAAAATATCTGCAAGCTGATCATTCGACTTCACAAACTTTGTAGCAATATCTCCTGAGAGTATCTTTTCTCTGACAAAGTGACGGTCAATCTCACTGTGTTTAGTTCTCCCATGGAACACCGGATTTGATGCAATATGAATGGCAACTTGGTTATCACACACAAGTTCCATCTTGCTGACCTCACCAAATTTCAAACTCATTAAGCAAATGTTTGATCCAAACTAGCTCACATGTTGCCACAACCATTGCTCGATAATCTGCTTCTGCACTAGACCGAACAACCACATTCTGTTTCTTACTCTTCCAAGACACCAAATTACCTCCTAAAACACAATATTCAGAACGTCTATCAGAAGGTGATCCTGCCAGTCAACATCTGAGTACCCAACAATTTGCTCATGGCCTCGATCTTCAAACAATAATCCTTTGCCTGGAGCTGATTTTATATATCGAAGAATGCGGACAACTGCATCCCAATGACTATCACAGGGAGAATCCAGGAACTGACTTACCACACTAACTGGAAAGGAAATGTCAAGTCTAGTCACTGTGAGGTAATTTAATTTACCAACCAGCCGCCTATATCTTGCAGGATCGCTAAGCGGCTCCCCCTGTCTTGGTAGAAGTTTAGAATTCGGATTCATAGGAGTGTCAACAGGTCTACAACCTGTCATTCCTGTTTCCTGAAGAATGTGTAAGGCATACTTCCTTTGTGAGATAACAATACCTGAGCTAGACTGAGCGACCTCAATACCTAGAAAATACTTTAATCTGCCCAGATCCTTAGTCTGAAAGTGCTAAAAGAGATGTTGCTTCAACTTAGTAATACCTTCCTGATCATTGCCGGTAATAACAATATCATCAGCATAAACCACCAGATAAATACTGAGATTTGAAGCAGAATGCCGACAAAACACACAGTGATCAGCTTCACTACGAGTCATGCCAAACTCCTGAATAACTTTGTCGAACTTACCAAACCACACTCGAGGAGACTGCTTTAGACCATAGAGGGACCGGCGCAACCGACATACAAGGCCACTAGACTCCCCCTGAGCAACAAAACTAGGTGGTTGCTCCATATAAACCTCATCCTCAAGGTCACCGTGAAGAAAAACATTCTTAATGTCCAACTGATAGAGAGGCGAATGGCAAACAACAACCATGGATAGAAAAAGGCGGACTGATGCTATTTTAGCCACGAGAGAGAAAATATCACTGTGATCGAGCCCAAATATCCGAGTATACCCTTTGGCAACAAGACGAGCCTTAAGTCGATCAACCTGGCCATCTGGACCAACTTTGACTGCATACACCCAACGAAAACCAACAGTCGATTTACCCGAAGGAAGAGGAACAAGCTCCCAAGTACCACTCGTATGTAAAGCAGACATCTCGTCAATCATAGCCTATCGCCACCCTGGATGAGACAGTGCTTCACCTGTAGACTTATGGATGGAAACAAAGGACAAAGATGATACAAATGCACAATGAGGTGATGATAGACGATGGTAACTTAAATCGACATAATGGGGATTAGGATTAAGTGTGGACCGTATACCTTTCCGGAGTGCAATCGGTTGACTAAGAGGAGACAAGTCCGCAGTATTAGCAGGGTCAGGTGCAGGACGTGAATCAGCTGGGCCTGATGCTGGGCGCGGATGATGATGATAGGTCAGGAGTGATGGAGCTGTAGAAGGTTGAACTGGACTAGGCGGTGGAACTGGAGCTATAGGTAGTGGAGCTGGAGCTGGAGCTGGAGCGGTAGGCGGTGAAACTGGAGCAATAGGTGGTGGAGCTGGAGCTATAGGTGAAGATGAATGGGAGATAGTGACTGAATCTCCAAAAGATGGAGTTGGTAGCACCTCATAAATATCTAAGTGATTACCTGGACCTGTGAAGTATGATTGGGATTCAAAGAAGGTAACATCAACAAACATAAGGTACCGCCTAAGTACCGCCTGAGGTCAGGAGAATAGCATCGATATCCCTTTTGCGTTCTCGAGTAACCTAAAAATACGCACTTAAGAGCACGAGGAGCTAACTTATCTTTTCCTAAAGTAAGGTTATGAACAAAACACGTGCTCCCAAAGACACGGGGTGGAAGAGAGAACAAAGGTAAGTGGGGAAACAAAACAGAGAATGGAACTTGATTCTGGATAGCTGAAGATGGCATACGATTAATAAGATAACAAAATGTAAGAACTGCATCCCCCATAAAACGCAACGGAACATGAGATTGTATGAGTATGGTACGAACAATTTCAATAAGATGTCTATTCTTTCTTTCAGCTACCCCATTTTATTGGGATGTGTACAGATTAGATGTTTGATGAATAATCCCATGAGAGTTCATAAACTGCTGAAATGGGGAAGACAAATACTCTAAGGCATTATCATTACGAAATGTGCGGATAGAAACCTCAAATTGATTTTGAATTTCAGCGTGGAGGGTCTGAAAAATAGAAAACAACTCAGATCGATTTTTCATCAAAAATATCCAAGTGCACCTGAAATAATCATCAATGAAACTGACAAAGTAGCGGAATCCCAGGGTAGAACTGATCCGACTAGGACCCTAAACATCTGAATGGACTAAAGTAAAAGGTGACTCAGCTCGAATATCAAGACGTCGAGGGAAATGGGAGCGGGTATACTTACCGAGCTGACATGACCCATGCTCTAGAGTGGACAGGTGAGATAAACCAGGTACTATTTTCTGAAGTTTTGACAAACTGGGATGTCCCTACCGTTTATGTAATAAATCTGGTGAATCAGTGCCAAAACAAGTTGTTGAAGGAGGACAAGATATGTGTCCATGTGATTTTGCAAGGATAAGGTAATAAAGTCCATCTGATTCACGCCCGGTACCAATGATCTGCCCTGTATTAGCGTTCCCCTATAAAAACAAGGTCATCAAGAAATAAAACAGAGCATTTAAGTGATTTGGCCAACCGACTAGCGGCTATGAGATTAAAAGGACTATCGGGAACATAAAGGACTGAATCTAAAGGTAAGGAAGGAAGTGGACTTGCTTGACCTATTCCAGTTGCCATGGTTTGAGACCCGTTGGCCATTGTGACTGTTGGGAGAGATTGAGAGTATGAAATAGTAGTGAAAAGAGATTTGTTACCAGAAATATGATCAGATGCACCTGAATCAATGACCCAAGACTCAGAGGATGAAGATTGGGAGACACAAGTCACACTACTATCTGTTTGAATAACGGAAGCTATCCCGAAAGATGTCTGTTTACATGTTTTGTACTTTAGGAACTCAATATAATCCGGTAAAGAAATCATCTGGATTAGATTCAATGCATTGGATCTAACGGATTGTGAGTCAAAGGCTTCTAATATGAATGCCATTATAATGGTTATGCGCAGAAAAAAAAAAAAAAAATTTTTTGGAAATTACTGTTCACGCCGGAAAAATATGAAAGTGGTCGGAATTTGATTTAAATTGGATGGGTAGGCTCGGAATTGCAAGGGAAACAATTTGTCCTGAAGAGTCGTCGCCAAAAAATGGCCGGAAGGTGGCCCATGCGCCGGCGCGTGACGTCGGAACTTTGCCGGAAAATTTTCTTCCGGTAGCGCTTGGAGGGTCTTCTGACGGAGATTTTTTTATGGGTTGGTCGACGGAGGCCGATCTACTTTGTGGTGGTGTTGGTTTTTGCACAACACTGACGAAAAGTGGCTTTTTACTTGCGGCAGACCTGTGTTTGCCGGAAAAAGACTTCCGGTTGACTGATTTTTCTTCCCGGAGTCGTTGGTATTTATGCACAACGATAAATCTCTCACGATTGCTCTGATACCATGTGAAAATGCATGGGAGAAAAATCTATTATTGATATTCTGTTTAATTATAATACAATGAGCCCTATTTAAACAATACATATAATACTCCTATTCTATGTGGGACTAAGACTAATTCATATTATGTACATAACTATCTAACAAGAACAATGATTTCACTCATATAGGAACAAAATCCAGTGTCTCATAGGATGACCTTTTTTTTTGCTTTCTGTGCAAGTGGATCATTCTTGTTATGAACCAGACCATGATCATAAGAGCTTTTCATTCACATTCTTAAATATGGAGACTTTCCAGTAAATGTTATAGTTCTTTTGAAATTTATCGAAATAGTGATATATTTGGTACATCAAAACGTCCCTTTTTTCTTTTGCTCACTTTTTGACACCTTTTGTTAAAATTCCAAACAGATTAACTTACTTGACAGTAAGGAGCTCCAACAAAGAGTGAAACTTTATCTCATAAATCGTGGCCCACCTGAACATTGGCTTTCTTCTGGACCTTTCAAGCGTGTGGAATTGCAGAAAGCTCTTGGAAACTATCTGTCATGGAAGGAAAGGTAACAAATTGAACATGTTTTTTCCAATAAGTGGGTAACATCTTGGACAGTATTATATGCAATATCATGGTTCCTTATAATTGCTGAATGTTTAGATATTAACAGTTGGATCAAGTATATATTTGGTTGCAAAGTAAGTACACATATCTCTATGTCGAATGTTTATCCAGATCTTCTATAAGCATATGTTTTGTGTTTGTAAGGCTTCATTTGTTTGCACTTAATGAGGGTCTGAATCTTAATCATTCTGATCTCAGACATTAATTACGTTTTTTTTAAAGTCTGGATCTTAATTATTCAGATCTTAATTATTAAGTGTGTTTGTTTTTCTTTATTTCACAATCACTTAATGGATGTGAATGATAAAGATCTATAACAAAGACTTAATTTCATGAAGATGTTATCATTCACATTCACTACTAACCGCTGCCACCACCCACCATTATCACCTACCACCATGCAATCCACCACCACCATACAGTTGCAAATAAGACAAGTGTATGACTACACATTAACATTAAAGCTCAACATGGCAAACAATCCTTTATGCCCAGGTCAACAAGTCATAACCTTAAACAAGCTCCTAAGTCATAATTATGAATTATCACGTAGTTATGGAATCAACGAAATATGGATAATAAGCTCACATAGTCCAAACAAGGCATAATCATAAGTCAATCTCTACTGGATAAGGTCATAACTTAGCTACGCATATACGCTCGTCAGTTCGCATATGCGTGGCTCCTAAATCAAGCAACATGCAGCAAATAGATCACTCAGAGAATTCCCTCTTACAAGAATAGACAAGAGACTTACCTTATCCCGGCAAGCTTAAATCAACCAACAACCGCCTTTCCTTTCGAAAACCAGCACCAAACGACTCGAATCTAGTCAAATATAACTCAATAACGTCAAACAAAGCTATAGGAATCAAATCCAAACAATAAAGCTTCAATTTTTAATCAAATCCCCAAAAATCAACAAAAGTCAACTCGGGCCTACATAGTCTAAATCTAAGTCAAGGGGTAGATCCCGACTACCTATAATTCCACGAGTCCAAATATGTGATTATTTTCCAAAACCGAGTCCAAATCCACCCTCAAATCCCCAAAATTCTGCCTCGCAAGTTGTAGACAAAAACCCTAATTTTCTCTTCAAAATTCCATGATTAAAGTGTATAATTCCACAAGGATTCAAGATATATAATCAAATTCAAGTGAAAATTACTTACCCACAAATTAGTGATGAAAATATCCTAAAAAATCGCCTCTTACCGAGTTCCAAAACTCAAAATAATGAAAAAATGAGCTAACTCTCGAAAATATAAAGTCTGCCAAGGGTCTCGTATCTACGGAACAAAGGGCCGCTTCTGCGACATATCGATCGCATCTGCGATCCCCACTTACAAAGCCCCCCATCGTATCAGCGGAGAAACTGTCACATTTGCGGCTCCGCAGATGCGACCAGAAATGCAAACCTGAGCCAGCCCAATCTCGCACCTCCGCACGAACCCCCACTTCTTTGAAGCCTGGCCAATGCATCGCTTCTGCAACCTCGCACCTGCGCGAAAACCATCGCAGGTGCAACACACCAGTACTAGATCTGCTAAATCACTTTCAAATGGTCCGAAACCAATTCGAAACACACCCGAGCCCCTCGGCCCCCTATCCAACCATACCAACAAGTCCGAATACCTTATCCAAACTTATCTAAATGCTCAAAACACTACAACTAACATCGAAACCAAGAATCGACGATCAAAATCTATCTCTTAGCTTCCAAACTTTCCTACTTAACCAAACACGTCCAAATCATGCCTAAACCTTCTGGATTTCAACCAAATTTTGCACCCAAGTTCCAATCAACTAAAAGAACCTATCCAAGTTCCGAAACACCAATCGAAGCCCGATAACATTAAAGTCAACTCTTGGTCAAACCCATGAACTCTCCAAACTTTCAAATTGTCAACTTTCGACAAATAGAGCTAAAACCTTCTAGGAACCTCCGAATCCAAATCTGAACACACGCCCAAGTCCAATATCATCATACAAACTTGTTGAAAGTTGAAACCATCAAATCCCGATTCCGAGGTCATTTACTCAAAAGTCAAACCTTGGTCAACCCTTCAAACTTAAAGCTTCCAAATTGAGATTCACTCTTCCTAATCAACTCCGAACCTCTCGAAAATCAAAACCAACTATACATGCAAGTCATAATGCATCATATGAAGCTACTCAAGGACTCGAACCACCGAACGAAATGTTAAAAAGCTCAAAACGACCGGTCGGGTCGTCACATATATTTACTTGTCATGAAGTATTCCTGATGCTGATTTAGATAGATTTAATGATTCTCCTGATCGAATTAAAACTACGTTGCCTTTCCAGCCTCAGAATTCAACTTCTTCTGTTCGATGTATTATACCTGCATTGAGATAACCAAGAGAATAACCTACTTTTCTTGTCTGAATTGGTATGTAACTAGTCGAAAAATTTATAATAACAATGTTGTTGTCATCGTTGGCAGCTTTCTTTTTGAAAATGGTAACAAATAGTCGTTGGCAGCTTTCTGAGGCTCTAGCTAACTTGGTTGGCCAGTACGACTAGACCCATTAGGCATTTAGCTTGAAGAATCAATTCTATTAAACACTATTTGCTGCAAGTTAGGTCTTTTGAGCACTGATCATTGGAAAATGCTTATTCTGTGTATTAATGCTTATTTTTCGTTGTTTAATATTTTTGGGTGTTGTAGAACTTATAATTGTGTTCTGTCATGACCCAAATTATGGGACTGTAACAGCACTCGATGATCTTACTCCCATTAAGCTAATCACTTTTTGAAATTTAACTCAACTGAAATCTGTAGAACCTGTATATAAGTATATTGAGAACAACTCTAGAATAGGGCAGCGTGGTGCACAAAATATCCCGCGTTCACGCAGAGTCCGGAGAAGGGCCGCACCCCAAGGGATGTGATGTAGCCAGCCTACTCTAATGCAAACATTAGTGGTTGCTTCCGCGGCTCGATCCCATGACCTATAGGTCACATGAGAACAATACCGTTGCTCCAAGGCTCCCCTTCGAGAACAACTCTAGAATACTGAACATAAACAGTAGTTTCAAAAATGAGGGTATAAGGTCTAGCACCCAAACTGGAACATACTAATCTTTGTGGATAAATGCTAAATGCAAAAAAATATATATTTTCTTTATGTGTTCTAAATTTTCTCGTGTTGTCTTCTCATCTTTAAAATTATGAAGGAATACAAATTGTTGTTGGAATGGACATTTCTGACACAGTGATCAGTAAGGAATCTGATTGGGAGGAAGATTGAACATTATGGGAATGTCAAGCTAGTGACAACGGTCTGATCTCAACCCAATAAGTTAGGTATCTCCAATGTCTGATCCAGTGTTGTGAAGAGCGTGAAGCGAGGAAAAGCGACAAGCCCCATTTTGCTGAAGCGAGAAGCGAAGCGTCGCTTTTTTGAAGTGAAGCGGATTTTAAAAAAAAAAATTTAAAATAAATACTGTATAGACAACACATGTAACGAAAATAATAACTTATTAACTACAAAGCAAAAAACAATGGCAGCATTTCGCCGCTATTTTAAACACTGAAATAGTGAAACGAAAAGAAAAAGAAGAAGAAAGGCACATACCTGGGCTTGAACTTGAAAAGTGCTGAAAATGGAAACCCTAGTCGCTGCTTCGCTCTGCTGCTCGATGATGTTTTGAAAAAAGACACAACTTTTTTATTTTTAATGTTGGCAGTCACTTAAAAGACTGAAGCGCTCACTACAGTCGCTTCTCGCTTCAGTCACACTTCTCGCTTTTTTGGCAGAAGCGCACGCTTCTTTTTACATGTTACGCTTCACAACATAGAAGCGACACTGTGGCCGCCTCGCTGCGCTTCGCGCTTTAAGCGCTGAAGCGAGCGCTTTTCACAACACTGGTCTCTGATCCCAACCCGATAAGCTAGGTATCTCTTTAACCTCTATGCAATGGGTGACCGTATCTCAGCTTAGCTTATTAGTACTCTTGGCATCTGCATCTTTGCGACATTCATATGGATGTGTTGAACTTTGCTGGTCCAACATTCACTCATATATAGCGTTGGTCTTATGACTGTTCTATAGAACTTACCTTTCACTTTGGTAGGCATCCTTCTATCATGTTACCCTTGTAGACCTCTCCATTTCAACCATCTGATTTTGATTTTATTTGTATACATCTTCATCTATCATCCCATTCTCCTGGAACAACCATCATAAATATCTGAATTGTTTGCATTTAGGCACTGCAAACCTAATCAACTTCACTGTTCTTCATTTATTTATTTTCCATTTGTTGAAATTTACTGATGATGCAAGTGGCGGTGTTAATTTTATCAGCTCTTTGCTCATCCATGTGTGTGTATGTTGTGTGTGTATATATATATACGCATTGCATCAGCTCTTGTTTGTTATGCTCATAGGTAGTAATATATTGTTTAATTCTCAGATTTTAGATCTCGAGGATACACCTATCAAGTATCAACCTTTTCTTGTTTGATCATTATGGTTTCAGGTATCCCACATTTTTTGATGATATTGCTGCACGCCTGCTTCCGATCATCCCCCTAATCATATATAGACTCATTGAAAATGACGCTATGGATGCAGCTGATAGAGCTCTTCAAGTTTATTCGACCTTCCTTCATTGCTATCCCCTGAACTTTACATTTGTTCGTGATATACTGGCTTATTTCTATGGTCATCTTCCTGGAAAGCTAATACTCCGCATATTAAATATCTTGGATATTAAAAAGGTGATGATGGTTGATGCTTTTGTAACTTACTAATTGCTTTTGCCCTTCTCTTTTAATAATCACTGAATCATTCTTTTTTCCTTTTTTCCTTTCAGATTCCATTTTCCGAGTCATTCCCGCAACATATCAACTCATCAAATGCAGCCATGTGCCCACCATTGGACTACTTTGCTACTCTTTTATTAGGACTGGTGAATCATGTTATTCCTGCTTTAAATAATAGCTCCAAATGTGCAGCAATGGGAGATTTTGCAAATAATTCTACGCGTGCTCCCCATGGCAAGATCCAAGCCACATCACAACCTGGGCCAACTAATTCTTCTGAAGGGCAGAAACCATATTATCAGATGCAAGACCCTGGGACATTCACCCAGCTGACTCTTGAAACAGCTGTAATAGAATTACTTTCTCTACCTGTTTCTCCTTCTCAGATTGTCTCATCTCTTGTTCAAATTGTTGTACACATACAACCAACCCTTGTCCAATCCAGCAATGGGCTACATGGAGCTCCTGGTAGTTCTGGACAAGGCTCTATCTTGCCTACTTCTCCTTCAGGGGGAAGTTCTGATTCTTTGGGTGCAACTAGGACGACTCCATCGGTTTCAGGAATGAATACTTCTAATTTTGTTTCACGTAGTGGTTATACTTGCCAACAGCTGTCTTGCTTGTTGATCCAAGCTTGTGGTCTTCTTTTGGCACAACTTCCTCCGGAGTTTCATGTACAGCTATATGTTGAAGCTGCACGCATAATCAAAGAAAGTTGGTGGCTTACTGATGCAAAAAGATCAGTGGGTGAACTAGAATCTGCTGTTAGCTATGCTCTACTAGACCCCACCTGGGCTGCACAGGACAATACCTCAACAGCCATTGGTACGCTTTCTCAAACTATCTGGAATGGCTTCACCTGTTTGTTTGCTCACTCCCCTTGTCTCTATTGATTGACCTCTATTGACTGGCGGTGTGATCATAAGAAGCCAAAATGTTGATTGGAAAAAGGGGAGAATTGCAATTTTGGTATATGAAGTAATGTGTTATTCCGGTTGTAGTTCCGTATTATTTAACTACACATATTTTGCCTTTAATTGGACAATACGTGCACTTTACTACTTGGAGTTAACGGAAACTAATGGAAGATAGAAAGAACTAGAGAATTTTGATTTAATAACAGAAAAAAAAAAAAAAGAGAACGCAGTAGAACTCGATGACGACTCCACTTCCTCCTCCAACTTCGCACTTGCTGATCCTCTCCAACCTCTTGTTCATCCTCCTACTGCTTTCGCCAGAGAAAACATGCTCAAGTCATTCAAAGTTAATCATGCGCTTCTATTAGAGTGTTACAAAATGAAGGTAATCATCGCCTTTGTCTATTTGTAAATAGTGTTCTGATTTATCAGTAGTTTTATCTATCAAAGTTTGCATGTAATACCGGAACACTTGCGTGAATAAAATTTTGGTGTACATAGAAAAATGAAGATGCAAACCAATTAGGATGCTATACGACTAAAAGCTTGTTCCGACACTATATTAGAAAGTTTAAGATAACATCATCATCTTGGGTGACATACCATTCCGAGGACTCGAGTTTAGCAGAGACATGGAAATGGAAGGAGCACAAAAGCCAGAATATGACCACGACCTCCTGGCCCCTTCCTCGCCACCCTTCTATTTTCCTGTCCACTATAGTTTTCTCATCCCACTACACGACCCCTTGCCCTTGGCTAGAAAGCTAGCCAACAGTATTATGTTCCAGATGACGAGGGAGAAGAGGATAAACAGTGGCAAGGCAGAGTAGGAAGTCGACAGTTATCACATTCTGCTACTGTTTTTCTTTTTAATTTCTCTTTATATTTTCTTGATATTTCAAATATTTATTTTGTTAATTTTTGACTACTCAGCTTTCATCAATTCAGAGATTAAGAGTGCACATGTGATTGAATTAAAGGTCAAATGTCTGTTGTTGAATAGAGTGTTTTAAAAGGCCCCTGTGGCGGGGCACTATCAAAACTCCCTAAGGCTCACGTGTGGGACTTAGTTCTGTGAGGCTTACGCCCCAAACGCTCGACTGTGCGCCCGAAACATGCCTAGCGCTCAACGCCCAAGGCTCGTCTAACAGTTCCTAACACAAATCATGCGGCAAGTTCCCTAATTAGCACTGTCGACACTCAAAATTCTTTAACTGTGAGAAAGCACGGGAGAAAATATATTATTGATATTGGATGATAAATACAATCCAAGAGGTCCCTATTTATAGCTATACACTACAAGGAGATATTACTCCTCTTCCAATGTGGGATAAGACTACACTATACATATCTGTAAACTAACACTCCCCCTAAAGCCGGTGCATACACATCATATGTACCGAGCTTGTTACACATGTAACTAATACGAGAACCAGTAAGAGATTTAGTGAAAATATATGCTAGTTGATCATTCGACTTTACAAACTTTGTAACAAATATCTCCTGAAAGTATTTTTTTCTCTGACAAAGTGACAGTCGATCTCAATGTGTTTAGTCCTCTCATGGAACACCAGATTTAACGCAATATGAAGAGCAGCTTGGTTATCACACACTAGTTCCATCTTGCTGATTTCTCCGAACTTTAACTCCTAGAGCAACTGCTTGACCCAAACTAACTCACACGTCGCCATAGCCATGGCCCGATATTCGGCTTCGGCGCTAGATCGAACAACTACATTCCGTTTCTTGCTCTTCCACGAGACCAAATTACCTCCTACTAGAACACAATATCCAGACGTAGAACATCTATCAAAAGGCGATCCTGCCTAATCAGCATCTGTGTACCTAACAATCTGCTCGTGGCCTCGATCCTCGAATAGTAATCCTTTGCCTGGAGCTGACTTTATATACCGAAGAATGCGAACAACTGCATCCCAGTGACTATCACAGGGAGAATCCATAAACTGACATACAACACTCACCGGAAAAGAAATGTCAGGTCTAGTCACTGTGAGGTAATTCAATTTGCCAACCAACCTCCTATATCTCGTAGGGTCTCTAAGAGGCTCCCCCTGTCAAGGCAGAAGCTTAGCATTCGGATCCATAGAAGAGTCAATAGGTCTGCAACCCATCATTCCAGTCTCCTCAAGAATGTCTAAGGCATACTTCCGCTGTGAAATAACAATACCTGAGCTAGACTGAGCAACCTCAATACCTAGAAAATACTTCAATCTGCCCAGATCCTTAGTCTGGAAGTGCTGAAAGAGATGTTGCTTCAGATTAGTAATACCATCCTGATCATTACCGGTAATAACAATATCATCAACATAAACCACTAGATAAATACACAGATTAGGAGCAGAATGCCGATAAAACAGAGTAATCAGCCTCACTACGAGTCATGCCGAACTCCTGAATAATTGTGCTAAACTTACCAAACCAAGCCCGAGGGGACTGTTTCAAACCATATAGTGACCTGCGCAATCTGCACACACAACCATTAAACTCCCCCTGTGCAACAAAACCAGGTGGTTGCTCCATATAAACTTCTTCCTCAAGATCACCGTGGAGAAAAACATTCTTAATGTCTAACTGATAAAGAGGCCAATGACGTACAACAGCCATGGACAAAAAGAGACGAACAAATGCTACTTTAGCTACGGGAGAGAAAGTATCACTATAATCAAGCCCAAAAATCTGAGTATATCCTTTTGCAACAATACGAGCCTTAAGCCGATCAACTTGGCCATCCGGGCCGACTTTGACTGCATAAACCCAACGACAACCAACAATAGACTTACCTGCAGGAAGAGGAACAAGCTCCCAAGTAGTAGGGTTAACTTGAAATAGTGGAAATATGTAACTCCTGTGAGAAAACTGAAGAAATAGCTTGAAAAACACTGTTTATGGCAGGAAAACAGAACGCTGCTCTGCGCCGAAAACACTGTTCACGCCGGAAACACTGTAGCTCGCCGGAAAATTCCAAAGTTGTCGGAATTTGTCATAACCAGGATGGATAGACTCGGAATTCCTTTGCGAGCAAGCTGTCCTGAAGAAATATTTTCAAAAAATGTCCGGAAAGGTCACTGTTCACGCCGGAAAAATATAAAAGTGGTCGGAATTTGATTTGAATTAGATGGGTAGGCTCGGAATTTTGAGGAGAGCACACTGTCCTGAAGAAGCTTCGCGAAAAAATGGCTGGAACCCTCGCCGGAAAAGTTGTTGCCAGCGCGTGGAGGAGCGTGGCGGCTTTTCTACCAGATAAAGTTTCAGGGGTTGGTCGTCGGAGGGTGATCTACCTCGTGGTGGTGTTGGTTTTAGCACAACACCGACAGAAAGTGACTTTCACTTAGACAAGCCTTAGCTCACCGGAAAAATTGCACGATGACTAAGTTCTTTCTTCCCAGTTAAGGCTGGAATGACGCACAACGATCTTTTCTCACTAATGCTCTGATACCATGTGAGAAAGTACGAGAGAAAATATATTATTGATATGGGATAATAAATACAATACAAGAGGTCCCTATTTATAGCTATACACTACAAGGAGATATTACTCCTCTTCAATGTGGGATAAGACTACACTATACATATCTGTAAACTAACACTAACAAATGAATGATTAAAGTTCTACTCATCTGTAGAAATATGAAGATTGAGAGTAACTCAAAATAATGAGTCATGGTATTGCATATTTACTAATTGAGAAAATCGGGATGATGAATATCATTTGAATATTTCTTCTGAAAATAGATAGTCAAGATTTACATCTTCACTTATTATAGGTCTTCATATCTTAGTTTTATGTCTCTTAAAATTATCAGACTTTTATTATTTTGCTATTTACAAGCAATTTTATATTTACTATTAAGGAATAATATTTTAAATTACATTACTGATAAAGTTTATTGATTATTAACTTTTAGAGAGGTAAACTGTGTAGTTTGATAATATCTTTCAGTAAATTGTAATTTTTTAATTGTTCGAAAGATAAGGCATGATAGTTGATTTTTATCTCATAGTAACTAACACTATTGCATTATTTATATTTATAAGAAAATGCTAGATATTTTCTTAATCCTTTTTGATTTTCTTAAACTTTTAATATACTTTATATACTTTTTGTGCTTATTATACTATTTTATTAATTTATAAATTGAAAAATTTAAAGGTTCATGGGGCTTACGCTCAATGTCTCGGGGCTTATGCTTCGGCTCACGTTAAGTAAAATGCCCCGCTTCACGCCCCCGATTTTTAAAATACTGGTTGAATAATATGGGGACTAAAATTGGAATAATGTAATAATTCATGGACCAATATTGTTATTTTCCCGAAAGAGCAGTAACTGGAATATATCTACATGGGTTTTGCTTACCTTCTATAACTTTTGCTTTCATTTTTTTGCCCTTCCTAAAAACATTACCGTCCTTTTAATACCAGGGGAGTTTTTGTCATTCCAACAAAAATACCGAAAACCCTCATCCTTCACAGCCAGAAAGGCCGTCTGTTTTGTTCTTCTCCATTGGCGAAGTTTTCTTTTTTTCAATTCCCACCGATGAATCACCCTCCCTATTTCTTATTTCTTCATCTTTATTTCTTTCTCCGGTGACTCCTCCTTTCCATTAGTAATTGTACTCATTTTACTTTTCCATTATTAATCCTCAAAACAAAGTAAATGAGAAAGGTCTCAAGACATTTCTACTATAATGTTTTCAGCAGTGTAAATTGCTCCCATCAACGGAGTAATGGTTTGATTATGATTTGATTTTTTTCATGTCCTTTATACTCCATGTGACCAGGAGGTCACGAGTTCAAGCCGTGGAAACAGCCGCTTGCAGAAATGCAGGCTAAGGCTGCGTACTATAGACTCTTGTGGTCCGACCCTTCCCCGGACCCCGCGTATAGCGAGAGCTTAGTGCACCGGGCTGCCCTTTTTTTTTTTCTTTATACTCCATAAAGCTGGACAACAAATCCTAGGAAATATAAGCCTTTCGCAGCAAATATAAATGGAGAAGATCGGGATATAAAGCAAAATTATAAGAAAAAGAAAAGATTCAGGTCCACCCAGTTTGCACTTCGCAGAGACTGGGAAGAGCAAAATGTGAGAGAGAAAGGGGGAAAACCAAATTGGGTAGAAAGACAAAAATATCCATCTCACTTATGCATTGATAACATGCTGTTAGGGGTATTTAAGGAAAACAAAAGATGTATACAATACTAACCTACTACAACTATGTGGTAGGTTAGCAAAACCCTCTATATATATATATACACTCGCGCGCGCGCGAGCACACTCACTCCGTTTTAATTTATGTGAACCTATTTCCTTTTTAATCCGTGCCAAAAAGAATGACCCCTTTCCATATTTGGAAACAATTTACCTTTATGCAATGATTTATAGCCACACAAAATGTATGTGTCTCATTTTACACCACAAGTTCAAAAGTCTCTTTTTTCATGAACTTCGTGCCAAGTCAATTAGGTTCACATAAATTGAATCGGAGGAAGTATGGATGTATGTATGAATATGTATATGTACATATATATATATGGCCAAATACATATGGAAACAATTTACCTTTATGCAATGATTTATAGCCACACAAAATGTATGTGCCTCATTTTACACCACAAGTTCAAAAGTCTCTTTTTTCATGAACTTCGTGCCAAGTCAATTAGGTTCACATAAATTGAATCGGAGGAAGTATGGATGTATGTATGAATATGTATATGTACATATATATATATATGGCCAAATACATAGCCAGCCCCTTAAACTTGTCACTATTTTTCACTTAAACACCTCAGCTGCAGCAGTGACCTATTAGACACTCGAACTATATTGAAACTGTGCCTATTGAGCACCTCATATAAACTCTTCCACAAAAGTTTACCGCATGATTGTCAAGCGCTCAAACATAGCAGACCAACGAATCATTTAATGACATGTGGAAAATAAAGAAAGACAAAATACCCTTCTCCGATTTCTTCATCTCTCCTCCTGCTTCGTCTTCATTGCCCTTCCTTGTTAATATTTTCCTTCCTATGTTAACTAGTTTGGGGAAGTTGTTGATCTTAATCTTGTTAGGGACAGAAATAGGCAATCAAAAGGGGTTCGATTTTCTTGGTTATGAGGATCAGAGAAGCCGAAATCTTGATGTGGGTCTATCTCTATTTCTCTCTCCTTCTTTCTTTCTTTTTTTCTTTTGTTTGGCTATCACTTAGCAATTTGATACTAGATTAGAAGGTAACTTGAATGGCGCTCAAAATTGTGGTCGAATAATACAAAGATGAAAAAGGGGAATGAGTGCTTTCCAAAGGGGTGAATGCATTTGTAGTGCTTAGTGCAAGTTCTCTGATGCTTTAGCAGTATAGCAGTCTTCTTTCTTTTGATTTCATCTGCTTTCATGTTGTTGTAGTTTGAAATATCACTTCTAAATATGGAGAAATTGTATCAGTTGGTCTATGGAAGAGAACTGATGTGCGTTGCTTGCTGTTCAAATGCAACATCTAAAACAATAACAAATGATTCATGTAATTAATGGTGTTAATTAGAAGGAATAATAAAACAAAGGGGGTAAAAAATGGTGGCCGGAACTAATCGGAGATGGAGGAGAAGGAAGATAAGTGTGGAGAGAGAGTAAGATGTTGGATATTTTTTAGTCATCCACCTTTATTTCATTCATTCACGCGCTCAAACTTGGGTGAGATTCACACTTTGTGCCAAGTCAGCATGAGGTGCTCAATAGACAGTTTAAATATAGTTCGAGTGTCTAAAAGGTCACTGCTGCAGTTGAGGAGTTTAAGTGAAAAACTAGTGACAAGTTTAAGGGGCTGGCTATGTATTATATGTATGTATATGTATATGTATATGTATTTATTTATGTAAAGATTCTATTTTGGGATCAAAGTAACAGAAATGCATACTATCCTCTTTTTTTTTTTTTGAATTCTTGAACATGGTAAATTTTCCAGTTAAGGAAAAATGAGACGATCTAAACTGTGAAGTAGGTCAGGCAAAAGGGAATGTATATAATGTTTCTTATTTCTCACCTTTTAATTATAAAAGAGTTGTCAACTAGCTTAAAAACAGGGGATTAAATAATTCCAGTACAGGACGCACTAAAGCCAGCAAGGCGCAGTTGTGGTCATGTCTGCATACCATTGAAATGCTCTTTATTGTTATCAAAATACTTGTATTAGTTTTGGGAGTAACTGATACTCCTTTCCGGTACTAAGCATCCTTCCAGAGTCCTCCTTAATAAGTCAATTCCTAAATTTTCATTATCTATTACTCCTAAAGGCTTTCAATTTGTTATCTTCTCAATAAAAAAAAATAAAGAAATGCTCGAACAAAGTGACTGCTTCTCGCCTCAAGTGACTTGCATTTGAGCGCAAAATCTGAGCACATCATTGAAGCACATTGGGTCGACATGCTGAAGTGCATTAATCCTCGTGTCACTTCAGTGGCTTTAGCGAGAAGTGATCGCTTTTGATAACACTGCATTTGAGATAGTTATGTTTTCTTTCAATCAGTGTTCCTTTTCTTTCTCTAGGTATAACTTAGCTGCTTTTTGCCTTTCTTAACTTTGCTTTCTGTTATGTGAAATTCTAGCCCACTGACATAATTGTTGGTCTTCTAGGTAATGTTGTTGCACTGTTACATGCTTTCTTCTGTAACCTACCACAAGAATGGCTCGAGGGAACTCATCTTATCATTAAGCACCTTAGGCCTGTGACATCTGTTGCGGTATTAAGAATAGCATTTCGTATTATGGGTCCTTTGCTTCCGAGGTTGGCCAATGCTCACACCCTTTTCAGTAAGGTACAAAATCTTTCGAGTTAATGTTCATTTTTCTCTTAATGTGAGATCAGTAAAGGGTTAACTTAGGGGATTTGAATTTGATTTACAGTATTCAGGGAAAACCTAGCTTATTTTATGCTCACATGTCATTCTCCTGCATAATATTCCTTGTTTACTCCCTGTGAAAAGAAAATATGAATGAACGGTGTATACTAAGTTAAGAACGAAGCAAAAGCGTCTTGAGAATTCGAATTATATTATATAGGTTGCTTAAATTTTGCAAGTCGGTGCTTTGATAGGGCCTTGATCGGAAAGCTGAACCTGGGACCTCTTATCGGCCTGCTCAACAATGATCGGCAAATAATGCTTTGGGCGGACGCCACGATCGATGTGGCTGATCCAACCGACCACGCTAGAGCAACCTGCTCTTAGTCGTTATTTCCATTCTTAAAAGCCCATCTCCTCTTGAAGATTAGTCTAGGTCTGATCCTGAATTCCTATATAGGATTTTGATAGTCAGTCACGATGCTCTATAATGGTGGTGTCCGGACTAGCTTGCGTACCTATGTTGCTCGGACTCTCCAAAAGTGTTACCGCACCCGTGTCGGATCCTTCAAAAATGTACTAAATTTGGAGGATCCGACACGCACCCAACAACATTTTTGAAGAGTCCGAGTAACATAGTTGCATACATCTCGACTATTCCACCGGGTACGTATTACCGGCCACCAACACAAGTACCGGGGAATAATAACAGAGAGATAAAACATTGTACATTGCTCATTTCCCTAAAATCTTGGGGTTGGAAGTAAATATACACTGGACACATAGTCGCAAGGCCTGGACACAGATATTAAAGTTTGCTCACATGCACTTAATTTTTATCGAAGTCCATCTCTGCTTAATGTTTAGAAAATTTTTCTCCTTTCTGAACAAGTTTGGTTTTTCCATTAAAAATACTTAGATTTTAAAGGGCATAAAAGTCCATCAACTTTACTGGGTTATTTTCGTCTATCAGCATCAGTTTGGGTCTTCATGTTTATAACAATGTGGATAGAAATATGTATCCATCAAAGGCACTCCAGATCTTTCTTATGTTCTACATTCTCATGGACAAGGGATGATGAAAGTCATAAATATCTCTAGTATGTGAATATGTTCATAATTTATTTTCGATTAATTATTTTGGAACTGGTTTAAGTTAGGAAAGTGAATATACACTGGACACATAGTCGCGAGGCCTGGACACAGATATTAAAGTTTGCTCACATGCACTTAATTTTTATCGAAGTCCATCTCTGCTTAATGTTTAGAAAATTTTTCTCCTTTCTGGACAAGTTTGGTTTTTCCATTAAAAATACTTAGATTTTAAAGGGCATAAAAGTCCATCAACTTTACTGGGTTATTTTCGTCTATCCGCATCAGTTTGGGTCTTCATGTTTATAACAATGTGGATAGAAATATGTATCCATCAAAGTCACTCCAGATCTTTCTTATGTTCTACATTCTCATGGACAAGGGATGATGGAAGTCGTAAATATCTCTAGTATGTGAATATGTTCATAATTTATTTTCGATTAATTATTTTGGAACTGGTTTAAGTTAGGAAAGTGAGCACATTGCTAAAGTCATTTGTGTTTCCATTTCTTTCGCTTCCATCTGTTGGAAAATCATCTTGTAGACACTGTCGCTGCTTTTGAATATTTTGGTGGATGTCTTTGGGAGGAACTCACAGCTATCAACACCTATTGAAGCAACCGAAATCACTGATCTTATTGACTTCCTGTAAGAATCTTTTTCTTCTCCGTGTCTTATCTATAAAAGTTGTAGCTTTCTTTGATGCATTGTTTTTGCATTTTTAATTTATTCTTCAGCAGTTGCAGCCTCCTTTTGCTTCACATGTCACTTTATTGCCATGCTTAAACAATTTATTTCCTCAGGCATCATGTAATTCATTACGAGGGGCAGGGAGGGCCAGTGCAAGCGTCTAGCAAACCTCGATCTGAAATTTTGGCTCTTTTTGGAAGAGCAGCAGAAAATTTGCGTCCAGATGTTCAGCATCTTCTTTCCCACCTCAACACTGATGCAAGAAGTTCTATTTATGCTGCAACTCACCCAAAAATCGTCCAAACTCCTTAATAATTGTTGTTTCATGCTAGCTTCTTTATCAAGTGCTCCTTTATGTAATTCGACAGTGGTGATGTTGAAATGTACATCTTAAAGGTAATGTTGAAATGTATATCTTAAAAAGAAGAGTATTTGATTGCAGGAATTTAATGCAAACTATTTTATGGCATTAAGTTGCTTTTGCAGTTATATCTCATCTCCACTGATATAAATAAAATATAGAACTGTGTACCAAATTTTTGTTTAGGAGCACAAAGTTACTGAAATGTCACCCCTCCAATAATAAGGGTAGGTGTATGTGAAGACTTTTACAATTTTGTACATTACCCACTGATTATATAGGGTTAGGTGGTTGAAGCGTTGCATTAAGTTTTGAACTGATATGCAAATTTCGGTACTATGGTAATGCTTCAAAGGATCTGTTAGACCTTCCACTTTAACCTTATCTCTGCAAAGTGGCCACTTAAACTTGTATCAGTTTGCCAATCCGGTAAATAAACTTATATCTTTTTATTTTAACACCTCAACTTGATGAACTGAATACAAATTAACATATTTGACTGTTGACTATGCTTATGTGGCAACAACGGGTTGATGTGGCCAAAGTGTGTGACAATCACGCTAATAAAGAGCGTTAGAATAGAATTTTGGTGGAAAAAATACTAAAAAGTGGGGAAAAGAAAACATCAATTACAAAAGAAAAGATTAAAAATAATAGAACTAAAAATCTACTCCCTACCCCTATGCCCCTACCCAACCTTTCTTTCCCTTATCCTCCTTTTCCCCCTTTCTTGAATTTTTGGTCTTTCACCCGCCGTGCCATTTCTGTCCACAAACCTCTCCTCTCCAACCTTACTCTTTTAAAAAACCACAACTCCATCAAATCAATACCATTCCATCATCCTCCTTACCATCAGAAAAGATTTTTAAGAAAAAATTCTACAACAACCTCTATTTTCAATCTTGACCATTAAAAATCACCTTAAATTTAATACCACCAGAACCTTCATCGCAGAGGAATAAAATCGGCAAGCACCACCGCAAAAATCAGACCACGACCATCATCATATTTTACCATAAAAGAGGAATCTTATGGCCTAAAACACTTCACCGACGACTACCTATCTCTGTCCACCTCTCTTAGATAACACCCAAATACACCACAAACACTTCTCAAACATCTGAAATTAAATTTATAGAAAAGTAAATTTGTTCTCTGTAGATCGTTCGTCTGGCCAACTCCACTTGAAATATTTGCCACTGTTTGGTGACGGTGTTGATGAACCCACAGATCTCATTTGCATTTATGGTGACCCTTCCCCGCGTTCTTGAAACTGTTATGCCAGTTTGGATACCTCTTCAGCACTATTATTGTATTCAATTTGTGGTTCTCACTGATGGTTGAAGGTTATATCTTAGAAGGTTCACTGTTGCTATGGTGAAGAGGAAGAGATGAAAAGAAAAGAAAAGAAAAGAAAAGAAAAGAAATTTAAAATCTGGTAAATTGTATTTTTTAAAAAGTAGGCCCCACATTTTACACATGTAAGATCACGTTCAATTAGAAGTGTTTATTAGTATTCGGTTCATCAAATTGAGGTGTTAAAATGGAAAATGTGTAAGTTTATTTACCGAGTTGGCAAACTGGTGCATGTTTAAGTGGCCAGGAAGCCATTTTGTCTTGTTTAATAAATAAAAATCAATGTAGAAGTCCTTCTGAATTGACATTTTTGTTGGAATTTGTGGGTATCTCAAAAGGAAGTGTCCCTTATTTTTATCAACTTTCTCTCGTCTTGAAATAGTCAAACTAGCCGTTGGAGCAACACCTATATAAACATGGTCTTTGGAGAGCTAAAGACACAATTTTCTGAAATAACTTTCTGAATCTTCTTGTTCCTCTTATATGCTGGGTTTCTTTATTGAATTTTCTACTAGTTCTGTTCCCATATTAATAACTAGAAGAGCTTGTTGAATTCTGGGG
Organism: Nicotiana tomentosiformis; assembly: GCF_000390325.3. Taxonomy (NCBI): domain Eukaryota; kingdom Viridiplantae; phylum Streptophyta; class Magnoliopsida; order Solanales; family Solanaceae; genus Nicotiana; species Nicotiana tomentosiformis. The sequence goes on from NC_090819.1 coordinate 39,997,324, forward strand.
GATATGCTTAATTTATTCTTTATTGTGTAGGTGAAATATCCTTAAGGACAATGTTCTTGACACGCTTCAAGCTTTGATAAATCCTATTTTCCGTAACCAATTTTTTCAACAATCTTAAGGATATTTCTTACACTGTTCTTATGGAGAATATCAAATCTAATAGTTTTGCTACTTGATACTCGAACTTGCAAACACTGAAGAAATACAAATAAACCAACTTTTTCAGTAATTCTGGAATTTTAAGAGTAATAGATGATAAACAAATGGATATTACTATTATTATTATTATTATTATTATTATTATTATTATTATTATTATTATTATTATTATTATTATTATTATTATTAATTGAGTTTATAAACTCTTAAACTGTTCTGCAAGGATTTTCAATGATGGACCATATAATATCCACAATTGCAGAACCAATTCGGGATCTGCTGTTCATACATATTAGAATAAAGCTTTATGAACCAAGAATGCTTTTTATTAGCATTTTCATATATCAAAGCTTTATTAAAGCTTTCCACGTAATCCCAATAATTAAATTTCACTGGGAGTTTTTGCTCAGAATGGGCATATTCCCTTTCCTTGAATGTACTAAGCCCCCATTCATCTGAGGCTAGAATCCTTTTATGATAATTTTAGAGAAATTATAAATTCTCTTTGTATTAGCAGGGTAAAAGTGCTAAAATTCAGCTGAGCCTGTAGATGTTAGGCCCAATTCATAATGCATCCTATACTTATATGTAAAGGTAGCATATGATGTTGTATCAAAGTACCTGGCCATAAGTTGCCAAGGGTTATCCTTCCATTTTAGGTCAGACTGTTTTAAAAGAGTTATTAACTCTTTTTTCTCATTTCGGTTATAAACCTCAATGGCCTCATGACTATCATCTGTCAAGGCCGATGGATATGATGGATTATCATTATTACCTTGTTTGGATTTCATAAAATCCAGGAATTCTTTGTACATCGGGTGTCTAGTATTAATCCCAGATGTTTCTGCTATATTAGCAGCTATTAACTGCTGGTTTCCAATTTGGGCAAAGATATTCCCTCAGCCATAGGAAGGTGTCCTTCCTCATCCTCTTCCCCGAAGAAGCCTATATACGGGTCTCATATCCCGTCATACAAAAATAGAGAGATTATTAATTCAAGTATTCTCTAGTAAGAAAATCAGGGAGTCTATTATCAGTTCCCTTTTTATAAATTATTTCAAAATATAATGGAGCTAACATGGCTTGCCATCTTGCAAACATCTATTTAGAAATATCATGTTTACAATCTTTATTAAAGATAAACTTTGCTTCTTGGCAATCAGTTTTTATTAAAAACTTCTGATTGTATAAATTATTCTGGAACTTTAATACACATTTTACTATGGCAAGGATTTTCTTAGCCACAGTAGCATAATTCTTTTAGAAATTATTCCATTTTCCCAAATAGAATTGAACAAGATATTCTTATTTATTAATTGGATAACATTATTTTAATATTCCACCAAATCCAATATCTGAGGCATCGGTTTCAATTATTTTTGCCCAACTTGGATTAACAAGTGTAAGACATGGAAGATTATTAATGTAATGACCCGACCTGTTGTTTTGCTTTCTAGAACTCCGTCCCCTAAATAAGACTTCCCGTACGTACTTTTACTGTTTTATGACTTACGGAGATGGTCGGTTCGGGATTTAAAAGGGGTTCGGGTTGAAATCGAAACACTTGGTTCCTTAAGGTTGGCTTAAAAGGCCAAGTTTAACTTCGGTCAACATTTTGAGTAAACGACCTCGGAATTAGGATTTGACGGTTTTAATAGGTTCGTATGATGATTTTGGACTTGGGCGTATGTTCGGATCGTGTTTTGGATGACCCGGGAGCATTTCAGCGCCTAATAGTGAAAGTTAGTTCTTGAAGGTTTTAAAAAGTTCTTTAAATTTGGTTTGGAACGGGTTTTGGTGTTATCAAGGTCCAAACTGAATTCCGAGACCGGGAATAGCTCCATAATGTCATTTAAGGCTTGCACGCAAAATTTAGTATCAATCCGAGTAGTCTAAGTACGTTTCGGCACATTTTGAGTGAATAGAAGAACTTGAAGTTCATAAGTTTGATTCAACTGGCTTTGGAATTTGATTCTTATTTTTAATGTTGTTTCATGTGTTCTGAGAGTTCGAGCAAGTCCGCATATTCTAAACTTGTTGGTATATCCGGGCGGGGTCCCGGGGGTCCCGAGTGTCGCTCGGACGAGGCTCGGACCAAATTGGGATCATGGAGCCACAACTGAAGCTCCCAGATCTGTCATAATCGCACTTGCGCTTAGCCAGCCGTAGGTGCGAGCCACGAGCCGCAGAAGCGAGAGATCAAGGGTAGCCCAGGGATCACAGATGCGGAAGATTGGGCGCACCTACGCGACCGCAGGTGCGAGAGCCTTGGTCGCAGGTGCGACTAGGCCCGCAGAAGTGGCCACTTCTGTCCGCAGATGCGGAGACTAGCCAGGTGGGGGAAAAGTGCACCTGGGAGGCATTGCCGCAGGTGCGAGACCGCAGATGCGGCCAAGGCACCGCAGGTGCAGAAGTCGCTAGGCAGTGAGGGTTCATTTAATGCGGACTTAGGCCATTTTTATCACATTTTTATCTCACTCTTGGGCGATTTGAGAGCCTTGAAGGAGGGGATTTCGACCTAGCTTTGTAAGGTAAGTAATTTCTACTTAATGTGAGTTTAATATATAGATTATGGGTAGATCTTAACATAAAAATTTGTAGAATCCATGGGTTTAGATGAAAAACCTAGGTGTTGATTAAAATGGGATTTTACCATGAAAATTCTCACGCCCCAAAACCGAGGAGCGCGACCGGCGCTCAACTGAGTGAACCCGATCGAGCAAGCCTGTTAGATTTTATTCTACCCAAACTCATCCATGAATAGAGATAATACATATTATTATTAATTAGACGAAAATGTGTTCATGTCTACAATACCAATTCATTTCCAATAGTTTTATCATTTTTAAAGTCTCAAATGGACAGGTAATACATCCACAACATAACATAGTTTGTCTTTCTCCAACACCAATACACAACCCACATTATGTCTACGGAGCCTCTATAGATAAAGAAGAGTACAATGATAATGTCGGCAATAAGGCTCCGGCTATACCTCAAACCGAATACACAAATTACAAAAGATACATGATCCCGGGATGAAGTGGGGCTCACCAAGTTAGCTGGGAAGAAAGTCCACTGCTATTACTGATCAATATCTCCTGCTGTGGAAGCACTTGCATCCATTGAAAGATACAACACCCCTGGCAAAAGGGACGTTAGTACCGTCGAATAGCACTAGTATATATAACTAAACATTCTCTCAATAGAATGACAAATAATACAAACAAGAGTATCATAATGTCAATGAAAGCCTTAATCAACATCAAACCTTAATTTAGGATCAAGACAGTATTCAAATTAATTTCCATATCTCACATTGGGAGATTTTTAGTATTGATATACCATTGTCCACAATGCCAGTACCATAATTCACCATACTAATACCGCTATTCACAATACCATTATTCACAAAACCAGTACCACCGTACTCTTAACACGGAGTCCGATCACGACCCGATCGGCTAGGCTATCTCAGTAGAGATATCAACCACAATTTCTCTAAATATCAATACCACTGTCTTTAACACGGAGTTCGATCACAACCCGATCGGCTAGGCTATCCATTAGGGACATCGACCACAATCACAATTTCGATTACAATTTCCAGCACAATCACCACCATGTGTGCGACATGGTGTCCGATCACGACCCGACCGGCTAGGCTGTCTTATTTGAGACATCAACCTTTTTATATAAATCATCGCATTTCATATTACTTTAAACATATTTTTATTTCATTGGCACTAATGGCCATAATTATAAGGTCATTCTTGGCACGTTGGCCATATTCAGTATTTCATGCTCACTTTATCAATTTCAAATATCATTATTATCATCAACAATAAATACAACTCAAATCAAGGTGTGTAGTACACATGTGAGCAATTTAGAGTCTAAGGCACATAGAGATATTTCACAAAATCTGGCATAATAGCCTTCATTTGAACTTGACTTAAAGTCGAAACATTATTAATGAGTAACCCGTATTTTAACACATCCTCAATTGGTAACATAACATGAATAAAGCATTTAGGATGCTTGTTGAATATATATCTTTCAACCCAATCTTACTCGGAATGTCCAGTCTCATAATGAATCACTCGGGACTTACATAATTTATATGAATATAGTGGGATTCAATTCTAAGAGAAGAGTTTAGCCAACATACCTCATTTGAGCTTCCTTACACTCTAAATATTTCGAAATTCTTAGCAACTTCAATCTATTGTAGAAATATAACAAATTGAATCAAAATTAGGAGGGTGATCATGGTTCGAGCTCATTTGAGCATTTTATCAAATACTAAGTGTGTATTAAGGTTCCAACGTCCTTTTATGGAGAATTCCATCATCCCACAACCCAATCTTTACTATTTTTAGCTCAACAATCTTTCTACACCCTTGATAACACATGCATGTAAAATAAACAACTCCCATGCCCAAAAATTATCTTGCTAGTTACCCATTTTCAGAAAATTTCGAAATTAGAGTTTAGGGTGTAGAATCTTACCTCTAGGATGAAGACCTAATGAGCTTCCCTTCTTAATCTTCCAAAACTTGAGCAAGAATTGAAGAAAAATAATTTAAGAACACCTTCTCACTCTAGGGCACTCTCTCTCACTCTAAAATATCAGATTATGTCTCAAAAATAGCCCAAAGAGTGTATTTAACGAAATAGGATCGGGTTTTAAAAATCCAAAAATGGAGCTCCGGAACAAGGTATGCGATCGCATAACCGATATGCGGACCGCATATCCGTCGCATAATTGGTTACAAAATAGCCAAAAGAACTATCTGTGTATGCGGTCACTATGCGGTCCGCATAGCTGTTATGCAGTCGCATAATGCACCGCATAATAGTTATGCGGTCGCATAGTCGATCGCATAGTTGCTTCCAACTGACCCAATTAACTGCCTCACTATGTGGCCATTATGCGGTCCGTAGAGTGGTTCTGCGGTCGCATAATGGACCGCAGAAATGCACTTTTCCGCCAAAAATTTTTTCTTTACTTTTCGGTGCATTGTTCAACCCAAAAAGTCCGAGCCGCATGTAAGCCTAGTCCGGCACCATGGAATATTATTTTCTTTGCAAATTTTACCGGGCTTTACACTTAAGTACTTCGAAAATTTCTGGGGTGTTACAAAAATTATTATGGAACTTAGTGAAAATCATATCATTATGTTCCTAAGGTTATGAGTAACAACTTTCTTCGAAAATTACCGGAATCCGGGCTCGTGAGCCCGGGGGTAAATTTTAGGAATCTTGCATTTAGGGTTGGGTAATTGCTTTAATAATGGGGGTATGAACTTTTGAGCATAAATTGATTAATTTATATAATGTTTGACTAGTTTCGAGTCGTTTGGCACCAATTTTGGAGGATTGAGCACGATCTTGAATTGGGGAGTGGGCTTTGAGACGAGGTAAGTCTCCTTTCTAACCTTGTAAGAGGGAAATTTCCCCATAGGCGAATTAACTTATATATGTGACTATTTATGGGGGGCTACGTACGTACGAAGTGATGAGAGTCCATGCGTAGCTACTGCTTATGCTAAAGTCCAGGTAGTCTAGGACCCCCATCATGCCATACTTGAAATAATTGCGCCTTTACTTGTCAATTGAATTGTTTAAATCGAAATGTCCATAATTGTAAGAGGATCCCAAAGGGATAAGTTTCACTTAATTAAGGGTATGGATAAAATACTTGACTGCTATTAAAAAACTTGTGTTTCTTTAAGTGTTTTCTATTAGTGGAGCGGGCCGAGCACCTCGGCAGATTAAATAGATACACCTATAGTTCATGCCGTTCGACCCTCGGCAGTACACAATTTAAATATCGTTATGTTGGTTCGGGCCGTACGTCCTCGGCGTTATTTGTGCATGAATATTTTGGGCTTTTATACTCATAACTGATATTGCTCCAATGTTTAAATGGAAGATAAATTTAGAATTTATAATTGTGAAAAAGGGTATTTGCCACCACTTACTGTTGAGTTTTAGTATATTTATTGTAATCCATGCTCAGTTGTAATTTTAAATTTATTATCATTAGCCTTAGTAAGTGTCAAGTCGACCCCTCGTCACTACTTCTTCGATGTTAGGCAGGATACTTACTGGGTACATATTGTTTTATGTACTCACGCTATACTTATACACTTAACTGTGCAGGATCTGAGGCAGGTGCATCTGGATATCCATCCGGCGCGCATTCTTGATCTGGGTTCGAGATTCCATGGTGAGCTGCCCTTCCGAGTCGTTCAACAGCATGCCGAAGTCCCACTTTTTATTTTGTTTATGTCTATTCCTTTTCAGGCAGTAGGATAGATATCTTTTGTATATTCTACTAAGTTGCTCATATACTTGTGATACTAGATCTTGGCACGTAATAGTAGACTTATGATTTTGGGTTTTGTTCTTACGGTTATTAATGTTTCTCGCTGTTTTCATTTAATCATTTAAATCGATTTTCATTAAATCTTTTAAGTAAAAGTAAAGATCACTACGTGGAAAAAATCGTTAAAATGGGAAATCATTAGGTTATTCATTGTTGGCTTATCTAGCAACGGTGCTGGACGCCATCACAGCCTGATATGGAATTGGGCCGTGACAATTAACCTTCTGCTTAATTCGTCTGACTGATTTACGATGATCATCAGTCCATGCTTTTGGATTCTTCTTTAATATTTCATAAAGAATTGAAGTATCCTTAGCAAGATCCTTTATAAAAGAGGAAATGTAATTAAGGCTTCCCAGAAACCTTTGAAGTTGAGTCTTATCAGTTATGACATTAGGGAATTTAGATGCAAACTCAATATTCTTTGGATCGTAACTATTCTTCCATTTTGAATATTATGACATAAGAACCTTATATTGGTCTGAAAAAGGGCCATCTTTGGTTTAGAAATGACTAAGCCATTTTGAATTATGATTTTTCTAAAAAGATCCAAATATTTAAAATGAATTTCAATATTTTTTGAAAATACTAAAATATCATCAATATAAACAATTATAAAATTTTTATAAGGCATGAAGATATCATTCATTATTTTCTGACCCAATATTGACCCATTTTTCAAACCAAAAGGCATGACATTCCATTAATATTGACCCATTGGGATATTAAAAGTAGTTTTGTATTTATATGGCTCAAATATTTGAATATGCCAATAACCTAATTTTAAATCAAATTTTAAAAATATTATGGCATCATGCAATCTATTCAATAAATCCTTTTTATTAGGGATTGGATATCTAATCCACTTTAAAACTTTATTAAGGGGCTTATAATTAATAACTAACCTTGGAACTCCTCGTTCTTGTTGAGCATGTTTATTAACATAAAAAGCAGTACATGACCATTTAGACCTTGAAGGTCTTATAAGACCTTTTTGCAGCAAAGAATCTATTTCTTTTTTGCATAATTCCAAAAATTCTGAATTCATTTGGCAAGGTCTTGTTTTAGTAGAAATATTATCTTCAGAAAAGTCTTCTTCATAGGGAAGACTAACTATGTGCTTTTTTCTATTCCAAAATTGGTTTGGATGATCCCCACATATTTGTAATGAAAACGGATTTTTTAAAAAATTAATTTTTTCTATAAGCTTTGGGTTTTTCAAATCTTCTACAATAGTAAGACTACAAATTTTATTTTTTAAGAAATCAATTTGTCTATTTTTTGCAGAGATATTCTCAGTTATTTCATTTAAATATCTTTTAAATGGTTGAGTTATAAAATCAAAACTAATTTCTTTATTATTATAAGTTCATGTAAAACCTTTGGCATCCCATCTAGTAAAAGGAATTATATGATGGAAAAATGGGACTCCTAATATGATCTCCTGAGATATATCTTTGACCAAGACAAAAGTTTTAGGTATACAAACCTTTCCTTAGCAAATATAAACTTTTGATAATTTATAAGAAATACACATCTTATCACCACTAGTATTTCTTAATATGTGAGTAGTTTTATGAAAATACCTTGAAGGTATTATTCCTTCCTTTATACAATTTAAATCTTCACCACTATAAAATAAAGCAGTAAACTCTTTTTTGAAGTTATAATCTATTAAAAGAGTAACTTTTATTAAAACTTTTTGAGTAGTAAATAGCTGAAATATTTGTAAAAACTCATTATCAGCCATATTAACTACTCCTAGAAAATCACTTCTTGTCGCATCCTTAGAGGTACCGTCATCGATATTATCCAAACCTTCTTTAGTAATATTAGTGCTGAATTCCTGACTTATAGGGACATGAGAATTTTCTAATCTAATAATTCTCTTGTCTAAGGCTATATTTGAAGCCTTTAAGTCTGAGATTTCTCCTTTGAAATTATTAATCTCTTTTTTCAGGTCTTGAACAGTAGTTGGCCTATCAATGGCCTGGGATTTTTCTTTTAAAATCCTTTTGACATCAGACATTATATATGGTCCCTTTTGAGAAGGCATTTCTTCAATCTCTGGACTTGTAGGAATATTATCCCGAATTTTGTCCATTTGATCAATAATCTGGGACCTTAATTCTGGGTCTTTAATAACCCTGAGAAGTTCGAATAAACTATCATTAGTCAGGACATTGACTTCTAAGTCCTTGAATTGAGAATAAATATTAAAACATTCATCATCTGTGTTGTCATTACAACACTGATCTTGATTCTGTTTGCAGGGTCCACATTCTTTCACGATCCAATTTCACTTATAGGTCGTGATGGCGCCCAACACTACGGCTAAGCAAGCCAACTTAATCAATTAAGCATTCATTGACTAAATTGTCCCATAGTGAGTGTCAAAGTCGGCCATCTCATCTCTACCACTTCGAGATTAGGCTTGATACTTACTGGGTACACGTTGTTTACGTACTCATACTATACTTGCTGCACTTTTTGTGCAGGAACTGAGACAAGTACTAGTGGGGGACCTATTGTCTTACACCCACGTTATCCATAGGCATAGTGGTGAGCTGTTTCTCTGATCCGTTCCGCAGCTACTAGTGTCTCTCTTTATACTTTTTTTTTCATTCTGTCTATTTTTATTTCAGACAGTATTTGAGGTTTTGTATAATCTACTAGATGCTAATACACTTGTGACACCAGGTCTTGGCACACACATTGGTAGAATTTGGATGTCACGACCCAAAATCCTAACTTGTCGTGATGGCGCCTAACTCAGTACTAGGCAAGCCAACAACATCAATAACCCACGATTTCCTTTAAATTTAAAAATGTAACGTTTAATACAATACCAAAAATCTAGCAATTTTCGATACAACACTTCCAAAATCTAGTATCACTGAGTACATGAGCATCTAATATGAGTACAAGTCTGAAAAATACGGTCTATAATAGCCTGAGACCAAATACAGTAAACAAGGAGATAGAGAAGGAGAAACAAGGTCTGCGGAACACGGCAGCTACCTCAAAATCTCCTGAAAATCAACTGCGCAAAATGATCAACACCCGCTATGTTCAGGAATACCTGGATCTGCACACGAACTGCAGGATGTAGTATGAGTACAACCAACTCAGCAAGTAACAATAATAACTAAGGAACTGAAGATAATGACGAGCTACACAGTCATAGTTCACTTTCAGTAGTTCCAGCAAAGAATAGACATGCTTTCAAATCCGGCAGTTTAAGTCAAATCAATTTTATCCAGTTCAATTTCAAGTAATCCGGATATAAATTTTTTCAGAGATTTCACAACAATGACAGATAGCAACCAAGTGCAACAACAAATGTAAAGCAAGTACAGCCTCTCAGGCAACAGTCACTCAGCTCATCACAACAGCTCAACCACTCGACTCTCAACCCTCAGCACTCACACTTAATGGGTACCTGCGCTCACTGGGGGTGTGTACAGACTTCGGAGGGGCTCCTACAGCCCAAGCGCCATAATCTGCACGGACAACTCACGTGCTATAATATCCTGCACGGACAACTCGCGTGCCATAATATCCTTACCTCACCGATAGGCCCTCGGCCTTACTCAGTCCTCAACCTCTCAAGTCTCTCGGGCTCTCAGAAATCACAAAGATCAGCCTAAACAAAGATAACATAGTATATCAACAAATATCCAGAAAAACTGAGGTATAATATGCAAAAAAAATCATGACTGAGTACAAGACACCAATTAGCAAATAATTCAACAAGTACGCGACCTCTACGGGTCTCAACAGTACTATAGCATAGCCTAAGCATGATTTCTAACATGATTTATAGTCACATTTCTTCAACACATAGAGATCATATAGATAACAATAAATTATTCAACTTTACAGTTTTTCGGGACGGACCAAGTCACAATCCCCTCAGTGCACGCCCACACGCCCGTCACCTAGCATGTGCGCCACCTCTAAAATAATCACATGATACCAAAATCCGGGAATTCATACCCTCAGGACTAGATTTATAATTGTTACTTACCTCAACCCGTGTAATTATTTATTCCGCTATGCCCTTGCCATGAGAATTGATCTCCGAAAGCCTCGTATCTAGCCACAATTAATTCGATTCAGTCAATACAAATTATTGTAATTAATTCCATAAGCAAATACTAATTTTTCCAATAAAATCCGAAATTAACTCAAAAATCTCATGTAGGGTCCACATCTCAGAACCCAAAAAAAAGTTACAGAATATGAACGTCCATCCAACCACGAGTCCAACCATATAAATTTCACCAAAATCCGACATTAACTCGACTCTCAAATCTTCAATTAAAGTCTATGAAGATTTCTACCATTTTCAACCCAATCCTTACTCATTTGAACTTAACAATCCTTCCACAACATTATTGGCATGTATACATAATACTCTTACACCCAAGAATCATACTATTAATCACCCATTTTTACTCCAAACCCGAAATTGAAGAATTGAGGAAAGAAATTCTTACCTCTTTGAAGCCCTAGCAAGATCCTTGTGAAATATTCAAACCTTGAACAAGAATTGATGGATAAATGACTAAGTCTTCACTTTCTCTCTCTAAAATGCTCTCACCTCTCTCTAAAATATTAGATTTTGGCTCAAAAATGAGCTTCAAGGGCTATAAATCGAAGTTGGGTCGGGTAAAAAATTAGAAAGAATGGAAGCTCCGATGCAGTTATGCAATCGCATAACAGGTATGCGGTCCGCATACCGGCCGTATAATTTGGCCTCCAAAGCTGGGCGTTACTGACCCAGTCTGCGGTCATTATGCGGTCCGCATACTTGTTCTGCGGTCGCATAGTGCACCGCAGATTTTTCTCAAATCTTGCCCCTCACCTGATCCACTTTGCGACCATTATGTGGTCCGCAGAGTGATTCTGCGAGCGCATAGTGGTCGCAAAAATGACCCTTTTCCGACAAGATTTACCTTTACACATCGGTGCATTGTTCAACCCAAAAAGTCCGAGCTGCGGCGAGCAAGCTCGACGCGAGAAATTTCTATAATTTTTGTATTAATTTATCTACCTCGGCACCACCAAACCTTAATTTCCTTAGCAAAATTTCTCCGGGGTCGTTACACCTAAGTCAACATCCGGTCAACCTTTTCAACTTAAATTCTAAACCTTGGAACTAAGTGCTCCAAATTATTTCAAAACCTCACCGGACCCAAACTAATTACCCCGGCAAGCCAAATAACAACTGAAATTCACAATTTGAGTAGTAAATGGGGAAACGGTATTATACTACTCAAAACGACCGGCCGGATCATTACACATTCGTCTTCTGAGGAAAGGTATTCTTCCTCCGGTAGAGCCCTTAGATCTTCATCAGTTGATGAATCTTCTCTATCACTATTTTCTGGTAAATTGTCCCGAGAATAATTTAACAGAATCTTGTGTAAAGAGTCCTTAATATTATCATCTAGGTCAAGGTTCTTAATCTTATCCTTGACTTTGCAATCTCTAGCATAATGACCTACCCTGCCACATTTGTAACATGCATTAGGCGTATTGGATTTTATAAAATCCTTTCTATGCTTATAAGCCTTTCTTCTCTTATCTTTTCGCTCAAATCTCTTATCAGAAGATCCTCTATTTGTTTTATACCTATAAGGTTTGGGTTCTTTCTTTTGTCTATGAGACACCTTTTTATCCTTAGGAATATCTATGGCAAATTGTTCACAGAATTCTCCTAATTGTTATCTTTCATTAAGACGGTGCTTCTTAATTTCATGGCTTAACTTAATTTCATTGCATAGAGCTAAGCCTTCTTGTGTACATACACTAATAAGCTTTCCATAGGAATAGCTATTATAATCTATACTCATTGCTGTCCCACGAAGAGTTTTTCTAACCCTTTCAGCAAAGAGTGTTGGGAGTCTATCAATAAATTTGGACTTCCAGTGAGTGCTATTACACTCTGGTAATTTTATTACCCTGGATAAGAAAACATCCTTATACCATCTAAAATTTATTAAAGTATGACATCTAAGATTTTGGAGTATGGTCCTTATGGTCTCACTATTGTCTGACCATATTCCAGAGAAATAATTAGTTTCTATAAGAATAGTTTCATTTTTGAAATCTATAATTTTGCACATAGGATTTAAAGTATATAAAGGTTTGTAATAAATCCTATAACCGATACATATAACTTCTGTTCCTGGCATATAGTCATAACCATGAAGCTTAATACTCAATATTAAAGCATTTAAAGACTTTTCATCACTCAAAAAAAATTTGCAAGTTAGGATATGCATTAAAATAAATAGGGCCATAGGCCAAACTGGTCTGTACTGTCCCTATAGGGGATTTTTTTCTAGTTTTTGTTTCTGCCATCTCTGAGAGCTGCTATAAAGCTTTCAGGTAAGCCTCTTAAAGTAAGTGGCTTGAAGGCAACTTGTATTAAACCAAAGTGCCAAAATTAATGAGTTTCCCTATAAGGGGCTAAATCATTTTCAGATAATAATCTAAAAGTAGCATGATCACTATCTACTGTGATAGTCTCTTCAGTAGTTTTAACTAGTTTTAAACCAAATTTTTCAAAGGTACCTAGTTGGTATATAACCTTAGGTTGTATTCTAGGAATCATCCATTTATTAAGAAGATCTAATTATTGGGGCATATCATACTCTTCTTTCATGTTGTTTTTAACAGTAGTTTGCTTCCTAATGATATTCATTAGAAAAACCTGTGTTGAACTTAGCACCTATTTTTACTCTTTCACATGGATTTGTGTAACGACCCGACCGGTCATTTTGAGAGTTGTAGCCTCGTTCCCCCATTTACTATTCATTTGTATACCTTATATCTGTTATGTCACTTGCCGGGGTAGTCGGTTCAAGTCCGGTGTGATTTCAGAATGAAATGAGACACTAAGTCTCAAGGTTGAAAGCTTGAGTTGAAATGATTGACCGGATGTTGATCTTTGAGTAAACGACTCCGGAACGGAGTTTTGATGGTTGGGTTAGCTCCCTTAGGTGATTTTGGACTTAGGAGCATGTCCGGATTGTGATTTGGAGGTCCGTAGTGGAATTAGGTATGAAATGGCGAAAGTTGAAATTTTTGGAAAGTTTGACCGGGTGTGAACTTTTTGATATCGGGGTCGAATTCTGATTCCGGAAGTTGGAGTAGGTTCGTAATGTCCATTGTGACTTGTGTGCAGAATTTGGGGTCAATCAGACGTGATTTGATAGGTTTCGACATCGATTGTAAAAATTGAAAGTTTGAATTTTATTTTGCTTGAATCTATGTGCAATTCATGTTTTTGATATTGTCTGAGGTGATTCGAGGGCTAGTCTAAGTTCGTATGATGTTTTGGGACTTGATGGTATGTTTGGTTGAAGTCCCGGGGGCCTCAGATTGATTTCAGATGATTATCAAATCGATTTAAAGTTTGTGGGAATGCTAAAGCTCACCAGCTTATGGTGTAATCGCACATGCGGAGTAGGAATCACAGGCGCGTTCTTGCAAAAGCAAGAAAGGAACCGCAGAAGCGGCCAGGGAGGAAGTGAGCAGAGGTCGCAGATGCAAGGTTATTTCCGCACCTGCGATGCCGTAGATGCGGCTGGTGTTACGCAGAAGCGGAGCTGGGCTGGCCTGGGCAGGGTGCAGGTGCGAAGGGATAACCGCATCTGCGAGCCTGCAGGTACGAGCGAGGCTCCGCAGATGCGGAGGTTAGAGAGAGGGTTGTTTTCGCATAAGCGGGTAGAAGGCCGGAGAAGCACCTCCGCAGGTGCGGAACCTGGAGCGCAGATGCGGGCCTGGGGGACTTAAGTGATTTCTACAGAAGCAGAGGATTTACCTCAGAAGCGGTTCAGCAGGTGCGTATATTTGGCCGCAGGTGCGAAAAGCCTGGGCAGATTATTAAAATAAGGGTTCGCGATTTTTGGCTTCATTTCAAATATTTCAAGCACGGTTTAGGCGATTTTTGAGAGGGTTTTCGAGGGAATTCTTGAGGTAAGTCCCTTGTGCTCATTTTTTATCAATAATATTTCTCTTCCATTGATTTTCCCACCTAGTTGTCTGTATTTAAGTTGTAAATAGGGAGTTTGAGGCTAGGGATTTGGAGAGTTTGATTTGGGGATCTGGGTGACGATTTGGTGTCGGACTTTGATAAATTTGGTATGGAGAGACTCGTGGTTGAGTGGCCTTTCGGGTTTTGTGACTTTTATCTAATTTTGAGACGTGGGCCTGGGGGATGATTTTTGAGCCGATTTTCGATTTTGATTAATAGCTTAGCATTTTCTTATGGAGTTGATTCCTTTAGCCCGTATTGATTTTATCGCATTGTCTATGGCTAGATTCGAGGCATTCATAGGCCGTTTCGCGAGGCAAGGGTGTGTTGGAGTAGAGATTTGCTCGTATTGAGGTAAGTAACAGTTCTAAATTTGTTTATGAGTGTACGATACCCCGTATTACATGTCATGTATTTGGTTTTGAGGTGACGCACATGCTAGGTGACGGGCGTGTGGGTGTACACCGTAGGAATTGCGAATTGGTCAAATTTTGTGGAATTGTGTAGTTGTATAATCTGTTGTTATCTGTACATTCTCTATGTATTAGAGAAATTTAACCACAAATCATATTTAGACTATGTGTTGGCATTGTAGGGACCCACAAAGATCGTGTACATGTTGAATTATCTACTAAATTGCTGTTGGTACTCAGTCATAATTTATTTGTATATTACACCTCGGTCTCTATTGTTCATTTTGATGCACCATATCATCTCTTTCTGGGTTGCTTATTATGAGTTCTGAGAGCCCGAGAGACTGGAGAGATTGATGACTAAGTGAGGCCGAGGGCCTGATTGTGAGGTATTATACTATAGCACGTGAGTTGTCCGTGTAGCACGTTAGTTGTCTGTGCAGATCCAGATATTATACTATAGCACGTGAGTTGTCCGTGTAGCACGTGAGTTGTCCGTGTGGATCCAGATATTATATTATAGCACGTGAGTTTTCCGTGCAACACGTGAGTTGTCCATGCAGATTATAGCACTTGGGCTGAAGGAGCCCCTCCGAAGTTTGCACACACCTCCAGTGAGCGCAGGTACCTACTGAGTGCGAGTGCAAGTGCGACATGCCGAGTGTTGAGTGAATGGGAGGGCTGAGTGACTGGGGCCTTAAGAGGATGCATTTGATTTCATATTTATTGCACTTAGCTGCCATGTATCACTGTCTTTATAATTTTTGAAAGATATTATACTCTGTTTTAGTTGAACTTGACATGAAATTACTGTTTTGGCCCTTATTGTCGAACTTGAAAGCATGCCTACCTTCCATGTTAAAAAAAATCACTGTAATTGAACTATAACTGTAAAGCTCATCACTACCTTCAGTTCTTTATTTAGTATTGTTACTTGCTGAGTTGGTTGTATTCATACTACACCATGCACTTCGTGTGTAGATCTAGGTGTTCCCGGACATAGTGGGTGTTGATTTCCGCACACAGTTGATCTTCTGGTGATTTCGAGGTAGCTGCCGGCGTTTCGCAGACCTTGTCTCTCCTTCCTACATTTCCTCTTATTGTATTTAGTTTCAGACCATATTAAACAGTGTTTTCCAGACTTGTGATGTATAAATGCTCATGTACTTAGTGACACCCCGATGTTGGGAATTCCCGCGTTGTATTTTTAGATTTTCTATCCTGTTTATGAGAAGTTATTATCATTTAAATTGTTTTAAATCCGTTTTCTGTTAAGTGTGAGTTATTTCATAAATGTTGGCTTGCCTAGTACCACGATAGGCACCATCACGATAGGTCAAAATTTTGGGTCGTGACACTCTGATACCAAGTTAATACCGGATCGCTTCAATGGAGCTATAGGATAATATTTTACTGAGACATCAGCCCTATCAAGCCACAGTCCTATCAAGAAAACCTTAAACCACGGTCCTCCTTATGACTCTCAACGCCCACCTTGCTAATACCAGTCTTAAGGACCACCGGTTATGCTGCCATAACCAAGGTTTACTGCCTGGACTGTTAGACTTCCTGGACTCTACAGTCTCAACCTCAGAATCATTGGGTGATATAGTATAAAATTAGCGACAAAACATGTTTTAAGAATAGACTAGTATGCATAAATTCAACACAACACTATTTAGCCTATCATTTAGGCTAAATGAATATCTTAATTATAATAATTAAATAGTACCTGAGACTGCCGAGGTTGTGGCCAAGTGACCTTTTCTGATTTTATTTCAAATAAAAACTGAATACAGAAATATTTTTACAGAGTGAGAGAATTTTTTATTTATTTATTTTTATTTATTTATTTATTATTATTATTATTATTATTATTATTATTATTATTATTATTATTATTATTATTATTATTATTATTATTATTATTATTATTATTATTATTATTATTATTATTATTGTGCTTCTGACTCAGAAAATTATTTTGCTTCGGGTCTTTTAGTCGTTTGGATAAAATAATCGTTGAATTATGACTTGTTTCCTCCTAATTTGAGATATTCCTGTAGAAGATAAAGTTGCTTCTATATTTAAAATTTTTCACTTTGGTATTATAGTATGGAAAATACCAAAAGGAAAACAAAATCCTATATGTGTTGAAAGATGTTTCAAAACGCACTTGTATGGAAGTCAAGTTTCATTTTATTAGAGATGATATTATGCCTTGAGATATACTAACCCACTTGTGGGATTATACTGGGTTGTTGTTGTTGTTGTTGAGAAATACTATAAATTAGTATTCTGTATGTGAATTTTCCACTGTATTGAAGGATACAGTGATGATATTGAAAATTTGATTCAGATGAGAAAAAGTTCACTAGTGATTGTGTGATCACCTTTTAGTGGGTTATTATGGTATTGAAATTACATGGCAATGAGGCTGATTAAGCAACCTCTTGGTGAATATTCCACTAGGAATTAAGCTGATAATATTTGTGTTGATGAATTGTGATTGCCAAGGCGCAATAGCCATTGTAAGAAAATAAATCTTTCAATGGGAAGAGTGAACACATTTTCTTGAGATATAATGTGATAAAGCAATTGCTTAGAGAGAAATTTTTATACATATTATGTGTAGTCAAAAGAGGATTTGGCCGATCCTTTGACTTATATGCGAAACATCGAGGGGTTGGGATTTTGCCAATTTGAGATATATCAAGAATGATGGTAGCCCAACCTATGTGATTGGAGATCATATATATGAAGTAGGTTCATATGGGTAATAACAAGTCATTGGTTGATCAAATATGCACTATTAAATTATGTTTCTTCCTATGGTGTGCATGTATATAGTGCAAGACTGCAAGGAATGTGTGCTGAGTTATTAAACTCTTAATCCAATAATTCATAGCCTTTTGTAGGTGGTGTATTGCGCTGCAAAATACACTTGATGAGTGTACCTATACGAGTGTGTGTGATCACCTAATTTTTTCCCCACATAGGAAATTACTCCTAAAAATAATCCAAAAATAATTTTTTGTTGTTTTTATGAATTTTAGAAGTTTTTCTTTATTTACTTTGCATTTATTCACATTGTTTATGCATGTTAGGAATATTGTAAATCATAAAAATGTTCAAATCTTAATTTCATAGCATTTTAGATTTTAAATTGCATTTTAGGATTTAATTATATTGTTAAATGCATTATATAAATATCTAAAAATAAAAAAAAATGTATTCTTAGGTTAGTTAATTAATTAGGTCATTAGTCAATTAGTGAGTAAAATATATATAATAGTTTAGCCACACAAATTGGTTTTAATTAAAATTTGAGTCCAAAGTGATAAATTTTGCAATTGTATCAAGCCCATCTCTTTAGAAGCCCAATCCACCCATAGCCTGGCCCATACTCTTCTCTTAAAACACTCATCTCCCCCACTCTATTAAGGGAACCCTAATTTTACCTCTTTTTCTCCAACAGAGAACGACGGAGACCCCCCTTAAAAAAAACACGTCTCTCTCACGCCCCCCTCTCTCTCTCTCTCTCTCTCTCTCTCTCTCTCTCTCTCTCAGAATATCGGACTCCCCATTTTGAAAAAACGCTAACAGCCTTCCCCTTCTCCTTCTTCAATCTTTCGGTCGCCACCCCCATTCTCATCGACAAACCTCACTCTTTCTCTTCTAAAAAAGGCCAGTCGATACACACACATAAATTCACACTAATCTGACTCTATTTGACACTGGCTAAAAGCTGAAAAAAACTGAAGGAAACTTAGAATTCAAAAGAAGGTTTGAAAAAAACTGATTTAAAAGCTCAACTTCTCTTCTTCCTGGATTTTCTTGATGCTGTGGATATTGCTTTGGTGAGCTGCTGTTGATTTTCGGCTTGTCATTTTAGCCTTTATTTGGCTTTCTCTTCTATAAACTTAATTTTAGAGAAATTAGGTATGTGTCTTCTCACATTTGTATTTTCAGCTTTGTCTTGATATGAAATCACAATTGGTACATACTAAATGCTTGTATTTCTGCTCGTATGAAGAATTGATTCATGTTTTAAACTATGGCATAAAATTAAGCTGCTTTATGTTTATAGAATCTATTAATGGTTCCTTTAAATTCAGAATGTTGGGATAATATATATTGTTGTTGCTTTGGGCCCTTTTATGTATTTTTTTTGTTCTGTTTGAAAAATGCCATGAATTATTTCTTTATAGATGTTTCACGGTTTGGATCTATTCTTGTCAATTTGATTATATGTCATTGAGGTATTACCTTATCATTAAATTCATCCTCGTTCTTTGCCTATTTCGTGTGGATTATCGTTAGTAAGTTGATGTTCATTTGTTATGATTAAGATCCAAGTGTTGACATTGTTGTTCCTTGTTTAGTCATAGGAATTAATATATATATATATATATATATATATATATATATATATATATATATATATATATATATATATATATATATATATATATATATATATATATATATATATTAATTTAAGTGGCTATGGCTTTGAAACGAAATAGAGGCTACATTTATAAAAAGAATAAAATGGCAAAAAATTAGAATTATTAAATAAAAGGGGCTGTTATTTAAAGATGGGGCAAAATATCAGAACCTTACTAGCTAGTTTAAATTTGAATAAATAATTAGCCTTTAAATCAGAGGACTGCGAGCTGTTACGTTAATATGAGCCCATTAAGAATAGTGATGCACGTCTTCTCCAAATCTTCTTTCCATAATCTATGACCTTTCACATGTTAACTAAAATTTAGGAAAATTAATTGACCCATGAATATTCGTAGTTGCTTTAGGCACGCTCTAAATTAATTTATTATCATGATTGTGTACACGTTCGCGTGACATAATTACGATTCTCAAAATAATTCAAAATAAATCAAGGTACGCGTTCGCGCGATCTTGACCAAACAATCTTAGGAAATAATTAAGTGTTATGGATTGTGTACACGTACGCGTAACACGATTTTGACACCCGAACAAAATGGGTACATGTACGCATGATTCATTTCGAGATAATTCCATAACGCTATAATCAAGTAATTAAAAGCGGTAAAAGGTAAAATGTACATAGGTTCTAAAATACGTAATTAAATAATTTAATTTAGCCAGGTATGATTAAAGCGACCGTACTAAAATCACGGAATCCGGAAATGTCTAACACTTTCTTCCGGATTAACAGAATTTCTTACCCGGTCTTCTGTGTTTGCAGACCAAAAATAGAGTCATTTTCCTCGATTTGGGATTCTAAAATAAACCGGTGACTTGGGACACCATAACAATTATTCCAAGTGGCGACTCTGAATTAAATAAATAATCCCATTTTGAATAATGTCACTTTAAGTGGAAAAACTCCCTTATCCCCTATCTCTTTGGGAAAAAGGAGGTGTGTCAGTGTGGAGTGGGGCAGCTCCTATGAAATTTGTCGCAAAATTTCTAGAGCACTCATAAATACTAGGCACGCGTATGGCCTATTAGCACAAAACCGCGATAACAACAGAAACTGTGGGGGTGTTATATGATGAATAAGATCTCTAGCTTACAACAAGAATTTTTGGTGCATAGAAGTTGTCAACGTCACCAATTATTCTATAAGTTAAATCTTATTTTATGTATATATGGTTCATAGTTAATAAGACACCGGATGTATCTCATTATACCCGAAACTCAGCAAATTATAATCTCCCTCTTTATTATTATATTCCTTTTGAGATATGTGAGGGATTGTTGGAATTTGTGGGTATCTCAAAAGGAAGTGTCCCTTATTTTTATTAACTTTCTCTCATCTTAAAATAGTCAAACTAGCCGTTAGAAATTAGCCGTTGGAGCAACACCTATATAAACATGGTGTTTGGAGAGCTAAAGACACAATCTTCTGACACAACTTTCTGAATCTTCTTCTTCCTCCTATATGCTGGGTTTCTTTATTGAATTTTGTGCTAGTTCTGTTCCCGGTTTAATAATTGGAAGAACTTGTTGAATCTTGGGGGACACGCCTAATTTATTCTTTATTGTGTAGACAAAATATTCTTAAGGACAGTGTTCTTGACACGCCTCAAACTTTGATAAATCCTATTCTCCATAACCTTTTTTTAACAATTACTCTCCTAAATCCTCATCGTACTTGAATCTTTTATTAAGCACTGGGTTACGGCGACTGTGTTCCTGAAATTGTAGTTGGACTCCTTACATCTTCCAAGTCGTGTTACATATTTGCGAATTTTGTAGAACATTTTATTTATGTTTGGTGCTACTTGTGTTTATCCATTGTTTGTAATTGAGTCGGCGAAATGATGAATTATGATGATTGAGTACACTAACCAGTGTAGATTAAGAAAGTTATCATCAGAATAAGTTGCTCTAGTGGATTATGGCTTAATCCAAATACATGGCTATTATCAACTGTGAGTTGTTTGTATCAATACTTGTCTAAACACTTGATAAGCATGTAATTTTAGTAACCCAGATAATTTTGCTCCTTAAATTAATGGGGCCTACTTCCCTTTAAACCTTGATTATTATTTTTTGCTTTGGGGCGAAAATGTGATTTTTGATTCATTATATGAACAGAAATAGTCTTTATACGCATGTATCAATCTGCTATTCAAATGGTATATGCTCCGTCTCCTATAATTGCATTTTCTTGATTCATGGGTGGCTGCATAAAAGTTGATGAATAGATTCGTGCGTACATGTGGATGTTTGATCATTATCGGGAATTGCTAAATCGATTTTGTAGAATGTGGAGAAGAACATTGATTCCGTAGAAGATAATAGATCACTTGTGAACAGTTTTAAAAAATAGGTAGAATGAAAATAATGTCACTTCTTTTAAGTCCGTCAAAACTTGTAAATGATTGAACAATACAAATAAATTTTGTCAATCCGTCAACACTTGTGAACAATTTAAGAAAGATATGTAAAATGACGATAGCATTAACTGTACAAGTTATACCCGCCTGTCATTACTAATGAACAAAACAAACTTTGTCAATCTGAAATTAATTTTTGAATAAATTGTACTAAGTTATGCCCCACCCATCATAACTTATGAACTAGGAAAATTTTGCTATTCTGAAAAGACTTATCTACCAAAGTTATACCCCGAGACTAGTTTGCACAAAGTCCTTAAACAATGATAAAAGTTAAACAACAACAGGGTGAAAATATCTTATTAGTGTCCATTCCCTTCACAAATTCCAAGTTCCAACTTATCTACAATGGAGGAAATGAGTCAGGAAAGAGATATTCATGTGAGAGAAGTATAGAGATAGATGAGAGAGAAAGAGAGAGAAGGAGAATAAGAAGGATTTGAGAGGAAAAATATTTGGAATCTGTTTATGAAGTTGGTTGGTAACGGATTTGGCCTCAAAGAGTATTTAAAGGTTGATATGGACTTTTGGTTTATTAACTGTCCCAAAAGTTAATTGACGTTAGGCCAAAATGCTATACTTTTAATATATTACTCGCCTTACATGTTGTTAGTTTAGTGGTTAATTGTGCGACGCTTGAGCTAAATTATGTTGTTTTATGTGTAGGAGCATCGGAAGACAAAGACGAGTGAAGGTTGCACAAAAAAAGGATGAAAATACAAGAAAAGAACACAAAAATGACAAGTACCCAAACCGTGCTACAGACCAGGCTTCGCGAGGTCTGTAGCCAGGTTGACCGCGCTATAGACCAAGCTTCGCAAGGTCTATAGCCAGGTTGACTGCGCTACAAACCAGGTTTCGCGAGGTCTATAGCCAGGTAATTAAAAGTCGCGGGGTTAAAAGACTTCGACCCGCATTTAGACTATAAATACTCCCTAAACATGTCTGAACGAGGAGAGCCATTTTTAGGGCAGATTCAACAAAAAGGGACGTTTTTGGAGATGAGATTTCGACTTAAGGAGGCAAGAACACACCTGGAGCAAGACATAGATTTCTTCTATGAGTTTTTCACTTCCTTCTTCCTATTTTCATTATTGGTTATGAATTCTTGTATTGTAATTTTGTAAACAATTATGAATAGCTAATTTGTTATCTAGAGTTTTGATAGAACTTTTTGTAGGATAAATTCTTGTTATGTTTTTATATAATTGAGCCGTTGGATTTCTCTACTTGTTCAACTACGTATTTATTGTTGTTGATTGAATGACCATCATTTAACTGTGCCTTTTTAGTGTGTATGTTACTCGAGAGAGAGTACGCATTTAGGTAGTTGTTGAACAACATCACTCCTAACGTATGTGAGAGATCAATATGGAGGTTTTAAAGGTGGGATTAAAGATAACGAAACCTTGGTGCGATCGTAGTGAGCAGTGAATTAGTGCCAGCTAGCGTAGTTCGAGAGAATACGTCTAGTAAATTATGATAGTTGCTCGAGAGAGAATTACGACACCCGAAGTACTCATGATCGGTAGAGAATACTTAGGCGAAATTACAGAAGACGTAGCGGGAAGGATTCCGATAATTGAGAAAACCATAACTCTAGACCTCCTTTGGCTTGTAACACCCCGAAAAAATTCAAAGTACTTAAGTGTAGGGTCTGGTAAAATTTGCAAAGAAAATAATATTTTATGGTGCCGGACTAGGCTTACGTGCTCGCCGCGGCTCGGACTTTTTGGGTTGAACAATGCACCGAAAAGTAAAGGAAAATATTTGGTGGAACAGTGCATTTGTGCGGTCCATTATGCGACCGCAGAACCACTCTGCGGACTGCATAATGGACGCAGAGTCAGGCAGTTAATTGGGTCAGTTGGAAGCAACACAGACAATTCTTTTGGCTATTTTGTAACCAACTATGCGACCGATATACGGTCCGCATATCGGTTATGCGATCGCATACCTTGTTTCGGAGCTCCATTTTTGGGTTTTTAAAACCCGACCCTATTTCGTTAAATACACTCTTTGGGTCATTTTTGAGCTATTATCTGACATTTTAGAGTGAGAGAGGGTGCCCTAGAGTGAGAAGGTGTTCTCCAATATTTATCCTTCAATTCTTGCCCAAGTTTTGGAAGATTAAGAAGGGAAACTCA